>NC_134711.1:328435870-328757120 GCF_049634645.1 Pelodiscus sinensis | reverse complement strand
GGCCATTGCGCTGATCTAACGTGGCAGGTCTTTGGTTCTCATCGGAGTCTCCTTTTTCTTCTCTGGATGCTGGAACTCATGGTTGACAAGTGTCACTACCTCATATGGTCCCTGCCACTGAACCAGTCATTTAAGCTGTGTAGTTCCCAGGGCTGCTATTGGAGCATGTTGGTCCTTGGATTATAGATGCCTTGAGGAACATGAGGGGAGAGCTGGGGTGTATGTGGCAAGTAGACAGGGATAACTCATAGTGCTCCTCTCTAGGGGCTCTACAAGGTTCAAGCCTCTCCTTTCAAGTAGGTTATTAATGTGGGAGAGCAGGATGAGAGGGGCTTTAGTCTAGGACTTGGGTTGGTGGTTGGTGTATCTGGGAGGGTGGGAGGGTCCAGGAGCAGAGATGAGGGTGCAGGGTCTAGGCAGGAGGTGGCCATGGGGCTGGAGCACCAGCTCCCAGTCTCGGGGGCCAGATCCAGGCAAGTCCCCACCTCTGCCCTCTGGTCCCCCACCTCTGCCCTCTGGGAAAGCAGTTGTTCCTCCCCTCGCTCTGCCTGCAGATCTAAAGCAGCTGCCCCTTCCTTCAGCTCCCAGCTGTTAGGTCACTGTTTCACCCTGCTCTGGACTCCTCTATGCAGTGCAGAGTGCCATCCTCACATAGGAAATTGAAAAATAAGAGTGTGCAGAGAATGATCAAGGGTCTGGGGAAACTCTCTGAATGCCTGGGACTGAGATTGCTGCCTAACAAAATATCCGAAATAGGGAGTTCTGGCTGGGATAGACGCGGAGAGATAGCCGTGTTAGTCTATAACAACAACAAAAACCCTTAGAAAACAACAATGGTCCTGTAGCACCCTAGAGAATGTCTACACTATGGGATAAGGTTGAATTAAGATACGCAACTTCAGCTAAGTTAATTGCGTAGCTGAAGTCAAAGTAGCTTAACTCGGCTTTTGGCGCTGTCCACATTGCAAGACTTCTAAGGGAGCACACTCTCCCTTCGACTTCCCTTCCTCCTCGTGGGAGCATGACTATCAGCATCGACCAGAGCACCCTCTCTATTTGAATTAGCTGTCTTTACTAGACCCACTCATTCGAACCCTGGAAAATCGACAGCGGCAGCTTCAATTTTCTCCATAGTGAAAACATACCCTTCAAGACTAACAGAAATATGTAAATAGTATCATGAGCTCCTGGGGATACAACCCACTCCTTTGGATGACCAATATGGAGTAAAAGCGACGAGGAGTCCTGTGGCACCTTATAGACTAACTGAAGTGTAGGAGCATAAGCTTTAGTGGGCAAAGACCCACTTCGTCAGATGCATGTAGTGGAAATTTCCAGAGGCAGGTATAAAAATGCAGGCCAGAATCAGGCTGGAGATGACGAGGTGGATCCAATCAAGGAGGATGAGGCCCACTTCTAGTAGCTGATCTGGAGGTGTGAATTCCAAGAGAGGAGAAGCTGCTTTTGTAGTTAGCGAGCCGTTCACAGTCTTTCTTTAATCCAGTGTTGATTGTGTCAAACTTGAAGATGAACTGTAGCTCAGCAGTTTCTCTTTGAAGTCTGGTCCTGAAGTTTTTTTGCTGCAGGATGGCTACCTTTAGATCTGCAATTGTGTGTCCAGGAAGAGTGAAGTGTTCCCCTACAGGTTTTTGTATGTTGCCATTCCTAATATCTGATTTGTGTCCATTGATTCTTTTACGTAGGGACTGTCCAGTTTGGCCGATGTGGGTCTTTGCCCACGAAAGCTTATACTCCTACACTTCGGTTAGTCTATAAGGTGCCACAGGACTCCTCGCCGCTTTTGCAGATTCAGACTAACACGGCTACCCCTCTGAATATGGAGTAAGGGGCACAGAGTTTGAAAAATAAAGCAGAAAAAGAGGAAATAGGGCAGGAGAAAGAAAGGGGAAAAAACACCTTGTCAAGTAAAGTGTCTATGCTAAATGAGGCTAATAGAGTAGGCTGTAAGTTTCTGATACTTAGCCTTTGATGTCATTTCGGTGTTGAATATAATGGCGCATCCAGTTCAAATCTTTGTTCAAGCCATGAGAGATAGTATCAAATTTGCATATGAAGACTACTTTTAGGGAAAGACATGAGCTAGATGGGCTATTAGATTCAACACCCCGATGACATCAAAGGGTAAGCATCAGGCACTTACAGTCCACTCTATTAACGTCATTTAGCATGGAGACTTTAATTGACAAGGTGGTTTTTTCCCCTCTTTCTTTCTCCTGCCCTCTCTCCTCTTTTTCTGCTTTTCTATTTGTCTTCTGAAGAAATGGGTTGTGCCCACAAAAGCTCATGATACTATTTATATATTTTTGTTAGTCTGTAAGGTGCTGCAGGACCATAGTTGCTTTTCAAGGTTTTGGTGGGTTTTTTGGCCGGAAGAGAATAGATTAAGAATGTGTTCTCCCTGTCTCATAACTCAAAATCATGAGGATAGTCAATTAAACATAAATATGGCAAATCCACAACATATAAAAAAGAATGCTGTCTTCACTTAGGGTACAGCTAAACTGTCGCCTTTTTCAATTCTTTTGTCAAAAGAGACTTTTATGACATTTGGCCCATCTAGACTGGGCCAAATATTGAGGAAAAAACCCTCTTTCAAAAGCCCCCGTTACACCGTGGGTTCCCTCTCAGGCTCACAGCCCTGTCATTATTGGGGTTACCCGCCAACAGGCGCCCACCCTTTCCTTGAAACCTGGTGCTTCCCCCTTCCCAGATCCTTTTGTCTCACAGTTTACCAGTGATCCCCGTGAGTCTGCCCCAGTTCAGCAGGACTCGCTTGGCCCAGTGTTCAGCGAATAAGGAGGGAGGACTCGGACCCACCCCCCGCTCCAGGTCTCGGCTCAGGACCCTAAAGGCAGCAAAGTGGATTTGCTGTCTGGTTGGTGGGGAGTTTCCCCGTAACTCACCAACCCTCGGGGGGAGGAGTTGCTCCTTCTCCCATCCCCGTCCTGGGCCACTTCCTCCTTCCCTCTGTGGTCGTTGGTTTAGCGCGGATCCACGCGAGGTTCTCGGCGGTTCCCTCACCGGGAGCCTCACCCCTCATGGAGGGGCTGGGGCGCCATTTAACCTGCCGCCAAACGTGGCCACACTCGGCCCCTGCCCCTGTGACCCCGCCCCTGGCGCTCACCAATGACGTCAGCTGACGTCTTCCCCTTGCCGGCTTCCGCCCAGTCCCTGATGGCCCCGGAGCAGGCCCCTGAGAACAGCCTCTCTCCATCCTCTTTGGAACCTCCCTTCAGGTAGTTGAAGGCTGCTCTCAAATCCCCCTCACTCTTCTGTAGTCTAAACAAGCCATAGTTCTATGCAGTCCAAGGTGAAACGGGCATTCGAAATAAAGCCCTAGTTCGAACTACCTAGTTCCAACCTCATTGCAGGAGGAATAACAGGTAGTTGGAAATAGGGCTTTATTTCGAAAGCCCGTTTCACTACCGCGTGTAGACGCGGGCAGTTACTTTGGGCTTGTAAATTTCAAAAAATGGCACCCAGCCGGGAAAATGCAAAACAAACACGGGATATTTAAATCCCGGGCTTGATTTGCAATTCCGAATGCCTACATTTGCAGCTAGTTCGATTTAGGCTGCAAGTGTAGACATACCCTAAGGGGTTAACTATGTCCCTTACCTAGCCAGGTATCTGCTCAGCCAATAGAAATGCAGATAGGGATTTCAAACTGGGACAAGGGAATTTTGGGGTATTTCCCTCCTTTGTCCCTGGGCAGTTTCTCTCCAGATACTGAGGGAGACAGACGTGTGTCTCTCTCCAAAAAAAGACTCTTCACTATCTATAAGTAGGGTAAAGTTTAGATAAATCCAGTAGGTTTTATTGTTTTATGGTTTGGGAATGGGAATCTGATGTCTGTGCATTTAAAATGGGTTTTCTCTCCTTTGTAACTAAGTTTTGGGCCATGATGGAATTCCCCATGAGTTTATTAATCGGTGACTTTTCCATCATCACTATGCCTGTAACAGGAGTATTGTGGTGATAATAAAAGTTCTTTCACTTTCTTTTTTTATTAACCTAGTATTGGGTAATTTTTTTTGTGTCCTGGATTTTACTTTAGGGCTGAGATTTCCCAAGTGATCTCTTCTCTGGTTTCCTTATCATTACTTGGGAGGTGGCAGCCGATTTTTAGCCCCAAAAGTTAGGTTTTTAAGATTTGGGGGGAAGCTTTATTCCAAAGCCTGGAAAGAGAAGGTTTGGGGGTACTTTTGCAGGCATCCACTTCTGCATTTATCATGCCAGAGTGGGGAAGGAGCTTTGACACATGTGCATAGGGGATCTGGGGATCTGGCAATGGTTTCTCAGGAGCCATGCCGAGCTCCACCAGGCCTCAGCTCCCCAGTTCTCTGCCCCAATCCAGAGTACCCTCCTGCAACCATCACAGAGCTAACCCCCCACTCCCCTCCCAAAACCACAACTCCATGCCCCGGCCCTTTGTCCTCTCCTGCACCCGAAACTCCTCATTTCCGACCCCACTTCAGAGCCACATCCCAACAGAAAATTGCACCCCTCCTGTGCTCCGAGCATCTCAGCCCCAGCCCTGAGCCCCACATCCCATATAGCTGGCCCTACCCCAGAGCACACCCCCCCAGCATGAGTCCTCACCCCAAAGTCTGCCCCATCCCAGAAAGTGAGGTGGGGGAGAATGAGAGACAGAGGCAGGGAGGATGAAGCAAGCCAAGAGGGTGCCTCACAGAAAGGGCGGGGCCTCAGGAAATGGGTGGGACAAGAGGGTTGATATCCAAAAGGAGGTGGAGGAAGAATGGGTGCAGTGTTCGGGGTGCCAGCTTATCAATGTCTTTATCCTCGCCATCAAAATTCTGTAAAATCACCCATCAGTTTGGGAGTGGTAGATCAACCCTCCAAACGTCTTTCCCCAGATCTTTCATTAGCTGCAGCATTCCCAAATAGAGTTCAGATGACATTACACACAAAAACCATGGGTTGCTAGGCTGAACAGTCTGCAAGATTCAGTTTAGCCTGGGAATCGGAGCCCCTGGTGTAGGCAAATTATTTCTTCATTCTCCGGAGGCTCTCAAACTGAAGATCTCTGGGGTCTAAATTTTACTCTGCTCATGGAGCCAAGGGAATTGTCTAGCCGCTCTGTCACACTGAGAGTCCACAGAGACTGTCCAGGGGAATCATAAAGATCGGGCCCATCAGGGAGAGGGTCAGACACGTGAGAACCACGCGCTGATTCATAGGGCTCTGCCTGCTTTTTGCAGGGAGGAGATTTCTTCTCTCTGCTGAACACAAGTATGGTGAGTTGCATGCTTCTGGCAATTGAAGGACAGGGAAGCAGGCAGTGCTGAGGGGGGTGAGGGTAATCAGGGGAGGACAGGGACAGGTGAGCTGTGCTGGAGGGTGTAGGGGGCGGGGCGAGGTGAACACAGACAGAGGAGCAGCCCTGGGGAGATGGAGTTTCGTTTTTGTAATTGTTGGTCCAAGGCTGGTGCTGAGACCTTTCCCAATCCTGAGTGCGTTTGTATGGGTCTCCTGATCCCTTCACCCTGGCTAGCCACAGAACTGCAGATGGGTGTTTCCAATAGCCGTTGAATATTAATTACAACACACCAGGCATTTCTCTGGTGGAAAGAACCAGATTTTTGCTGCTTCCATCTCCCAGATTTTTGTAGCCTCCTTCCCCAGGCCAGGCTCCCCTGGTTCTAATACCACACCGGTCACCAGTGTCTTGTCTACACTCTCCAGTCATCCCTGACTCCCACAGCCTCTCGACTGCCCCAAGCTTCCTACAGCTCCTTTTTCTTGTGTCTCTTCTCTGAACCCCCATCAGTGTATCAAGATCCATCTTTAATTGAGGACATGAGAATATAAGAACAGCCAGACTGGGTCAGGCCAACGGTCCATCCAGCCCAGTATCCTGTCTGCCAACAGTGGCCAATACCAGATGCCCCAGAGGGAGGGAATTCAACAAGTAATCCTCACGTGATCCCTCCCCTGTCACCCAGCTCCAGAGAAACAGAGTCTAGGGACACCATTCCTACCCATCCTGGCTAATAGCCATTGATGGACCTAAACTCCATGAATCTGTCTAGCTCTTTTTTGAACCTGTTAAAGTCCTACACTTCACCACATCCTCTGGCAAGGAGTTCCACAGATTGTGCGCTGAGTGAAGAAAAACTTCCTTGTATTTGTTTTAAACCTGTAGCCTATTAATTTCATTTGGTGACCCTTAGTTCTTATACTGTAGAAATATGTAAATACATTTCCTTATTCACTTTTTCCTCATCAGTCATGATTTTATAGACCTCTATCATATCCCCCTCTTAGTATCCTCTTTTCTAAGCTGAAAAGTCTAAGTCTTTTTAGTATCAGAGGGGTAGCCGTGTTAGTCTGAATCTGCAAAAGCGACGAGGAGTCCTGTGGCACCTTATAGACTAACTGAAGTGTAGGAGCATAAGCTTTCGTGGGCAAAGACCCACTTCGTCAGATGCATGCATCTGACGAAGTGGGTCTTTGCCCACGAAAGCTTATGCTCCTACACTTCAGTTAGTCTATAAGGTGCCACAGGACTCCTCGTCGCTTAAGTCTTTTTAATCACTCTTAATATGGGACCCGTTCCAAACCCCTAATCATTTTTGTTCCCCTTTTCTGAACATCTTCCAATGCCAATATATGTGTGTGTGTGTGTGTGTGTGTGTGTATATATTTGAGATGAGGCGACCATATCTATATGACAGTATCAAGATGTGGGCATAGCATTGTTTTCTATAGCGGCAATAAGATATTTTCTGTCTTATTTTCTATCTCTTTTTGAAATTATTCCTAACATTCAATTTTTTTGTTTGCCTGCTGCTGCGCACTGAGTGGATGTTTTCAGAGAACTATCGACAATGACTCCAAGATCTCTCTCTTGAGTAGTTGTAGCTAAATTAGTAACCATTACATTGTATGTATAGTTGGAATTATTTTTTCCACTGTGCTTTACTTTACATTGATCGACATTAAATTTCATTTGCCATTTTGTTTCCCACTCACTTAGTTTGGTGAGATTTTTGTGAAGCTCTTCACAATCTGCTTTGGTCTTAACTACCTTGTGGAGTTTGGTATCATCCTCAAATTTTGCCACCTCACTGTGTATCCCTTTCTCTAGATCATTTATAAATAAGCGGCGAACAGTGAGGTGGCAAAATTTGCAGCGCACAGCTGAACTGGAGACTGGATCCCAACAGCTGTCACACCCATACCAAATACAGAGATAAGGCTTCTTGTTCTTAGTATGTAGTTATTGTCATGGCTATATTAGAATATATATTGTCTGCTTTGCCACAGTTAACCAGCCAATCCAGATTTCTCTCAATCACTGACCTATCTTCTTTCTCATTTACGATTCCCTGATTTTCCTGTTATTTGGAAACTTTAGCAATGTTCAGGCAGGATAAGCATAACCAACTGAGTTGGTGACATGTGTCTCTGTTTATACTTGTCAGCAAACACCTGCCACTGATGTCCAGGCACAGCCAGGTGTGTAGAAGAAAGTGACTCACCAAAAGAAATAAGGGAATTAACCAAGGTGCAGATGTGTGGCCTCACATACCAACATCCTTGCTCACAGAAAGTCTTAGCCAACAAGGATAATGTCTCTTTCCATAGGGAAAACTTGGCTCCATTCCAACTTAGGAATTGCATTGTGGATCAGACAGACAGTCCACCTAGTCCCGGGTCCTCTCTGTGACAACGAAAAACCCAGGTGTTGCGTAGGAAGGTGTAACAAACCCAGCAGTCAGTGGTTGTGGGGATAAATTGACCATTGTGAGGGTATCACCCCAGGGGTGGCCCGTGCATATTGGCAGACTTGGCAGTCGCCTAGGGCACCGGGTTTAATGGGGGACCCAATGACGACACACTGCCGTTGAGGGCTTTGGATGCGGGGGCACCAATCGCGCATTCCGCCTCGGGCACCAGTTGCTGGCAGCTCGTCTCAGGCCGCCCCGTGTCACCCTAATGCCTGACAGCTAGAGATTGGCATTTGCCCTAGAAAACACAGTAATATATTGTCTTTGGAAAAGGATTATTTAGCTGTAACTATGGTAACTGTATCGTCTCATCAAAGTAGGTAAATATTAGGCAATGTGAGATAAATTAGACATTGAGTGAAGAGGACTCTTTTGAATTGCCCCATTTCACCTCAGTTGAATGTCCTCTTGATAGTATTTTGTGAGACAGGAAGATCACAGTTTCGATCTACTCTCCACCAGTCAGTAATTTATACACTTTTCTCATATTTCCTTTCCAAGGTAATTATCTCAGTCCCAGGCATTATAAAACCCTGGCTCTCAGTCATTTTCCACTGCCTTCCCATGCATCCTTCTATCCTTTTTGAAAAGTGTGCCTAGCGCTGCACAGTGACATCTTGAGGAGGGTGAAACACAGACTGACCGTTCTCAGGGCGTTGCATTTTCTCTATGATTTTTTATTCCCGCCTTTTGAATCCCAATGTTTTGCTTAGGTTCTGTCCATGGTTGCATTATGAGTAAGGTATCATAGCAGGCACTAAGACGCCCAGCAACCAGTCCTTAGTTTGTAGAGTTCAATTAGAACCTGACTAAATGTGTGTGGAGTATACTTTTTTTTTCCCCCTTCAAGGAGCAGCTGTTGATATTGATGTTCATCTACCGTGATGTCTATTCACGTGGTGTGGTGAGCTCACTGTAATGACTTCTCTTGACTTGCCTATGACCTACATTTCATGGAGAAAACTGTAAATGTTACCACATCATTGTTCACACACTTTTCTACTCAAACATATTCTAGTTTTTGTTCATAAGCGTGTAACTCCATGCCCCCTTGATTTGCTTCTCCTTTCACAGGACCCTGAAGCTTTTCAGAGCCCAAACCACACACCAACCACCTCATGGCAGCTTCCAACCTAACCCCCTCTGAACCTTCATCCTTCATCCTAATGGGCATCCCTGGCCTGGAAGATGCCCATGTCTGGATTGCAATCCCTTTCTGTATGTGCTACATGGTCAGCTTGTTGGGAAATGTCATGGTTCTGATTGTTGTTGGCAAAGAGCAGACCTTGCACAAGCCGATGTATCTGCTGCTCTGCATGCTGGCATTCACAGACATTGCCATGTCCACCTCCGTTGTGCCTAAGGCCCTGTGTATATTTTGGTTCAATTGGAAAGGCATTACGGTGGGAGGTTGCCTCACCCAGTTGTTCTTCCTACATGCCAGTTCCATGACACACTCAGCCGTCCTTACAACAATGGCCTTCGATCGCTATGTTGCCATATGTGACCCTCTGAGATACACCACCATCCTCAGCAATGCGCGGATCGCTAAGCTAGGGCTTGTGGGTTTAACAAGAGCTGTTCTCCTCATCCTGCCCGGCCCTGTGCTCCTGAGCAGGCTGCCGTTCTGTGACAACCGCCGTATCCCCCACACGTACTGTGAGCACATGGCAGTGGCAAAAATGGCATGTGCGGATATCACAGTCAACAGGCTGTACGGCTTGGGAATAACTTTTGTTGTCCTTGGGTGCGACCTTACACTCATTGGCCTGTCCTACGCTCAGATCATCAGGGCCGTCCTCAAAGTCTCCTCCAAGGAAGCCCGCCAGAAAGCCGTCAACACCTGCACTGCCCACATCAGTGTGATGCTGACTTCTTGTACTCCCTTCCTCTTCTCCAACCTGACACACCGGTTCGGTCAGGGAATCGCACCCCATGTTCACATCATTATGGCCAACCTTTATTTCGTCCTCCCTCCCATGCTCAACCCCATCATTTATGGGGCCAAAACCAAAGAGCTACGTGACACAGTGGGCAAATACACCTGCAGCACATGATCACCTGGGACCTTTGAGTTCAAACCTAAGTGACAAAAGGCGAGCAGACATCTTCTCATGCTCAGAAAGATAAAGACCAGCAAAGGAACTATGATGCTGAATTTCTTTGTCATATGTGCAGTGATTATGGTGAATCAAATTTACCTGATTTGTCTATTTCCAATCCTTCAGGAAGCCTGAAAGATAACCAAATGTGTCATCTGGAAACCGCTGGTACAGGAAAAGCTGCTGTTGGAATTAACGGTATTCTACTAGCACTTGTGAGAGAGATTTATGGAACTGTGTGTTTTTGAGAATGATTGTGCTGTGTTACACTATGACATCAACTTTGGGAAAAATAACTTACCAATTTACAGATTTGCTCTTGAAGTAATTTTTAAGTTGGAACTTCCAAAACATGCACTAACCATTCCTGTGTGAAAGATGTTTAAGTATGTGTTGTGATTTCATGCTGATGATTGTGAAATAGGTGAAACAACGATTCCTGCCAAACATCTAGGTGACTGCCACTTTTCAGTACCATGTCCTTCTCCAGTGCTCAGCTCCTTATGACATAGAGTTCCTGAGCTCTCATTGTTGCCATTTTTGGTGGAATTTTTGGATAATTGGAGCACCATTGCACAGTTTTGCCTGGGGTTCACTGGCCTCATGCTACGGAAAACCAAACTCACTAGTTTTGCATTGAAGTTTTTGAACACGTATATGCTATGGAGGACAAAGATGTTAATGAAAATGGATTGTTTGCTCTTTCATTGCAGTCACTACGTTTTAGCTACAGTGCAACTGAAAGATCATTTTCTCAGTTGAACATGATAAAAACAAAACTGTACAACAAGATCAAAAAGGAACTTCCAGAAAATATTCTCCTTGCTAGGTTGTACATGTAATGACACAAACTCTGTTTTGAACCGTTTTTACAAATAAATAAATAAATATTTGCAGTCTACTTCTAATGCAAAATAGCTCTAAAAGGCATATTTCATCGTTGACATCAGTAACTAAGAGGGGTAGCTGAGCTAGCCTATAAGTTTAAAAACAACAGATAGTCAGGTGGAGCCTTAGACTAACAAAAATATGGAGAGTATCAAACATAAATAAAGATTTACCTATCTCATAGAACAGGAAAGGACCTTGAGAGGTCACTGAGTCCAGTCCCCTGCCCTCATGGCAGGCCTATGCGCTGTGTGAAGAAGAACTTTCACTTATTAGTTTTAAACCTGCTACCCATTAATTTCATTTGGTGTCCTCTAGTTCTTCTATTATGGGAACTAATAAATAACTTTTCTTTATTTGCCCTCTCCACACCATTCATGATTTTATAGACCTCTATCATATCCCCCCTCAGTCTCCTCTTTTCCAAACTGGAAAGTTCCAGTCACTTTAGCCTCTCTTCTTATGGGACCCGTTCCAAACCCCTAATCATTGTAGTTGCCCTTTTCTGAACCCTTTCCAAGGCCAAAATATCTTTTTTGAGGTGAGGAGACCACATCTGTACACCGTACTCATGATGTGGGCGTACCATAGTTTTATACAGTGTCAGTAAGATATTCTGTGTCTTATTTTCTATCCCTTTCTTAATAATTCCTCACATTCTATTTGCTATTCTGACCACCGTAGCACACTGTGTGGACATTTTCAGAGAACTTTCCACGATACCTCCAAGATCTCTTTCCTGAATTGTCGTAACCAAATTAGCCCCTATCATACTATATGTATAGTTGGGGTTATTTTTTCCAGTCTGCATTACTTTACACTTATCCACATTAAACTTCATTTGCCATTTTGTTGCCCAATCACTTAGTTTGGTGAGATCTTTTTGAAGTTCTTCCCAGTCTGCTTCTGTCTTGACTATCTTGAACAGTTTAGTATCATCTGCAAACTTTACTACCTCACTGCTTACCCCTTTCTCTAGATCATTTATGAATAAGTTGAATAGGATTGGTCCTAGGACTGACCCTTGTACCTTGCTATTACTGTGTTCCATTAATTCTCTTCATTCCACCATGTTTCTGTGAGGCCCATTGTCAGTATCCTCATGTAATACAAGGCCATCAAGTTCACCTATATTATTTAGACTTCTAGAATTAGCATATAAGCACATTAAAATAGTATTTGATTGGCTGTCTTCTGGACACCAGACCTGTGAAAAATAACGGGCAAGGTCTCAAGCTGAAGACCAATACAGCTGCCTCTTTGGATGTTCTGTAATACATGCCTGTAGTAATATCCAAGGTGAGGAATTACTATTTTTAAGCGATTCCTTTAGTTCATCAAAACTTAGTTTGTGTATTTGTTTTATTTGCTTAGTAAACTGCTTTGTTCTGTTTGCTACCCAGTTAATCACTTAAAATCACATGTATAGTTTATAACCTTATTTCTTGTTTATAATATAACCCCATTAGTATAATTCATAATTTAGGGGGAGGGGGAAGCTGTGAATGCCTTCCGCCACATTGAGGGAGGAAGGAGATAACATTATGTATCTTAGGGTCTCAACTCCAAGGGAGAAGGACACCTGATTTCTGGGGCAAGTCCCTTAAATTAATAGAATCATAAAATCATAGAACTGGAAAGGACCTCGAGAGATCATCAGGTCCATTTACCTGCCTTCTCGGCAGGACCAAGCACTGTCTAGATCAGGGTGGGCAATAATTTTTTGCCAGCGGCCACTTCAAATCTTTTAAGTGGCCACCAGGCTGCATCGGAAGGGGGGGACCTCAAATGGAAAGGGTGGGGCCAGGATGCTTTGGGCTTCCCCATCCACAAAACATGATTGGTCTGGGGGATCCTTTTTGCCCCCCACCCTCTGCCACTTCCCACTAAGCACCCAGGCTCCTGGTAGTGAGAGAGCCTTCTCGTGCTCCCCCACCCTCAGACTGTGCACTCCTCACAGGGTGGGGACAGGGCGCAGGAAACTTTGTGCGCTCCTCCCGCCCCCAGGCCAATCAGGGCTTAGGGGCAGAGGAGCGCGTGAAGTCGCCTCCCGCCCTGCTAGGAGCATGCGGTCCTTCAAAGTGCCACATGCTCCTGGCATGGCAGAGGGAACTTCATGTGCTCTATTTCACCCGGGGGAGAAGCAGGGCCTCCATGGGCCAGATCAAACTGCTTGGTGGGCCGATCTGGCCTCTGGAGGGCCTTTTGCCCACCCCTGGTCTAGATCATCCCTGACAGGTATCTGTCTAACCTGCTCTTAAATGGAGATTCCACAACCCCCCTAGGCAAATTATCCCAGTGTTTAACCACCATGACAGTTAGGAAGTTTTTCCTAATGTCCAACCTAAACCTCCCTTGCTGCAGTTTAAGCCCATTGCTTCTTGTCCTATCCTTAGAGGCCAAGGAGAACAATTTTTCTCCCTCGTCCCTGTGATACCCTTTTAAATACCTAAAAACCTCTATCATGTCCCCTCTTAGTCTTCTCTTTTCTAAACTAAAGAAGCCCAGTTCTTTCAGTCTTCCCTCAGAGCTCATGTTTTCTAGACCTTTCCTCATTTTTGTTGCTCTTCGCTGCACCCTCTCCAATTGACGCTTCCCAGAACTGATCTCAGTGGTTGCCCTCCTGAAGTTGGATGCGGCCCTGCCTGTGTGTGTGTTGCAGGAAGCTTAATTGTTTGGTTCATCAAGAAAGGTGCCCAGGCTGACACAACACATGGACACAGTGGGATCTGTTGTAGTAATAAGAGGGCCAGACAGTGGAGGCCTGAGCAACAGTCAATGCTTTGCTACCATAAAGCAAAGCTAAGCTGTGAGCAGAAGGCAGGTCCTGCTCATGGAAACTAGGCAAAGACAGGGCTGCTGATATTGAAGAAAGACACATACCTAGGAAGGACTAGGCCCAGGCCATGTACGTAAACATTCCAGGAGGATGGTAATAGAACATCTCGCTGCAGAAACAGCTCGGTACCAGTACACTCCCCATAAATAACAGGGACATACCGACCCAGGATCAGTACAGGGTCGGGATGACAGCATGATGGATTGGGATGTTTTGATTGAACCACCATACACAAGGTAATGGGAGGTATCTCAGTATGTCAGGGGATGTCAACCGAATACGTTTAAGGGTGGCACCTTGATGTGCAAGAAGTGATATGTAACTTGTTTGTGTCTGTGTATAAAAGTGTATCTCAGAAAGGCCGTCTTGTCCAGCCTAGGGGATAGCAGAAACTCCTGGTCGCTAACTGAGCTCAGACCATTGCCAGGGCTTGCGTATGTACTAGTGTAAACTGTTGACATCTGGTCTAGATGCCCAGGGTGCGAGAGACTGTAAGTCGTTTGACAATAAACCTGGTTCCAGGATTTTGCACCTTGTCTGATTTGTGGTCATAGGGGGCTCTTAGAAGTCTGCGGTGTTGGCTACCTGCGCAGAGCCTGCACAGCATTCGGAAAGAGCACAAGTATTCATAGAGTGCACATGCACCACACGCAGCTGAATGGTTATTAACTCTGAAGGGAGCAGAACAGATGCCAGCGCACCACATGTGCTGGGACTTCACCACCTCCCTTGGGAACCCATTCCAGTGCTTCCCCACCCTCCTAGGGAAATACTTTTTCCTTATATCCAACCTAGACCTCCCCCCACTGTAACTTGAGGCCATTGCTCCTTGTTCTGCCATTGGTCACCACTGAGAACAGCCTCTCTCCAGCCTTTTTGGAACCTCCCTTCAGGTAGTCAAAAGCTGCTATCAAATCCCCCCTCACTCTTCTCTTCTGCAGACTAAATAAGACCAAATCCCTCAGCCTCTCCTCATAAGTTGTGTGCTCCAGCCCCCTAACATTTTCATTACCCTCTGCTGGAATTTCTCCAGTGCCACATCCTTTCTCATCTGCTGTAATCCTCAGGACCTTTTCTGCTGAACTGCTGCTAAGCCAGTCTGTAGCAGTGTTCGGGATTCTTCTATCCCAAGTGCAGGACTCTGCCCTTGTCCTTGTTGAACCTCGTCACATTTATTTTGGCCCAGTTCTCCAATTTCTCGAGGTAACTGTGGCCCCCATCTATACTCTGCCGTGTATCTATTTGTATCTCTAGTTTAGTGTCATGCACATGTAACCACCACCAGGTGGATTTGAATCTTGGATCTCTGAAGCAGGGTATAGGAACCTCTACTCTCTGAGCTAAAAGTCAGCTGGCTCCCAGCCCATGCTGTAGAGGTCTCTTGGTCTTAACTGTTGCTGTAGTCTAGGTACCACTTGCATTGCTCAGTAACCACACTAGGGGCACGTCTAGACTGGCAAGATTTTGCGCAACAATTGCGCAACAATTGTTTTTGCGCAAAAACTTGCCAGCTGTCTACACTGGCCGCTTGAATTTGCACAAGAGCACTGACGTTCTAATGTAAGAATTCAGTGCTTCTTGCGCAAATACTTTGATGCTCCCGCTCAAGGATAAGCTCTCTTGCACAGGAATACTTGTGCAAGAGGGCCAGTGTAGACAGGCACCTTAATTTTTTGCTCAAGAAAGCCCAATTGCTAAAATGGCCATCGGAGCTTTCTTGCGCAAAACCGCGACTATACTGGGCATGGATGCTTTTCTGTAAAAGCACTTTTTGTGCAAAAGCATCCATGCCAATCTAGATGCTCTTTTACAGAAATACTTTTAACGGAAAAACGTTTCCGTTAAAAGTATTTCTGCAAAATCATGCCAGTCTAGAAGCACCCAAGGTGTGAGGGTTACTCACAGACTTGCTGAGGATGCTATCCATCCTCTCAGACAGGTCATTAATAATCAGGAAACTCTGCAGGGATTAAGGGAGTTATATTATATACATTACCCCTCCCCCCCCCCCCGCACACACACACTACCACATTGTCCTGAAGCAGGCAATGCCTGTGCTTTGGATGTGATTTTGCTCTAGGACACAACTCCAGTAAGTAGCCTGCCTCTGAGTGCTCTTATTTATGACCTGGTGCTGTTGCTATATCAGTGCATAACACAGAGATTACTTTTCACTGTGACAGGGCCTGGGTTACTAAGGAGTGGTTTAAAAAGCTGAGTTATTTCTACCATTTGGGAAAGTTGCCTGTGTAGTAAGTTGAGGGTCAGTAACATGGAGTCAGCAAGCCTAAGGCCTATAACATGAAAACAGCAACAGTCCTGCAATCTAGTGAGCAAGACTTTGGTTCAGTAACTCAGATACTCATAACTGTGTAATTGTGTAAGTTAGGACACAGGGAGGCACGGAGAACAGAGTGTAAGCCGAAAGGGAGTAACGGAACATCTTAAGCAATGTCCTGGTATAAAAACTCCCTAAACACAAATGCACATACCAACCTAGGTTCAGGACACTGTAAGTAGCATTTGCCTGCTGTCATTGCAGTCATCTGCCGCCACACTCCCTGGGCCACTTCATCAAGAAACTACTCTGTCTAGCCCTCTCAGGGCTTCGAGGTCAGGTGACGATTAGAGGGAGGAGACGTCAATGCAGAATGTAGCCTTTGCGATGCACTGATAAGATATTAGGTGTAAGAACGTTCCTGGGCTATGAACTTCCACAATGCTGAGGTCAGCCACACTGGGTCGGGGCAACCTTGACTAATGAAGAGTTGTCCATTCCCCTTTTATTCCTCAGGTTTGAACTCAAAGGTCTCAGGCGATCACCTTCTGCGGGCGTATTTGCCCACTGTGTCACGAAGCTCTTTGGTTTTGGCCCCATAAATGACGGGGTTGAGCATGGGAGGGAGGAGGAAGTAGAGGTTGGCCATAATGATGTGAACATGGGGTGCGATTCCCTGACCGAACCGGTGTGTCAGGTTGGAGAAGAGGAAGGGAGTATAAGAGGTCAGCATCACACTGATGTGGGCAGTGCAGGTGTTGACGGCTTTCTGGTGGGCTTCCTTGGAGGAGACTTTGAGGACGGCCCTGATGATCTGAGCGTAGGACAAGCCAATGAGTGTAAGGTCGCACCCAAGGACGACAAAAGTTATCCCCAAGCCATACAGCCTGTTGACTGTGATATCCGCACATGCCATTTTTGCCACTGCCATGTGCTCACAGTACGTGTGGGGGATACGGCGGTTGTCACAGAACGGCAGCCTGCTCAGGAGCACAGGGATGGGCAGCATGAGGAGAACAGCTCTTGTTAAACCCACAAGCCCTAGCTTAGCGATTCGTGCATTGCTGAGGATGGTGGTGTATCTCAGAGGGTCACATATGGCAACATAGCGATCGAAGGCCATTGTTGTAAGGACGGCTGAGTGTGTCATGGAACCGGCATGTAGGAAGAACAACTGGGTGAGGCAACCTCCCACCGTAATGCCTTTCCAATTGAACCAAAATATACACAGGGCCTTAGGCACAACGGAGGTGGACATGGCAATGTCCGTGAACGCCAGCATGCAGAGCAGCAGGTACATCGGCTTGTGCAGGGTCTGCTCTTTGCCAACAATAAACAGAAGGGTGACATTTCCCAACAGGCTGAAAATGTAGCAGATGCAGAAAGGGATGGCAATCCAGACGTGGGCATCTTCCAGGCCAGGGATGCCCATTAGGATGAAGGATGAAGGTTCAGAGGGGGTGAGATTGAAAGCTGCCATGAGGTGGGCAGTGTGTGGATTCGGCTCCAAAATGCTCCAGGTATCTATGAAGGGAGAAGCACAGCAAAAGGGGTTACACACTTTAGAAGAAAACATACAATACATGTGCCCAGTCAGTCAAATGTAAGAAAGGGGTATGAACAAGGACATGGTCACATTTACAGTTTTTCCCATGAAATGTAGATCATAGGCAAGTCAAGAGAAGTCCTTCCAGTGAGCTCACCACACCAAGGGAACGGACAACATGGCTGATGAACTTCAATGCCCAGCCTTGCATCATGTGCTTCTTGGAGCGGGGGGAAAAAGTGTATTCCACAAACACCTATCCAGGTTCTAAGGGAACTATCTGAACTCGGGGCAGCTCTGTGACACCCTGTTTACAGTGAGTTAGAGAAGAAAAAACAGGTGACCCAGAAGCGGACGGGACAAACGGAACTGCTCTATTGCCCGCTCATGTTTACCTCGGACATTCCGCACAACGTCCGAGTAGCCACAAGTTGGCACCAATTACACCCCATTATCTATTTTAGTATGTTAATTTACACGTCTATCACTACTTTTCTGAAAACCTTATTTAGTAATGTTAACTCCCATGAAATACATCTTAACAAACAAATAATGAATATAATTACACTCACCCCCCTAATTACTATGTACAGAAAATTCTAATGAAATCAACCCTTTTCTATACTACAACTTTCTAAATCAGCAGGCGACAGAGATTACAAGAAATGTGAAGATATTTTATACAGAGTCAATGAGGATAAACAAAAGTCACAAGAAAGTAAAGCTGCTATACTTAACTGGTTTCCTAGGCTACAGGAACGAAGGGAAAAGCTTGTTTTTACATCAGAAAGGATAATACCGGTTTTGGCCAGACTCTTGATCTATCTTTCCAAACTACAAAAACAAATAGGAAACAGCATGTTTAAAGGGTAATGCAGTGGCTGACCCCTTAACCACTAATGTACAGCCATTTCAGACCCCTATTAATTTTTACATAGCTCAACACAGTGCAACCAGGCTTGGAACCAAAGCAAAACTTTGGGATTTGGAAGGAGGGAAATGAGGAATCATAGAGGAGAAACAAGTCCCTGGGAACCATCAGTCACTGTTTCACTCTTCTCTAGACATCTCTGCATGGTGGTAGGCACACTTTGCAAATAGGATAGAGGGATGCATGGGACGGCAGGGAAAATGTCTGCATGCCAGGGTTTATATGGCCTACGACCAGGATAATTACCTTGGAATGGAAATGAATAGCCGGGGATATGAGAAAAGTGTATAAATTACTGACTGCTGAAGAGTAGATGGAAACTCTGTTCTTCCTGTCTCACAACGTGATATCAAGAGGCCATTCAACTGAGGTGAAATGTGGCATTTCAAAAGAGTTCTCTTCACTCAATGTCTAATTGACCTCACATTGCCTAATATTTACCTGCTTTAGTGAGACGATCCAGTTACAGCTAAATACTACTTTTTGAAAGACTGCATGACTGTGTTTACAAGGGCAAAAGGCAGTCTCTAGCTGTCAGGCATTAGGATGACACCGTCACTAGATGGACTATCAGTCTGAACCACAATGCAATTCCTATGTTGGAATGGAACTGACTTTTCCCCATGGAAAGAGACATTATCCTTCTTGAGTAAGACCTCCTGGGCAAGATGCGGGCAAAGGTCTCAGTATTTGAAGCCACATACATAGGCACCTTGGTTTCTTTTGGTGAATCACTTTCTTGCAAGCACCCAACTGTTCCTGGACATCAGTGACAGGTGTTCGCTGACAGGTGTAAGCAGAGATACATGTCACCAACTCAGTTGCTTATGCTTCTTCTGCTGATAAATTTTCCAGATAACAGGAAAATCAGGGAATTGTAAATAAGAAAGAAGATGGGTCAGTGATTGAGAGAAATCTGGATTGGCTGGTAAACTATGGCAAAGCAGACAATATATATTTGAATATAACCATGACGATAGCTACATCCAAGAACAAGAAGGTTTATCTCTGTATTTGGTATGGGTGTCATTTATAGTGTTGAACAAACCAGGAGGACGAGTGTTCGTTGTTTGGTGACTAGTCGATGACATTAGTTATGTCAGTTGGATAGTGCTAATAGCACAAGTCCAAGAAACATGTAACAGTAGCACCACGGGAAAGCTGTCATCACACTACTGGTATGGGTGTGACGGCTTCTGAGATCCAGTCTCCAGTTCTGCTTTGCTCAATTAAAGACAGATGTTGATAGACCAGAGGGGGTTCAGAGAAGAGTCACATGAATGACTAAAAGGTCAGAAAACCTGTCTGATAGTGGTAGACTTAAAATGACAAAGTCTTTAGCTTAAGAAAGATGATAAAGGGGTGAGCAGATAACAGTCTGCAACGTGATCCAAGGGCGGAAAGCTAGAGAAATTCTGACTGGAAATATGGCATGCGGACCCCTTACTCCAGTCATCTGAAGAAGTCGGTTGTACGTACCCACGAAAGCTCATGACACCATCTACATTTTTTGTTAGTCTCTTAGGTGTGGCAGGACTATTCATTTTTTTTCCAGTTACAGACTAACACAGCTACCTGTCTGAAACCATTTTTAAAGTGGTGACAGTCAATATTAGGGCAATTTACCAAGGATAATAGCAGATTCTCCATCACCGAGTATTTTTACATCAAGGTTGGATGTTCCTCTCACAGACCTGTTCGAGGAATCATTTGGGTTGAAATGCTCTGGCCTGTGCCCTCCAGGAAGTTAAACTAGATGATCACAATAGTCCCTCCTGGACTCGGAAAGTAGGAACATGTTCCCAGGAGTCAGCTGCAGGCTTTTTTCTTGCATGTTCCCGCCTGAGGTGATTAAAGGCATTTTTCTCTCTACTCCCAAGCCCAAGCTCCACAGATGGATGGAGGCCTGTCATCCCCATTCTTCTAAGCCCCATAGACATCAGCATAGGTTCCTTGGTTCTTACCTCTCTGTGTGTAATATTTGGCACCGGTCAGAGACAGTCACTGATTGCCCGCCAGCCACAGGATCCGGTGTTATGGGAGGCACCTCACCCCTGCAGAGGAAGAGCTGTAGAAAGCTTGGGATGGTTGAGAGGCTGTGGGAGCCAGGGACGACTGGAGAGTGTGGAGAAGACGCTGGCGACCGGCATGATATTAGAACCAGAACAGCCTGGCCTGAGGAAGGAGGCTACAAAATTCTGGGAGATGGAAGCAGCAAAAATCTGGTTCTTTCCACCAGAGAAATGCCTGGTGTGATGTCATTAATATTCAACAGCTATTGGAAACACCCCATCTGCTGTTCTATGGCTAGCCAGGGTGAAGGGATATGGAGACCCACCGAAACGGAAAAGGTCTCAGCACCAGCCTTGGACTCAGAATTACAAAGATAAAATTCCACCTCCCCAGGGCTGCTCCTTTGTGTTCGCCCCGCCCTGGCCCCTACATCCTCCAGCACAGCTCACCTGTCCCTGTCCTCCACCACCCTCAGCGATGTCTACTTCCCCACCCTTCAATTGCCAGAAAGATGCCACTCACTACACTCCCGTTCAGCAGAGAAAAGAAATCTCCTCTCTGCAAAAACCAGGCTGAGTCCTAAGCATCAGCGTGTTACTCTCACATGTATGACCCTTGCCCTGAAGGGCCCAATATTTATCATTCCCCTGGACAGTCTCTGTGGACTCTCATGTTGGCAGAGCTCCCAGACGATTCCCTCAGCTCTGTGAGCAGGGTAAACATTAGAGCCCAGAGAACTTTAACGTGAGAGCCTCCCTTAGAAAGAGAAGAAATAATTTCCCTACACCAGGGGCTCGAATTTCCAGACTAAACCGAGTCTTGCAGACTGTTCAGCCTCACAATTAATGTGGGGTTTGTTTGTTGGTGTTTATGTCATCTGAACTCTATTAGGGAATGCGGCCACAAGGTGTGTGACCAAAGGCAATTTAAAATGAAATGTAGCAGCATCCTACAACTTACAGCCCAGGCATTTGTAATACCCAGTCCTGTACCCTCTGAAATTCACTCATCCTGTCAGGATCACATGATGGGACCCTGAATGGATGGCAGCCAAAGGGATGGTAGAAACAGTTTTCGTATCCCAGCATTCTGATGTGAAAGGTTAGGGGTCAGTGGACCTGCCTGGAGGCTCCACCCTATATACTGAGGTGATGTGGAGACACTGTATTATGGTTTACAAAAAAAAAGCAATGCTCGGCAAAGCAGCTTCTCATGTAAGGTGTCCTGGCCTGCTCCAATGCACTCATTTCTATCGAAGCATGCATCAACATGGGCAAACCAGGTGCCACCTCCTGACAAGCCCCTTAGGCCTCACTGCATGCTGACAGATTTCTGGCTGGAAATGTCTTCAGCTCACCTAGGTGGTGGTATGGTGAACATGGACATTAGATTGACAAAAAAGGTGTTTATATCACACTTTATGAAATGCTCTTAAATTGTTGCCGGCATTAATGGTGACTTCAGCACCCGTTGTTAAAGGTAATATGCAAGTGTTTGTTCTGTCACTATAAAAGTATTTGCTATGTGTAAGGGGACTGTTACCCCTCACTAAAACTCTGTGGGAGTTTTTTGGTTTGCCAGCTCCCAGCTTCTGAAGGGGAAGGGTTCATGAGACTGACAGACCCCAGAGACAATGGAAAGCAGCCAACACTCCAGCTCAGCCTGACTGACAGGTTGTAAGCGGGGATTGTTCTGGCTCTCTCTCTGCAAACAGAGAGCTGAAAGAGTAGTGCAAGCTGTGTGAAGAAGTCCTGCAGCGACAGAACCAGACACAGACAGCCCAAGGAGTGCAAGCTGTGTGCAGAAGAAGTCCTGCAAAAACAGAGAGCTGAAAGAGTAGTGCAAGCTGTGTGGAGAGACAGTCTTGCAACAGCAGAGCCAGGCATACACAGCTCAAGGAGTGCAGACCCTGTGTTGAGCAGCAGACTGGCAGTGCTCAGAGAGCCAAAAGGAACAGAGAAGCAAAACGAGGAGCTGGAACTGGCCAAGAAGCACAGCCTGCAGCTGGATGTGGCGAGCAGCTGGGAATTGCAAAGTGTGGGGAGAGGCTCTGGACTGGGAGAGGGGTCTGGCCACTTAGAGCTTGAGGCTGTGTGGTCACTGCCAGAGCAAGCGTGTCCAGCCTGCAGTCCCGCCCCGTCCCCCCCCCACACCCCCCGCAGTACATCCAAGACCTCTAAGGGGCCTCTAAGGAAGAGACTGTGGACTATCCTTACACTCTGCAGGCTGCTGTTTTGATGTTCCTGTGCTACAGAGCAGGGCTGTGTGTTCTCATTGAACCATTCTCATTGTTTCTTATTCTATTCTCTTTAATCAGTTGATGTTTAATAAATTGTATTTGCTTTGAACCTTATGAAGTGATCACTGGGCCAAGAAGGCCTGCAGTGTAAAGAGAGCACCTCGGAGTGGGGACACCCTAACTCCTGCCCCTAGTGACTACAAGGTCGGGGATTAAGCCCCAGGAAACCTGGGCCCAGCCTTGTTGGGGTTTCGAGGGCTCTGCTACTCAGGAGAGTGGAGGGGAAGCCCTCAGGATCAGGGAGGCCGTGGGGTAAAGGAAGTGGGAGCGGGGACTCAGATCCTTTCGCTGGTTCATTTCACCGGGGTGGTATAGAAGCCAGGAAAGTTCCCCACAATAGCGGGATCATTCCCCCGCTTACATATGGAAAAGGAAACACAGCCCCCAAAGTCAGGGGAGAAGCGTTACTGTGTGGGAGATATTGGTTTTTCCCAAAAGGTAACATCTCCTGGCCAACAAGAGACAGTCCATGGACACCGGACAAGAAACGTGACTATCAGAGGACAAAACGCTTTATTTGAGGAGATGTGCAGGTGGACTTGTCCTATCAGCATGAACTCTGGGGGACGGGACTAAAAATCCTTGACAAAAAGGAACCCAGTCTCTTCATGCTGCTGCGATTCAGAGGGGTCAATAATTTCTAAGCATAAGCGCGGAATCCCCAGCCGCTTAGCCTATGTTAGCTTTAATGGACACACTGAGCTTTCATATTAGAGTGGCTTCTATCTACTTTTGGAACTTATAACTCATTGGTGGGTGGGTGGGTGTGTTTACCTGTTCTAAGCTTATTATACTTGTTTTTCCTTAGTTAATCAATCTTTAATTTATCATTGCAGTGTCTTTAGTGTGAGATCTATTATTTTGTCAAAACATCTGATATTACATTAGGGGTACATCTGGACTGCAAACTTCTTTTGAAAGAGAGCATCCACACCTCAAAACCAGATAGAAAAAAGCAATCTGCTTTTCGAAAAAGAGCATCCAGACTGCATGGATGCTCTCTCGAAAGAAATCCCTGATTGCTATTCACAGAATGGCCACCAGGGCACCTGTGCTTTTTTCGATTGCCACGTCTTTTGAAAAAATTTCCTTGTTCTGCATCTACACATGCCTTTTTTCGAAAGAGCTCTTTCAAAAAAGGTGTTCTTCCCCATAATGTGAGGTTTACCAATGTCGAAAAAACCCTGGCGTTCTTTTGATTTAATTTTGAAAGTACGCAATTGCAGCGTGGATGCTGGGAAAGTTTTTTCGAAAAAAAGGGCAGTTTTTTCGAAAAAACAGTGTTGTCTAGACATACCCGGAGATGCATCTGCACTAGCTGGAATATAGTTCAGTAAATATCTAGCACCTAGAACATTAACAACAATTTTGCCATGTTCATGTACTGACAGTCAACTTGCCTTAAATACCTAACTTGACTTGGTGCTAACCTATTTGAAAGGATAGGCATGGAATTTACGGGGTCCCTCTTGAGGAGCACGATGAGGTATCAATATATCCTCATTATCCTTGACTACACAATGCATATTTCAAAGCTACTCCCTTGTTCTCCCCCAATGCATCTGTTGCATAAGGGCCTGTGAACATCAACCTCCGCTCTGGGAACTACCATTTGTGGACTATGAAATGTGACATGTTGGGAGAACTTCCTGTTTCCTGCCAGTATGTACCCTCTGCCCTCAAGGAAGAGACCTAGGACTGACTGAAGTGGGAGAGCATAGCAGGCAAGCAGAGAGGAGGTTGCAGGACTGCTGTTCTTTTCTATGGTCTTTACAGAATGTAGCCTGGTTCCTGGTGGTTTGATGAAGATAGAATCATGTAATCATAGTACACTAGAACTGGAAGGGACCTCAATAGGTCATGGAGTCCAGTTCTCTGCCCTCACAGCAGGATCCAGTACCCTTTAGACCATAGGGCGAAGCAGGCTTCCTATATCTTGAACAACCTCATACTGGGCTGCCCACCATCACAAATGAGTGTAAAAAATTATTCTCCCTGGTGGTAAGATCCCAAGAACTCCTTACAGATCAAAGATGTAACTTCACTTTACAAATAAGAACTGACTCATCTATTGATGGCTATGACACTCAGCCCAGTGATGTACCATCCCCCAGTTGTTGGGTTCAAGGAGAGATTTCCCAGTCATGGGGACAGTAAAGAAGTTTGTAATCTTGGATCCCAAACAAAAACAATAGAACCAACTCCTCTCAGGCATCATTTTTGCTCTCAGAAAAAGCCTATAACAATGGAGTCCAGCTGCAAATGTTCAAATGGGATGACTGAGTGTTACTACTCAACTTACAGGTCAAATTATTGGTTTGATGGCAGGGACTGTTTGAGGTAGTGATGCATATGGGCCCTGTTGTCTATGAGGTCCCTCGCCCAGAGAAGACAAAGGAGACGTAGATAAGAACAGAAGAAACACCACCCTGGATCACACCAATGGTCCATCTAGTCCATAATCCCGTCTTCTGACAGTGCCAAGGTGTTTTACAGGGAAAAAACAGAACAGGGCAATTACCCGGGGATCCATCTCCTATTGTCTAATCCAAGATGTCAAAGGCAATGACATCCAGAGCATGAGGTTATGTCCCTGAACATGTTGGGTACTGGCCATTGACGGATGTATCCTCCATGAAATTACCTAGTTCTTAGCAGAATTCAAAATTGTCTTCACCATCACAACACCCCCTAAAAATTGCTCCACAGTTTGCACAACTTGTGAGGAAATACTGCTCTTCTTCCTTCTTTTTAGCCTGCTGCCTAATAATTTCATTCAGTGTCCTTAGTTCTTTCGTGATATGAAAAGTGAACATTTCTGTCTTCACATTCTCACACCAGTCGTTTTTGTATAGATTGATACCATATCCTCTCAGTCATGAGAACAGCCATACCAGATCAGACCAAAGTTCGATTTAGCCCAGCATCCTGTCTTCCGACATCGGCTAAAGTCAAGTGCTTCAAAAGGGATTAACAGAACAAGTAAATATCAGTCAATCCTGTTGTCCATTCCCAGCTGCCAGCAAACAGAGGCTAGGGACACCATCCATGCCCATCCTCTCTAATAGTCATTGACGGACTCTTTGGACTTATTCGGTGGAATTCTTTGAGAGAGAATGTTGTGAAGGCCCACATTATAGTCAGTGCCTTGTTTTGTGCCTTTGATAATCTGAGTCCCATGGGCCATGGATATTGGGCACCTAAATCACATCTGTGACCCTGAACCTTACCCTCCACCCATCCTATCTCCATTATTTATTTATTTATAATTTAAATATTTTTACCCCACCTCTCTATTTAGAATATTTGAGATGTCTTACAACATTTTTAAGAACACAATTCAAATATATATATATGAAAATTTAAAATATGAGACCCCCATAGTGACATAAAACCTGCTAAAAATATCGAGATGAGGAACATACACATATAGACTCAAACACCAATAAAATCACGAATAAAAAGGGTGGCTTTCGCCCGACACTGAAACAATGGTAGTGTTGGCACCATGCAAATATCCCAAGAAAGAGAATTCCACTGCCTCGGAGCAAAAGCTCCGACGGGGTGGTCGACAAAGGGCTTTGATGTCGACCGCAGATCGTCCAGACTGATCAGCTGTTTGTTGGCGCAGCGCGGCAGCCATTTAAATTTAAATGAAGCGGCGAATATTTAAATCGCCACTTAATTTCCCTTTGCCTACAATCCTAAGCTACATGGCTCCGTCGATGGAGCCATGTAGTCTAGACACAGCCACAGTGCTGGTGGAGTGTCACGTGACTTGCTAGGCTCAGTGAACACTGCCAGAGCATAGATTACAATTAATTATATAGGATGCTTAATGGGAGGTTCAAGTTATGGGGGGTAGGGAGGTAAGATCCTGGATTCCTGGATAAGTGCTAATTGTGAGGCAAAATAAGGGCAATAATCTAGAGTTACATAATGTTTTCCATCCATAGCTTACATAATACCATACAACAAGTATTTAAACAAAGCAGACATCAGTTATCAATTATGTGTGAAGTGGCGATCTGTCTGTCAACTTCAAGAAGGTACCTTTGCATGGATGGGGTCCATCTGGGAATTAAAGCAGAGACATTAGGAGTACTTGACAATTGTGTATTTGTTCCTAGCACTATTGAATGTGTCATGTTCTGTCTCCCATCCTGGGTCATTAGCTCTATGGTGACCTTTCTTCAATGGGGTAAGTCGGGGGGAGGGACAATCATGTACTGTGTTTTTGTGCCAGCTTCAGACCGGAAATTTAGAATAGGGGTTCTTAGCAGAATATCACAGCCTGCCTCTGAAATTTTTACCTTACAGTACTCAAAAGGTCCCAACACACAATAGAATTGTAGAGGGAGTTGCAAAATTCTTTTGAGGGGTCCCATGAGGTTCACCTTCATTTCCATGCTACCTAAGCACCTTGATGTTTCCTGAAGTTAAAGGAGGCTTTGGGAGGTGGAGGTCGGTAGGGTATTCCCCATGGAGATCCCTAGACAGGGCCTTCTAGTTGCTAGTCCGCACAACAAGACAGATTAACACAGAGTTTCCTGACCAATCTGGGAAAAAACAGGCCCCCATACCACAAGAAGCACCAGGGTGGGTAGCACAAACAAGTCACCACAAGCCATAGCAGGAACCCTGGGAGGGGAAGCCCCAATTAGAGCCGTGGAGTTGAAGACCCAAGCTGGAGCAGTGTTGACCCTGGACATCTCTGAGCCCCTCAATCATACCATGCTGGGGATGTGAGGAAAGCCCAACCCCAGGTTGTGGTAGCCCTAAAACTGATATCTGTGGGGGAGGAGGGCAGATCCCAAAGCCTAAGGGGTCAACCCAATATGGATAGAGTAGTCGATGGAGTATTGGAACAACTGTGAGCTGCTAGAACCCAATTTTGTCCACCCCAATGGAAAATGGCATTTTCCAGAATACTGGGAACAGAAGTATGTCACATACCCTTTGACTTACAGGAATTCAGGATCGTGCTATTTGTCCTCAACAGGGGGACAATGAGTTTTCAGAGGCTAATAGATTGGGTATTGCAATTGTATGGGCAGCGTGCGGCCGTATTCTGCTACACAGTCATTTGCATTTAGTTCTGGTTCTGGATCTTGTGATCCCATCCACACACATAGTGCAGATGGAAGTATATTGCACACAGTACAAAAGAGTAATTGTGAATCGCAAGGCAGAACTGTGTGAACGACTCAGTTTGCCCTGACAGCCTCGTCTCTGGGTGTTATTGCATCATTTCTTCACTCCTGGGGGTCTCAAGTGGTTGTTCCCCAGGGTTTATTCTCTGTTTTTCATGCCATCGAGGGGATTGTCTGGGAGTGCTGCCAACCTGAGGTGGGGCAGGGACTGTACGGAGGAATTATAAAGGTGTCCATCCAGCACAGAATGTGACAGATGTGTGAGACTCATACACTGATTCTCAGGGCTCTGCTGTCTGTCTGAGTGAGGAGATTTCCTTTCTCCGTGGGGTGGGATTTCGGTGAGGGCCTCTCTCCTCATGGAAGTTGCTACTTAAAATCTCAGGGAGTAGCCAGAACTAGGGGAGCAATTAACCAGGACAGAATCTGGAACCTTTTTTCATGGTCAGAGACATGAAGGACCTGGGGGTTACAGCGGATGAGAAGCTGGATATGAGTCAACAGTGTGCCCTTGTAGCCAAGAAGGCTAATGGCATATGAGGTTGCATTAAGAGGAGCATTGCCAGCAGATCCAGAGATGTGATTATTCCCCTTTATTCAGCTCTGGTGAGGCCACATCTGGAGTATTGTGTCTAGTTCTGGGCCCCCCACTACAAAAAGGATGTGGATGCATTGGAGAGGGTCCAGCGGAGGGCAACCAAAATGATTAGGGGGCTGGAGCATATGACTTATGAGGAGAGGCTGAGGGAGTTGACTCTGATTAGTCTGCAGAAGCGAAGAGTGAGGGGGGATTTGATAGCAGCTTTCAACTTCCTGAAGGGAGGTTCCAAAGAGGATGGAGACAGTAGTGACAGATGGCAGAACAAGGAGCAATGGTCTCAAGTTGTGGTGGGAGAGGTCCAGGTTGAATATTAGGAAAAACTATTTCGCTAGGAGGGTGGTGAAGCACTGGAATGGGTTACCTAGGGAAGTAGTGGAGTCTCCATCCCTAGAGGTATTTAAGTCTCGGCTTGACAAAGCCCTGGCCGGGTTGATTTAGTTGGGATTGGTCCTACCTAGAGCAGGGGGCTGGACTTGATGACCTTCTGAGGTCTCTTCCAGCTCTATGGTTCTATGGTTCTAAGGCATTTCTGAGGTAAAATTGTATCTACAAATGTACAGGAAAGGGTTTAGGAAAATATTAATTTTAAGACCCTCCCTTTGTCTCTTTCCAGGTCCCTCTATGTGCCTCAGTGCCTCCTTCTTTTGGGTGATGAGGTTTTTCTTCTGGCTTTGTGCAGTTTTGAAATTCATCTTCACTGCTTTGGTAGGAAGTACAGCCCAAGCCTCTGGGGTGGGTGTATGAATTTCTGGGGGACACATGAGAATGGTCCACATACTGTTCAGATTCAAATCTCACATTGTGTTTTTCCTGGGTTGCTCCAGATGGATACTGGCTTCCCTGAGAGCAAAATCTGGGCCCTTGACTTTTGAATCCCATTTAGAGCCAGCATCAGAACACCAAATAACCTGAAGGTTTCCTTCAGAACCATTCAGAGCCCTGATAGAATAACACTCTCATTAGCAGGACCCAAAGCCTTGATTATCGCAGCTTGAAGCTGAAAGTTAAAAAGTAACTTTGAAACTGGCCCCTTTGCGATCACTGCAAAACTCCCAACTGGGCCAGGAATTCCCCTGAAATCCACACACAGGGACTTAAATAGATGGAATGATTCACAGTGGCCCGGAGCCTCCAGTGACTTCTACTGGATGCTTCCTGTGGACTCTAGGAACAGGTGAGAGCCTTTCCACCATGAACAACTGACAGGAGAGTGATAGGTGTTGCAAACTTACCAGGCTTCATGGTTCAAAACGAAAAAGGAAAAGCACAATACCATTGGTGTTGTGATGCATGAAAGGCAACATTAAATGCTGTTCACTGTGGCACTTTTCAGCCTTCTCTATCATATGTAAGAAGAGTGTCCATGCTGGGTTGTCTCTCCATACTTTCCATACTTTCCAAAAAGATTTGACTTTTCTTGCCCCTAAATTGTGTGGTCAGGCATTCAGGAAGCAATCCTAACCACACCACAGCAGACTTTGTCCTCCATCCGAACCATCCCTCTTCCCCCAAGTCCTGTGGCAGCGTCAGCAATTATCAACATGGAGAAGCAGCAGAGAACCAGTGCTTGGTTTGGTCGTTTCATTTCTCTTGTTGGTTCATGCAGTAGCAGGTCACAGAGCTGGCAAGAAACTGCCTGTGTGAATGTTTGTAAAGGGATAGGTCTGGAAAATCTCTCTGCAGCTTGTTACAGCACCTCATGGAGAGAGGGAGCCCAGTCTGGTTAATTTGATGGCTTAGTGGTACCCCAATCCCATCGTTCATACCAGCAAATGTCCCAAAAATAGTCCTAGAGCTGATCGTTTGAGGAAACATCCAGTCTTGATTTAAAATATCTAAGTCATGAGGAATTTATGAAGATCCCTGGTAAATTGCTCCAATGGTTAATTACCCTCGTTGCTAAAAATGTATGCCTTATTACCCATCAGAATTTCCTTAATTTCATTTTCCAGCCATTGGATATAGTGTCACCTCTTCACTTCAAAAGCCTATTGTTAAATGTAAGTCTTTTGTGGATACTTATAAGCTCTTACCAAATCGCCTCCTAACCCTTTTTGTTGAAATAAAATACATAGATTTGAGATCTTTCATTCTCTCAGGCTAAGACAAATATTTTAATTTGTTACTAATACTTGTGACACTTCTCTGAAGCCTCTTCAAAACATAAAGGTCGACCTCTCGTCATGGGCAGCAGAACTGGACACATGACTGCAGGAGCAGTCGCACCGGTACCAAAACCAAAGGTAAAATAAATGTTCTACTTCTCCTTGAGATTCCCCATCTTATTATTCTAGGATCCCAATGGTTCTTTTGGCCACCGGGTTACACTGGGATCTCATATTTAGCTCATATTTAACTCTTCTTGCCCCTAAATTGTGTTCAGAATCTCTCTGCTTCCTGCCCATTAGAATCCCCCATCTTTCAAACATCGCTACTGTCTTTGTTCCATGACACTGATTTACATGGCTATATTAGTACCTATATTGTTTGCTTCTAATCACTTTAGCACTATATCTAGATTGTGCCAAAGCAGCGATCTGTCTTCCTCATTATTTACTATATCCCAATTTTGTAAGTGAAAGGCCTGAGAAGGGTAAACAGCTGAGATGCAGACAAGTGTCTCTGCTTACTCTTGTCTGTTAGCACCTGTAATATTTGTCTCAGACAACACTGAGTGGCTGCAAGAAATTGTCTCACCAAAAGAAACAAGGAAAATAACCAAGATGCAGGCCTGTAGCCCTAAATATAAGGAAATCTGTACCCTTCATGCTCCTTCTGTGGAGCTCAAAGTTATAGATTGTCCAGCATGATAATGTTCATTTCCATGGGGAAAACTTGCCTTCTTGGCTTGTGATAGGACAAGAAGCAATGGGCTTAAATTGCACCAAGGGAGGTTTAGGTTGGACATTAGGTAAAACTGTCAAGGTGGTTAAACAGTGGAATTCATTGCCTAGGGATGTGGTGAAATCTCCATCACTGGAGATATTGAAGAAAAGCCGATACAGATGCAGCAGCATGGACTGGCAGAGTGCTCTTTGGGAGTGAGGCACACTGGCTGCTGGCCCCACCCCCAGGGTCTACAGAACAGTCTCCTAACCAATAACAATATATGACGTTAATTGACTATTCAATTAGCCGACATTTAACATCCCAAGTGACAATCTGCCCGGTGGTGGTCCACTGGAATTTTCAGGAAGTGTTCTTTCAGCTGCCTAACAAGATGCCCAAATCCCTGTCCTCATTTCATGCAGCTCAGTTAGAACCTTGTAGGTGTTTGTGGAGTTCAGGCATTCTTCTCCAAGGGGGTATGTGTTGCAGTTACTGGCACTGATGTTCATCTGCCATCTTTCTGACCCTTCCCTTGTTTGCTTGGCTCCCTCTGAGGACTGCTCTGGTCTTCACTATAATCTGAGTAATCCAGGGCCATGGGCAATTGTTGCCACCTCACTGCTCAATCCCCTTTCTCTATTGTTTATAACTCTACAATATTGATCACATTGTTTGTTATCAAGCCTGCAAAACCCCTCATTGTGCTTCCCTCCTTGCTCAGGCACCTTGAGATTGTTGAGAGGAATCCACGGTGTCACGACTTCATGGCAGCTTTTAACCTCAACGCCTCTGACCCTTCAACATTCATCCTCATGGGCATCCCTGGCCTGGAGGCTGCTCACGTCTGGATTTCCATCCCTTTCTGTGGGTGCTACCTCATTGGCTTGTTGGGAAACTTCTTGGTTTTGTTTGTTGTAGTCAAAGAGCAGACACTGCACCAGCCGATGTACCTGCTGCTCTGCATGCTGGCGTTCGCAGACATCGCCACCTCTTCCTCAGTGGTGCCGAAAGCCCTGTGTATATTTTGGTTTAATTGGAAAGGCATTACTCTGGCTGGCTGCCTCACCCAGACGTTCTTCCTTAACACTGTTGTGGTTACGGAATCAGCTGTACTAGTGACAATGGCCTTCGATCGCTACGTTGCCATATGTAACCCCCTTAGATACAGCACCATCCTCAGCAATGAACGAATAGCTAAGCTAGGACTAGTGGGTTTGATAAGAGCCCTTCTCATCATTCTGCCTATGCCTCTGATTTTGAGCAGGTTGCCCTTCTGTGACAACCGCATTATCCCCCAAAATTACTGTGATTGCATGACTGTGGCGAAGCTCTCTTGTGGGGACATCGCCGTCATCAAATTGCATGGTTTGGTGACAATGGTTGTTACCATGGGGTTAGATCTAATGCTCATTGCCCTGTCCTACAGTCTGATCATCAGGGCTGTCCTCAGAATCCCCTCCAAGGAAGCCCACGTGAAAGCCCTCAACACCTGCACCGCCCACCTCTGTGTGATGTTGTTATATTGTGCTCCCAGTCTGTTCTCGGTGATGACACACTGGTTTGGTCAGGGCATCGCTCCTTACATTCACGTCATCTTCGCCAACGTCTATCTCCTTGTCCCCTCCATGCTCAACCCCATCATTTATGGGGTCAAAACCAAAGAGCTTCGTGAGAAGATGGGCCAGTGCCTCCGGAGAGAAAGGGTTGGTGTCCTCCTTGTAAAGGGAGAAATGCAAAATGAGGGTGGTTGCAGGGTGTGGGAAATAATGTATAGCTATGAAAAATGTGGAAAGTGGGTTGTACAAAGTGGTGTCAACATTGACAACATTGACAGACGGAGCCTGATCATTCAGATTATAGAGAAGTTCAGAGAACTCCTCAGGGGGAACAGACCAAGCCTCGTAAATGATCAGCCAGATAGCAGAGGAATTTTAGTATCAGATACTGAAATATCGGAGACCCCCAGAGTGCAATGCTTGAACTTCATGAACACCTTACGAGGTTCTAATTTAACGGTACGAACTGGGAACAGGCACTTAGGGAACTTCAAGCATGGAGGGAAATGATCACAAACATTAAGATCACAAACATCACGATCACAGGATGAGCGTATGGGGAAATTTCTTAATGTTCAATCTAAACCTCCCTTGCTGCCCATTGCTTCTTGAGCTATCATCAGAGGCCAAGGAGAACAAATTCCCCCCTACTTGTGACACCCTTTTAAATACCTGAAAACCTCTATCATGTTCCCTCTCAGTCTTCTCTTTTCCAAATTAAACAAGCCCATAGCTCATGTTTTCTAGATCTTTAATCATTTTTAGTGCTCTCTGGACCTTCTCCTATTTCTCCACATCTTTCTTGAAATATGGCACCCAGGACTGGACACAATATTCAACATGAGGTCTAATCAATGCATAGTAGTGACTTCTTGTGGCTTGCTCATAAAACTCCCATTCATGCATCCCAGAATCATGTCTGTTCATTTTTGTAACAATGTCACACTGGTGACTCTTGTTTATCTTGTGATCCACTTTGATCGCTAGATCCCTTTCTGCCGTACTCCTTCCTAGACAGCATCTTCTCATTCTGCATGTGTGAAGGAGACTATTCCTTCCTAAATGGAACACTTTGCATTTGTCCTTGTTAAACTTTGTCCTGTTTATCTCTGACCATTTCTCCAGTTTGTCTAGATCATTTTCAGTTATGACCCTACCCTCCAAATCAGTTTTTGTGGAAGAGCAAATGCGCTTCTTCGGAAGCCTCTGTATTCCTCATGCCATGAGGAAGAAGGGGAATTTTGAAAGAGGTTTTTTTTCCTGACATTTGGCCAAATTTCAGAAAAGCCTCTTCCGACAAAAGAATCGGAAAAAGCTACACAAAATGCAGTGCGCATTTTGCGTAATTTTTTCTTGAAAAGAAAGGGGCAGTGTAGACCTAGCCTGAAGGCTGTTTTTCTATTCATGACTGAGTTGAATTGAGCTGAGTTGAATTGGTAAGCTTCAGAAAGCCTGAAGGAGAAACTAAATATATCCATTGGAAAGTGCTAAGATGGGAAAGAATCTATAGGAACTGAGGACATTCTGCTGCAGCTTATTGGTGAGAGCTCTGAAATTGTATGTTTTTGAGAACTGGACTGTGTTACCCTGGAGCTGAGAGGTCCATATCCCACAATGCGATCAGGCCCATTGAAACTCTACTATGTGCACTCCGCCACTGTGGATGAATAAAATGGAGCACCAGATATGGAAGGGTTCATTGGAAAACAGGCTTGTAGGTGCAAGATCAAAGTCTGTCAGTTTCGGACAATCACAACGAGACGGGTGGCCAGGCAAGTATTCATGGGAGAATGAAAGAAGAGAAGTGAATGAAAACTTGGGTCTAGATGCCTTTGATATGAGACATTGATTGGAAGTGAGAAAAAATGGTGATCCAATAGGGATCCTATTTGCTTTGTACAAGGTATAAAATGTTAGCTAATGCAGGCTACTTTGAAGCAGTCCTCTGAACCATCCTGTGATATGTTTTCCTGAAAATGTTTTCCCCCATCAGGCTCTGGGAACATGTTGTAAATTACTCAGTACCTTACTAAATGTTATGTAAACATCTGAGATGCTTCAATTGTTTGATATTCTCATATCTTACACTAATGTGTTTAAAGAAGAATGAACAAACATACATTGTGAGGCATTTCCCACAACCCAATGGGACCAGCAGTAAAAGGAGAATTGCTAAGTATTGATCTAAAGTGCTATAGGTTATAGTAGGAATTCCTATCACATTCATGGTCCATTTTTGTCCAGTTCACAGCCATAGGTTTTTCAAATTGGTCAGTTTCACAATTTCACGTGTTTCCATCTCATCTTTCATGGTCATATAACTCAAGAGGTCCCAATACACATTGGAACTGTGGAGGGGTTTGTGAAATTCTCATTGGGGGTCCCAAGAGTTTCACCCTCATTTCTATGGAGTGCTGCGTAGGCAGAAGCCTTCAAGCTTCCTGAAGAGAGAGGTGGCTCTGGGAGGTGGAGGTCTGTAGGAATCTCTCATGGAGATTGCCAGACAAAGGATTCTAGTTGCTAGTTTATGCAACTTGACAGATTAAGTCAGGTTTTCTCAACCAATATGGGAAAAATAGGTGCCCCCATCCCAGAAAAAGCACCAGGAGTGGTAACGCCAGTGAGACACCCCAAGCGATAACAGGGGCCCTGGGAGAAGAAGCCCCAAGCTCCCGGTACAGCTGTGGACCTGAAGCCTGAGTAATCTTGAACCTGGATGTCCCTGAGTCTTGGCTGAGGGGTGCAGAATCCCCGGGTCATACTGGCACTGGGAAGGTGTGGAAATCCCAACCCTGGTTTGTGGTAGCCCTAAGCATGATAGCTTTGTGGGAGGAGGTCAAAGTCCCAAAGCCCAGGGGGTCAGCCCAATATAAAATGCCTACAGCAGATGGAGTATTGGAACAATTGTGACCTGCCAGATCGATATCGACTTTTGTTCACCGCAATGGATAATGGTAAATACCTGTAACCCCCTTTTTCCTCCCCAGGTTACTCAGGAGTAGGTCACACTCACAGGTGTGCCTGGGCGCCTGATGGTTTTAATGTAAAAGGAGATCCTGAGTACCCCAGTGCTGATGTTGTTTAGTTGGGGAAACCCTATCCACCCCCTTGCTGCTGTCCCTTGCTTGTAAAGAACATATAATGGTGGTGCCTCCACCTGGCTGGCCCTGTACACACTTACTGGTGTGCCTTGGGAACCTCCAGGAATAAACTTATTCCAACAATAAACTGGATCTAATTCCAGAACAACAATTACAAATCATAAATAATATACATCTAATCATAGAATCATAGAATACTAGGACTGGAAGGGACCTCGAGAGGTCATCGAGTCCAGTCCCCTGCCCTCATGGCAGGACCCAGTACCGTCTAGACCATCCCTGATAGACATTTAGATTGCATTAGAATGAACAACCTTTACTTAACTTAAAGAAACAGGATTTAACAATTAACAGTGAATAACATCAATTAACAAAGTACACAGACGTAAAAGGAACTTATCAAGCTGCAATTTGCACTGCCAATAGTTATCCCACCCCAGAGTGTGCACACCCCTGGACTCAGAGTCCCAGACTCTTGCTTGCGTGGGCACGCTTGAAGAACTGCAGCTGTAATAGAGATTCTCTATAGCTAGTGTGTATGTGGGTCCAAGCTAGGCAGCAGCTCTGGTTCACCGAGTTGGCCTCTCTGCCTCTCTTAGGACCCAGAGTTAGTCTGTATCTCTGAGAGGGCCGGCCTGAGCCCTTTTGTCGCCCTGGGCTCAGGCGCGCGGTGCTGTCCCCGGGCACAAGGCGCATGCGCGGGCCCGCCCGTTGGGCGTGGGCCCGCACCCCCAGGGTGTGCAGTCCTGCCCCGCGGGGTGCACAGCGCATGCGCTGCCGAGCCTGGCCCGGCCAGTGCTGCTGGCGCACGTGCCGGGCCGTGTAGGGCCCTGTAGCCATGGGGGGAAGGGCGTTGCTGGCCGGTGCTGAGGGGCTGGTGCCGCGGGAGCCGGGCGTGTGCTCCTGATAGCAACTGTAAGGGATGCCACACGCCCCTTACAGCTGCCATCAGGCACCCCTCATCGGTTGGCGTCCTGGGCAGCTGCCCGGCTCGCCCATGCCTCCGTCCGGCCCTGATCTCTGAGGTCTGTCCCAGGCAGAATTTTCCCAAAGATGCCCGTTATTCACAGTCTCCTTCTGTGTGCTGGATGCAGAGTAGCTTCTAGCCACAAGTACAGCCAAAGGGCCACCCCTCTAGGGCAGTCCAAAGCAGCCTGGTAGATCCCAGTTCCAAAGGCTCGTTGTCCCAGTCTGTAACTGCCACATAACAGCTCCTGAACTGGATCAAACTCCTCCACTGCAGCCTGGCTCCCTTTCTGCTCCAAAAACAGAGAGAAGACTCCACTGCTGAGTCTTCCTCCACACACGTGGAGAGACTCAGGTCTCCCCAACAAGAGTCACTTCCTTTCTGTTTTTCCCCAGGGCTCATGGGAATTGTAGTCCGTGAGGCTGGATTGCAGCACCCAGGGTCTTCCCAGAAAATAAGCAGAGGCACCTTTAGTAAGGGGACTACATACCTTTCATGCCAGAATACTGGGAACAAAAGGAGTTTACACACCCTTTGGCTTACAGGAATTCAGGATCCTGCTAGTTGATAGCAACAGGGGGTCAGTGAGTTTTCAGAGGCTAATAGATATTACGGTTGTATGGGCGACGTGCAGCTGTATTCTGCTTCACAGTCATTTGGATCAACTTTTGGTCCTGTGTCTTGTGGTCCCATCCCCAGACATGTGGCAGATGGAAGTACATTGTACACAATAAAAAAAAGCCATTGTCAATGTCAAGGCTGAATGTTCTGAACAACTCAATTGGCAATGACAATCTTGTCTCTTGATATTGTTGCATCATTTCTTCACTCCTGGGGGAGGGTCTCAAGCTGTTGTTCCCCAGGGTTTATTCTCTGTTTTTCATGGTGACCAGGGGATTGTCTGGGAGTGCTGCCAACCTGAGATGGGGCAGGGACTGTTCAGAGGAATTATAAAGGTTTCCGTCCAGCAGAGCATGTGTCAGACGTGTGAGACTCATACACTGATTCTCAGGGCTCTGCCGCCTGTCGCAGTGAGATTTCCCTTCTCTGCTGGGTGTCATTTAGGTGAGTGACTCTCTCCTCATGCAAATTACTGCTTAAGGTCTCAAGGAATGGCCAGAATTTGGGGAGGAATTCAGCAGGGCAGAATTTTGAAACTTTTTGCACATTCAGAGACGCTGAGGGGTTTCTGTGGTGAAATTGAATCTACTAATGTACAGGAAAGGGTTCAGGAAAATATTAATTGTAAGGCCCTCCATTTGTCTCTTACTGTGTCCCTCTATGTGCCTCAGTAGCCTCCTTCTTTTGGATGTTGAGGTTTTTCTTCTGGCTTTGTGCAGGTTTGAAATTCCTCTTCTTCGCTTCCTTGTTAGGAAGTGCAGCCCAAGCCTATGGGATGGGTGTATAAATTTCTGGTGGACATACGAGAATGGTCCATACATTGATCAGCTTCAAAACTCACATTATACCTTTCCTGCTTCCTGGAGAGCAAAATCAGGGCCCCTGAGTTTTTACTCATGCCCTTTACAGGCAGCCTCTGAAAGCCAAACAACCGAAGGGGTTCCTTCAGACCTTTTCAGTGCCCTGACAGAATAATAAACTCGTTAGCGGGACCCAAAGCCTTGTTTATCGCAGCTTGAAGCTGAAAGTTAAACAGTATGAATCTGGCTCCATTGAGCTCACCGCAAAACTCCCAACAGTGCCAGGAATTCACCCTAAATCAATGGAATGATTCACATTGCCCATGAGCCTCCAGGGACTTTTATTGGATGCTTCCTGTGGACTCTAGGAACAGGTGAGAACATTTCAGCCAAGAACAACTGATGGGAGAGTGACGGCAGATGTTGCAAACTGACCAGGCTTCATGGTTCAAAATGAAAAGGGAAAAGCACAATCACGTTGGCGTTGTGATGCTTGAACAGCAACAGTGAATACTGTTCACTGTGGCACTTTTCAGCCATTTTTATCATACGTCAGAAGGCGCTGTCTGTATCTACACTGGGTTGTCTCTCAGGGTACGTCTACACTACAGCGCTAGTTCGAACTAACTTAGTTCGAATTAGTTAATTCGAACTAAGCTAGTTCGAACTAACGCATCTAGAACTAAAAACTAGTTCGAACTAGCGTTTTGCTAGTTCGAACTAGTAAGTCCACATTGAGTGGACTCTGAACAGGGCTTAAGGATGGCCGGAAGCAGTGCCGGCAGGGCATAAAAGGAGGACTTAGAGCGTGGAGATACTGTCTCAGGCTAGCCGAGGGCTGCGCTTAAAGGGTCCCGACCCCCACCCCGGACACACAGTTCTAAGGGGTGCCCCGGTAGCAAAGAAGTTCTGGCTTGGAGTGCCCTGAGTGCCCACACTGGGCACATCACACCACTCGGCCATCAGCCCGGCTGCACTTGCCGCAGGCTGCCATCTGGGGAGAGGGAGTAATTGGGGGGCTGCAGGAGAGCTTCCACCCCCAGAAGCCCGCAGAGCCAGCCCAGTCCTCCCCATCGGGGGCTCGTACCCCATTCCTCCCTCACCTCCTTCCACTTGCCCTTCCCTAGCCCCCCTTCTTATTGATGTACAAAATAAAGATAACGTTTCTTCCAACATTGACTCTGTCTTTATTGAACAAAACTGGGGGAGACTGGGAAAAGGAGGTGGGAGAGGGGAAGAGAAAGGCTGGGAGAGGGGAGGGCAACTAACATGATCAGGGGTTGGGAACAGGTCCCATATGAAGAGAGGCTACAGAGACTGGGACTGTTCAGCTTAGAAAAGAGGAGACGGAGGGGGGACAGGATAGAGGTCTCTAAAAGCAGGGGTTGGGTGGAGAGGGTGCATTCAGAAAAGTTCTTCCTGAGTTCCCATAAAGAAGGACTAGAGGACACCAAAGGAAAGGAATGGGTAGCAGGCTTGAAACTAGTAAGAGAAAGTTGTTGTTGTTGACAAAGCAAATAGTTAACCTGTGGAACTCCTTGCTGCAGGAGGCTGTGAAGGCTAGAACTAGAACAGAGTTGAAAGGGAAGTGAGATAAAGTGATGGAGGTTGGGTCCATGGAGTCCTATTAGCCAGAGGGTAGGAGTGGTATCCCTGCCCAAAGTTTGTGGAAGGCTGGAGAGGGATGGCACGAGACAAATGGCTTGGTCATTGTCTTCGGTCCATCCCCTCCAGGGTCCCTAGGGTTGGCCGCTGTTGGCAGACAGGCTACTGGGCTAGATGGACCTTTGGTCTGACCCAGTACGGCCATTGTAAGCTCAGGGCTCAGTGTCGGGGGTCTCAGTGGACCCCCTTGATTTTCATGCACACCTGGTCCTGGGTGGCCAGGCTGGCAGCTCTCCTGCCCTAGACGGCCACTTTCCTGTGCCTAGTGCGGAGATCGTGGACGAGGTCCACGATGTCCGCACTAGCCCAGGAAGGTGCCCGCCTCTTGCGGTCCAGGGCAAGCTCCTGGGAGCCGCCAGCCTGGTCCCGGCAAGAGGGGGTGGGCTGGGGGGCATCGGGTGGGTGGCTCTGTGCCGTGCCAGGTGCAGGGTCTGCTAGCTGGGTGCTGGCAGGCTTGCACCTGGCACGGGCACCGTAGCCAGCCCGTGCCCCTTTAAGGGGTCCGGGGCCGGGAGGGGGGCATAGAGTTTCCCTGGTGTTGGCCAGAGTGGCCACCAGGGAAACCTGGGGAGGGCTAGCCTCCCACTAGTTCGAACTAAAGGGCTACACAGCCCTTAGTTCGAACTAGCTAGTTCGAACTAGGCGTTAGTCCTCGTAAAATGAGGTTTACCTAGTTCGAACTAAGCGCTCCGCTAGTTCGATTCAAATTCGAACTAGCGGAGCGCTAGTGTAGCGCATAGGAAAGTTAGTTCGAACTAACGTCCGTTAGTTCGAACTAACTTTCTAGTGTAGACATACCCTCATTTTGTTCTATACTCTCCATAAAAATCATGGTCAGCAATTGGCAGCCCTGACCACACCACAGCAGATAGTGTCAGACCCCGTCTCCTCCCTCAAGGAACCCAACTACAGTCCTGTGGCTGCCAGCAGTTGCCAACATGGAGAAGCCACCTCAGGACGACATGCCCGTGTTTCGATAGGGCTGCAATATGTCTGAGCTCTGTGTTGTTTGAGGGAAGATTGACTCCTGCTGGCTCCTTCCAGTCACCATGTCTTCCCTTTCTCCTGCCAGACCAACCCCTCCCTCCTTCCCTGCACTGGCTGAGCTGCTACTGGGGTTCTCTTTGTCCCGAGAGAGGCAGGTGAGGCTGATCTCCCCCTTTTCCCAGGTGCGGGCAGACCCTGAGTTTACCTTTGGCTGAGAAGGTGTTTCTATGAAGTCTAGCAATTGGATGTGGTGAAAGCTTGTGACCCCGGGCGAGGGCTCTCACTATGTTGCAGGACTGCAAGTTCTAGGGGTGGGGGACCTACATAAACAAGCACCCAGCCCTAGGGGTTGTGGGGCAGGGAGCAAGATTCACATGGGAAGGTGGGCAGAGTTATGGACTCAATGTTTTGACCTGTCCATGACTTTACACCATACCCTGACAAAGTCTTTGGTGCTCTGGGAGGTGCTGGGTGTGTTACGGCTGCTCTCGGAAGGGTGACGGCTGGGGGACCTCCAGGTTGCTGGCATGCTACAGTGGGGGATGGACTGGGACCAACGCAGCTGGTGCTGTCAGAGGAGGGGGTGGCCCAGGACTGTGCTTGACATAGCTGGTAGCTGACACCCCTACCACTCCAGGTCTGCATTGCTTATAGTAGCAGGTTGAACCCGGGACTGCCATGCTTCTGTTTCTGGGGAGCAGCTCCACAAGTCCTGGAAAGCCCCATTGCAATGGGGAAAAAGGGAGACTGGAGACGGCCTAGTGCTGGCAGGCAGCATCTTGGGATTACCACCAGAGACGGGAGATGGGGGGCTCACAGGGCTGCTAGGTCCAGAGCTATCCCAGGAAGGCTGACCTATTGGCTTCTTTAGCCGCTCAGGAGCCCCTGGGGTCATTTTCACCTCCTGGGTGCTGAAGTACATGAGATCCTGGCAGATCATGGAATCCAAGACTTCTGTCACCTCCATGACAGACTCACTGCTCTACCTCTGGGACATGGACTCTGTGACCTTACAAGTGCATGTGAAGAGGCTACAGAGCTCTGGCCTCCAACTTAGGGAGTCTGCACTTTCCTCACAAATGGGGCTGGGAACCAAGATTTGAAACAATGGGTTTTTGTCGCATGGTAAGCTGTATAAGGAAGGAGCGACATTGTCAGTGGATCTGCAATAATCACACAAGAGTAAACACCTGTGGCGAGCGAAACCACTGTTTGGGGAACAAACCTGAACTTCGTTACTCCAACTGTGTGCATTGTTGTCCCCACATTGTGGGAGGAGCAGTCTGGGTAAGAATTCCATCCTGGTTGTAGTGTGGACCTGGGCAGGATTATACAGCAAGGAGGTCCTGGACCAGAGAATTGGTGATTACTTTGGTCATATTCCTTTTCTTGCTGGTTCATGCAGTAGCAGGTTAGAGAGCTGGCATGTAACTGCCTGTGTGAATGCTTGTAGAGGGGTAGGTCTGGAAAATCTCTCTGCAGCTTGTCACAGCAGCACACGGAGAAAGGAAACCCAGTCTGGTTAGTCTGATGGCTCAGTGGTACCCCAATCCCATCGTTCATACCAGCAAATGTCCCAAAATAGTCCTAGAGCTGATCATTTAAGGAAACATCCAGCCTTGATTTAAAATATCTAAGGGTACGTCTACACTTGCTCCCTAGTTCAGGCTAGGGATGCAAATGTAGCCAACCGAAATTGCTAATGAAGCGGGGATTTAAATAACCCACGCTTCATTAGCATAATCTCGCCTGCGCATTATTCTGCTCAAAGGCTGATTCAAACCAGGAAGTGCACTCCAGGACGCATTTGTTCAAATCAAACCCCTTAGTTTGAACTGACTTTACTCCTCATTTTTGAGGCAGAAGCAGCAGCATGGAGTAGCCGGGGGCTCCCTGGGAGAAAGGTGCACTGGCTCATTTTCTGAGGAGTAACCTTAGTTCGAACTGCGGGGTTTGATTCAAACTAACACGTCCCAGAGTGCACTTCCTGGTTTGAATCCGCTTTTGCACGGAATAACACACGGGCAAAATTATGCTAATGAAGCACGGGATATTTAAATCTCCGCCTCATTAGCAATTTCAGTCTGCTACATTTGCATCCCTAGCACGAACTAGGGAGCAAGTGTAGACGTACACTAAATGACGAGGAATTTATGATGATTCCTGGTAAACTGCTCCAATGGTTAATTACTCTCGCTGCTAAAAATGTATGCCTTATTACCCATTGGAATTTCCTTAATTTCATTTTCCAGCCATTGGATTCTGTGACACCTCTGTATAGTAGTCAGAGAAGCCTATTGTTAATTATTTGTTCCCTTGTTTGTACTTAGAGGCTGTTATCAAATCACGTCCTAACCATCCTTGTTAAAATAAAATACATAGATTTGAGAACTTTGAGATCTACGACGGAGGCAGCAGCACGGACTGGCAGGGGGCTCCCTAGGAGAGAGGTGCACTGGCTGCTGGCCCTGCCCCTAGGGACCATAGAACAGTCGACTAACCGATAATAATCCACGAGGTTACTCGACTATGCAGTTAATCGATATTTAACATCTCTAGTTGGAATCTACCCGATGGCGGTTACACTGGAACTTTCAGAAAGGATTCATTCAGCCGCCTACTAAGATGCCCAAATCCTTGTCCTCATTTCATGCAGCTCAGTTAGAACCTTGTATGTGTTTGTGGAGTTCAGGCATTCTCCTCCATGGGGGTATGTGTTGCAGTTACTGGCACTGACGTTCATCTGCTAATTTTCTGACCCTTCCCTTATTTGCTTAGCTCCCTTTGAGGACTGCTCTGGACTTCACTTTCGTCTGATTAATCTGGGGCCATGCGTAATTCTTGCCACCTGACTGCTCAATCCTCATTCTATATTGTTTATAACTCTACAATATTTATCAATTGTTTATCAAGCCTGCAACCGTCCTCACTGTGCTCCTCTCCCTCCGCAGGCACCTTGAGATTTTTTAGATCAATCTACGGTGTCACAACTTCATGGTAGCTTCTAACCTCACCACCTCTGACCCTTCAACATTCATCCTCATGGGCATCCCTGGCCTGGAGGCTGCTCACATCTGGATTTCCATCCCTTTCTGTGGGTGCTATCTCATTGGCTTGTTGGGAAACTTCTTGGTTTTGTTTGTTGTAGTCAAAGAGAAGACCCTGCACCAGCCGATGTACCTGCTGCTCTGCATGCTGGCGTCGACAGACATCGCCACATCTTCCTCAGTGGTGCCGAAGGCATTGGGTATATTTTGGTTCAATTGGAAAGGCATTACCCTGGCTGGCTGCCTCACCCAGACGTTCTTCCTTAACACAGTTGTGGTTACGGAATCAGCTGTGCTAGTGGCAATGGCCTTTGATCGCTACATTGCCATATGTAACCCTCTGAGATACACCATCATCCTCAGCAATGCACGGATCGCTAAGCTAGGGCTGATGGGTTTCATAAGAGCTGTTCTCTTCATTCTGCCTATGCCTCTGCTGCTGAGCAGGCTGCCCTTCTGTGACAACCACATTATCCCCCAGACATACTGTGAGAACATGGCTGTGGCAAAGCTATCGTGTGGGGACATCACAGTTGTCAGGTTGCATGGTTTGGTGATGATGGTTGTAACCATGGGGTGTGATCTAATGCTCATTGCTTTGTCCTATGGTCTCATCATCAAGGCCGTCCTCAGAATTTCCTCCAAGGAAGCCCACCTAAAAGCCTTCAACACCTGCACTGCCCATCTCTGTGTGATGTTGTTATATTGTGCTCCCAGCCTCTTCTCCGCCATGACACACCGCTTTGGTCAGGGCATCGCTCCTCACGTTCACATCATCTTGGCCAACGTCTATCTCCTTGTCCCTCCCATGCTCAACCCCATCATTTATGGGGTCAAAACCAAAGAGCTTCGTGACAAGATGGTTCAGTACATCTGGAGGAGGAGACTGTGTCCATCCCTGTAAAGGGAGAGAAGCACAATGAGGGTGGTTACTAGTTTTGTTACAAATAGTGTGGCAAATAGTGAGTTGTATGGAGAGGTGTCAACATGGACTGTGGGAACCTGGTCATTTAGATAATAGTGAAGTTCAGAGAACTCCTCAGAGGGAAAGGACCAAACCAAGTAAATGATCAGCCAGATAGCAGATGAACTTCAGTATGAGAAACCGAAATATGGATGCCCCTTGGAGTGCAATGTTTGTACTCCACAAATACCATACGAGGTTTTAATTTAGTTGTATGAACTGAGAACAGGCACTTGGGGATTGTGGTTTCTTAAAGTTCAAGCATGGAGGGAAACGATCACAAACATCAAGATCCAGGATGAGTGTATGGGGAAATCATACTGAAAAATCAATGCTACGATGTAGGTCAGTGATTCAACAAAATTTGGATTGGTCGCTTAAGTGATTTGAATCAAACTATATATGTACTAATACAGCCATGTAAATATCCCTATCCAGGAATCATAGAACACTCAAACTAGAAGGGACTTTGGGTATGTCTACACTACCCCGCTAGTTCAAACTAGCGGGGTAGTGCAGACATACCCTTTGAGAGATCATCAACTCCAGCCCCCTGCCCTCATGGCAGGACTTAGCATGATCTGATAGATGTCTATCTAACCTTCTCTTAATTATCTCCACTCATAGAGATTCCACAACTTCCCTATTCAATTTCTTCTAGTGTTTAAACATACTGACACTTAGGAAGTTTTTCTTAATGTCCAATTCCCTATTTAGCTCCCTTGCTGCAGTTTAAGCCCATTGCTTCTTGTCCTAACCTCAAAGGCCAAAGACAACAATTTACCACCTCCTCCCTGTGACACCCTTTTAGATACCTGAAAACTGTTATCATGTCCCCAACCAGTCTTCTCTGTTCCAAACTAAACAAGCCCATTTCCTTCCTCCTTGCCTCATAGCTCATGTTTTCTAGACCTTTCATCATTTTTGTTGCAATTTTTCCACATCTTTCTTGGAATGTGGTGCCCAGAACTGGACACAATGCTCCAAATGAGGCTTAATCAGCACATTATAGAGCGGAAGAATCACAATCCATTTTGGTCAAGTTCACAAGCAGAGGATTTTCAAATTGGTCAATTTCACAAGTGGAGATCTTTCATGGTGTTATAACTCAGGCGGTCACAACCCCAAAGGGAATTGTGGAGGGGGTTGCAAACTTCTCGTAGGGTGTCTCATGAGTTTCACCCTCATTTCTATTCTGTCTAGGCAGCAGCCTTGAACCTTCCTGAAGTTAGAGGAGGCTCTGGGAGGTGGAGGTCGGTAGGGTATCCCCCATGGAGATCTCCACACAGGGCCTTTTAGTTGCTCATCTACACAACAGGACAGATTAAGACAGGGGCTTCCTGGCCTGTCTGGGGAAAATAGGCGCCTCCCTCCAAGAAGAAGCACCAGGTCTGGTAGCACCAATGAGTTCTCACAAGCCACAGCAGAAGCCCTGGGAGAAGAAGCCCCCAGCTCTAGTTACATCTGTGTAGCTGAAGCCACAAGCCTGAGCAGTCTTGAACCTGGATATTCCTGAGCCCTGGATGAGGGGGTGCAGAATCCCCAGGTCATACCATGCTGGGAATGGGTAGAAATCCCAACCCGGGTTGTGGTAGCCCTAAGTCTGGTAGCTGTGGGGGAGGAGGGCAGAACCCAAAGCCCAGGGAGTCAGCCCAATCTCGAATGCTAGATTAGATGGAGTATCGGAACAATTGTGACCTGCCAGATCAATATCGACTTTTGTTCACCCCGATTGAACAGACGGATTTTCCACCCCTTTTGACTTACAGGAATTCAGGATCCTGCTATTTGACATCAACAGGGAGGCATTGGGTTTTTAGAAGCTAATCGCTATTGCAATTGTATGGGCGGCGTGCAGCCGTATTCTCCTACACAGTCATTTGGATCTAGATTTGATCCTGTATCTTGTGGTCCCATCTCCAAACACACTGCAGACAGAAGTACATTGCACACAATAAAAAAAAAGCCATTGTCAATTGCAAGGCTGAATAGTTTGCACAACTCAATTTGCCCTGATGGTCTCGTTCCTTGGTGCTGTTGCATCATTTCTTCACTCCTGGGGGAGGCTCTCAAGCTGTTGTTCCCTGGGCTTATTCTCTGCTTTTCATGGCATCGAGGGGATTGTCTGGGCATGCTGCCAACCTGAGATGGGGCAGGGACTGTACAGAGGAATTATAAAGGTTTCCGTCCAGCAGAGTGTGTGTCAGATGTGTAAGACTCATACACTGATCCTCAGGGCTCTGCCGCCTGTCGCAGTGAGGAGATTTCCCTTCTGCTGGGTGGGATTTCGGTGAGTGCCTCTCTCCTCATGCAAATTGCTGCTTAAGGTCTCAGAGAGTGGCCGTAACTTGTGGAGGAATTCACCAGGGGAGAATCGGGAACCTTTCTGCACAGTCAGAGACACGAAGGGGTTTCTGCGGTAAAATTGTATTGACAAATGTACAGGAAACAGTTCAGGAAAATATTAATTTTAAGAACCTCCCTTTCTCTGTTACTGTGTCCATCTATGTGGCTCAGTAGCCTCCTTCTTTTGAATGTTGAGGTTTTGTGCAGTTTTGAAATTCATCTTCTTCATTGCCCTGATAAGAAGTGCAGCCCAAGCCTCTGAGATGGGTGTATGAATTATTGTGGGTCATCCAATAATGTTCCACACACACCGGTCAGGTTTGGATTGACATTATGTCTTTCCTGGGTCGCTCCAGATGGATACGGGCTTCCTGGAGAGCAAAATCAGGGTCCCTGAGTTTTTACTCACACCTTTTAGAGCCAGGCTCAGAACACCAAATAACCTGAGGGTTTCCTTCAGATCGTTTCAGTGCCCTGACAGAATAACACTCTCGTTAGCAGGACCCAAAGCCTTGATTATTGCATCTTGTAGCTGAAAGTTAAACTATGAATCTGGTCCCACTGAGATCATTGCAAAACTCTCAACTGGGCCTGGAATTCACCCTAAATCCACACTCAAGGTATGTCTACACTACCACCCTAGTTCAAACAAGGGTGGTTAATGTAGGCAACCGAAGTTGCAAATGAAGCCCGGGATTTAAATATCCCGGGCTTCATTTGCATCTTGCCGGGCACCGCCATTTTTAAAGCCCCGGTAGTTCGGATGCCGTGCCTGCGGCTACACGCGGCATGGAGTAGGTTGTTCGAATTAGGCTTTCTAATTCGAACTACCAGTACACCTTGTTCCACGAGGAGTAACGGTAGTTCGAATTAGAAAGCCTAATTTGAACTACCTACTCCGTGCCGCGTGTAGCCGTGGGCACGGAGTCCGAACTACTGGGGCTTTAAAAATGGCGGCGCCCGGCAAGATGCAAATGAAGCCCGGGATATTTAAATCCCGGGCTTCATTTGCAACTTCGGTTGCCTACATTAACCACCCTAGTTCGAACTAGGGTGGTAGTGTAGACATACCCTCAGAGACTTAAATAGATGGTTTTACACTGGCCCAGAGCCTCCAGTGACTTCTACTGGATGCTTGCTGTGGACTGTAGGAATAGGTGAGAGCCATTCAGCCAAGAAGGACTAACAGGAGAGTGACGGGTGTTGCAAACTTCATAGTTCAAAACCAAAAAGAACAATCACATTGGTGTTGTGATGCATGAACAGCAACATTGAATACTGTTCACTCTGGTGCCTTTCTGCCATCTCTATCACATGTAAGAAGATGCTGTCTGTGTCCATGCTGGGTTGTCTCTCATTTGTTCTATACTCTCCATAAAAATCATGTTCAGCAGTTGGCAACCGTGACCACACCTCAGCAGAGTGTCTTAGACCTCGTCCCCCATCTGAATCATCCCTCCTCCCCTGACTAACTCCACTGTAGTCCTGTGGCAGTGTTAGCAATTGCCAGCAGAGAACGGGTGGTTACTTTGGTAGTATCGTTTCTCTTGTTGGTTCATGCAGTAGCACGTCAGAGGGCTGGCATGTACCTGCCTGTGTGAATGTTTGTAGAGGAGTGGGTCCTGAAATCTGTCTGCAGCTTGTCACAGGAGGGAGTCCAGTCTAGTTAGTGGTACCCCAATTCCATTGTTCACACCACTAATGTCACAAAAATATTCCTCGAGCTGATCATTTAAGGAAATATCCAACCTTAATTTAAAATATCTCCTTGATGAGGAATTCATGAAGACCCCTGGTAAATTGTTCCAATGGTTAATTACTCTAGCTGCTAAAAAGTGTATGCCTTATTTCCCATCAGAATTTCTTTAATTTCATTTCCAGCTATTGGATCCTGTGTCACCTCTGTATGGCAGTCTGAAAAGCCTATTGTTAAATATGTGCTCCCTTGTAGGTACTTATAGAGTGTTACCAAATCCCCTCCTAACCGTCTTTGTTAAAATAAAATACATAGATTTGAGATCTTTGATTCTGTCAGGCTAAGGCAGTTGTTTGGTGTGTTACTAATGCTTTTGACGCTTCTCTGAAGCCTCTTCAATGTATAAACCTCAACCTCTTGCCATGGGCAGCAGAACTGGACACGTGATTGCAGGAGCAACTGCACCGGTGCCAAAAACAAAGGTAAAATTCTCCTTCTTATTATTCCAGGATCCCACTGGTTCTTTTTTTGGGAGGAGCACTTATTTCTACAGAGGAGAGCACACGGGAGTGTGAAACATTCACTGACAGGTCTCATGGCGTTCTGTTTGATTTTCCCCACTCTCCACCTAGGTTCCAGTGTTGGGGATCATTTCCCTCCATGCTTGTGTATCCCACACACCTAGTGTAGTTCACTGTCCATTGTTGTAGCAATTAGACTACTTAAAATGAGAGATAAGAACAAAGAAGCTCCACAGCCTAAGCTGGGAGCCAGCTGGCTTTATAGCCCAAGTTGTAGAGGTTTGTGCACTAAGCTCCAGAGATCCCAAGTTTGAGTGTGCCTACCACAGTACTGAAGTCCCTGTCCTTAGTTTGTGGATTTCAGGCATTCTCCTCCGAGGGGGTATATGCAAGAAGTACAGGGAATAAGCAGGAAGAACTAGAAGTACTAATAAATAAATACAACTATGACATTGTTGGTATCACTGGGTATGTCTACACTACCACCCTAGTTCGAACTAGGGTGGTAATGTAGGCAACCGGAGTTGCAAATGAAGCCCGGGATTTGAATTTCCCGGGCTTCATTTGCATAAAGCCGGGCGCCGCCATTTTTAAATGTCCGCTAGTGCGGACTCCGTGCCGCACGGCTACACGCGGCACGGAGTCCGCACTAGCGGACATTTAAAAATGGCGGCGCCCGGCTTTATGCAAATGAAGCCCGGGAAATTCAAATCCCGGGCTTCATTTGCAACTCCGGTTGCCTACATTACCACCCTGGTTCAAACTAGGGTGGTAGTGTAGACATACCCACTGAGACTTGGTGGGGTAATACACATGATTAGAATATTGGTATAGAAGGGTACAGTTTACCTGGGAAGGATAGGCGGGAAAAAAAGGGAGGAGGTGTTGCCTTATATATTAAAAATGTATACACTTGGACTGAGGTCGAGATGGACATAGGAGACATTTGTTGAGTGTCTCTGGGTTAGGCTAAAAGGGGTAAAAAACCAAGGGTGATGTCATGTGAGGGGTCTAATACAGGCCACCTACCCAGGTGGAAGAGGTTGATGAAGCTTTTTTTAAACAATTAACAAAATCATCCAAAGTGCAGGTTTTGGTGTTGATGGGAAACTTCAACTATCCAGACATATGTTGGGAAACTAACACAGGGGGCACAGACTATCCAAAAAGTTCTTGGACTGCATTGAAGACAACTTTTTATTTCAGAAGATTGAAAAAGCTACTAAGGGGGAAGCTATTCTAGATTTGATTTTAACAAATAGAAAGGAACTGGTTCAGAATTTGAAAGTGGAAGGCAGCTTGGGTGAAAGTGACCATGAAATCATAGAGTTCATGATTCTAAGGAATGGTAGTAGGGAGAACAGCAAAACAGAGACAATGGATTTCAGGAAGGCATATTTTAGTAAACTCAGGGGAGAGCTACACTGCATTCCTCGTTCGAGAGAGGAATGCAAATGCAACTGAGCAAAATTGCAAATGAAGCGTGGATTTGAATTTCCCAAGCTTCATTTGCATAATCACATACGGGCGCTATTTCGAAATACCCTATTTCGAAAAAAAATGCAGTCTAGACCTGATTATTTTGAAAGAAAACCCTTCTTTCTAAATTACCCTTACTCCTTATAAAATGAGATTTAATAGGACAGGGTAGGCCCACTGCTCAGTGAGGAGGAAGAAACAATAACAGGAAACTTGGAAATGGCAGAGGTGATTAATGACTTCTTTGTTTTGGTCTTCACCAAGAAGTCTGATGAAGGAATGCCTAACATAGTGAATGCTAGTGGAAATGGGGTAGGTTAAGAAGATACAATTTAAAAATAACAAGTTAAAAATCACTTAGAAAAGTTAGATGTCTGAAAGTCATCAGGGCCTGATGAAATGCAACCTAGAATACTCAAGGAGCTGAAAGAGGAGGTATCTGAGCCTTTAGCTATCACCCTTGAAAAATCATGGAAGACGGGAAAGATTCTAGAAGAATGGAAAAGGGCAAATCTAGTACCCAACTATAAAAAGAGAAATAAAAACAACCCAAGAAACTACAGATCAGTCAGTTTAACTTCTGTGTCAGGAAAGATAATGGAGCAAGTAATTAAGGAATTCATCTGCAAACACTTGGAAGATAATAAGGTGATAGGGAACAGCCAGCATGGGTTTTTAAAGAACAGATCATGTCAAACCAATCTGATAGCTTTGTTTGATAGGATAACATGTCTTGTGGATAAGGGAGAAGCAGTGGACGTGGTATGCCTAGACTTTAGTAAGGTATTTCATACAGTCTCTCATGATATTCTTATCAATAAACTAGACAAATACAATTTAAATGGGACTACTATAAGGTGGGTGCATAACTGACTGAATAACAGTTCTCAGACAGTAGTTATTAACAGTTCACAATCCTGCTGGAAAGGCATAACAAGAGAGGTTCTGCAGGGGTCTGTTTTGGGACTGGTTCTGTTCAATATCTTCATCAATGATTTAGATATTTACATAAAGTATGCTTATTAAGTTTGCAGATTATACGATGCTACCAGGGGTTGCAACTGCTTTGGAGGAGAGGGTCATAATTCAAAATGATCTGGACAAACTGGAGAAATGGTTTGAGTTAAACAGGATGAAATTAAATAAGAACAAATACAAAGTACTCCACTTAGGAAGGATACATACAGAATGGGAGGCGACTGTCTAGGGAGGAGTACTGCAAAAAGGGATCTAGGGGTCATAGTGGACCAGAAGCTAAATATGAGTTAACAGTGTGATGCTGTTGCTAAAATAGCAAACATGATTCTGGGAGGCATTAACAGGTGTGTTGTGAGCAAGACACGAGAAGTCATTCTACCGCTCTACACTTTTCTGATTAGGCCTCAGTTGGAGTATTGTGTCCAGTTCTGGGCACCACATTTCAAGAAAGATGTGAAGAAATTGGAGAAGGTCCAGAGAAGAGCAACAAGAATGATTAAAGGTCTAGAAAACATGACCTATGAAGGAAGACTGAAAGAATTGGGCTTGTTTAGTTTGGAAAGGAGAAGACTGAGGTGGGACATGTTAGCAGTTTTCAGGTATTTAAAAGGGTGTCACAAGGAGGAGGGAGAAAAATTGTTCTCCTTAGCCTCTGAGGTTAGGACAAGAAGCAATGGGCTTAAACTGCAGCAAAGGAGGTTGGACATTAGGAAAAACTTCCTAACTGTTAAGGTGGTGAAACCCTGGAATAAGTTGCCTGGAAGATACTTCTGGTATCCTGAAATAGCTATTCCATGTCTTTTAAACAAGTCCATTATTTCAAAATAGCTTTTGAAATAATGGGCTCACTATTCCATCATCCCTATAAACCTCATCCCACAAGGACTAAGGGATATTTTGGGAAAGCACTCTATTTCAGGTATCAAAAAGGGTGTCACAAAGAGGAGAGAGAAAACTTGTTCATCTTGGCCTCTGAGGATAGAACAAGAAGCAATGGGCTTACACTGCAGCAAGGGAGGTTTAGGTTGAACATTAGGAAAAAGTTCCTAACTGTCAGGGTAGTCAAATACTGGAATAAATTGCCTAGGGAGGTTGTGAAATCTCCATCTCTGGAGATATTTAAGAGCAGGTTAGACAGACATCTATCACAGAGGGTCTAGGTGGTACTGGGTCCTGCCATGAGGGAAGGGCACTGCACTCGATAACCTCTCGAGATCCCTTCCAGTTCTTGTATTCTATGATTCTATATGTTGCAGTTACTGTCACTGATGTTCTTTTGCCATCTTTCTGCTCCTTCGCTTGTTTGCTTAGCTCCCTCTGAGGACTTCTCTGGACTTCACTATAGTCTGAGTAACCCAGAGCCATGGGTAAATGTTGCCACATCACTGCTCAACCCCCTTTCTCTGTTGTTTATAACTCTACATTATGAATCACATTGTTTGTTATCAAGCCTACAAAACCCCTCATAATGTTTCTCTCCGCAGGCACCTTGAGATTGTTGAGAGGAATCAACGGTGTCACGACTTCATGGCAGCTTTCAACCTCACCCTCGCCTCTGACCCTTCAACATTCATCCTCGTGGGCATCCCTGGCTTGGAGGCTGCTCACGTCTGGATTTCCATCCCTTTCTGTGGCTGCTACCTCATTGGCTTGTTGGGAAATTTCTTGGTTCTGTTTATTGTAGGAAAGGAGCAAACCCTGCACCAGCCGATGTATCTGCTGCTCTGCATGCTGGCGTTCGCAGACATTGCCATGTCTTCCTCAGTGGTGCCGAAGGCCGTGTTTATATTTTGGTTCAATTTGAATGGCATCACTCTGGCTGGCTGCCTCACCCAGATGTTCTTCCTTAACACAGTTACAGTTACACAATCCGCTGTCCTCGTGGCAATGGCCTTCGATCGTTACGTTGCCATATGTAACCCTCTGAGATACACCATCATCCTCAGCAATGCACGAGTAGCTAAGCTAGGGCTAATAGGTTTGATAAGAGCTCTTGTCATCATTCTGCCAACGCCCCTGCTCCTGAGCAGGCTGCCCTTCTGTGACAACCGCATCATCCCTCAAACATACTGTGAGAACATGGCTGTGGCAAAGCTGACTTGTGGAGACATCAGCTTTATCAGAGTCCATGGTTTGGTGATCATGGTTTTAGTCGTCGGATTAGATCTGACACTCATTGCCCTGTCCTACGGTCTGATCATCAGGGCCGTCCTCAGAATCTCCTCCAAGAAAGCCCACCTGAAAGCTCTCAACACCTGCACTGCCCACCTCTGTGTGATGTTGTTATACTGCACTCCCAGCCTGTTCTCGGAGATGACACACCGGTTTGGTCAGGGCATTGCTCCTCACGTTCACATCATCTTGGCCAATGTCTATCTCCTTGTCCCCTCCATGCTCAACCCCATCATTTATGGGGTCAAAACCAAAGATCTTCGTGACAAGATGGTCCAGTACATCTGGAGAAGGGGATTGTGTCCTTCCTTGTAAAGAGGGAGAAGCACAATGAGGGTGGTTGCAGGCTTTATAACAAGTAGTGTGGGAAATAATTTATAGCTATGAAAAACATAGAAAGTGGGTGGTAAGAAGAGGTGTCAGCATGGACAGATGAAGCCAGATTGCTTAGATTATATCAATGTTCAGAGAATTTCTCAGAGGGAACTGACCAAAATTAGTGAATGATCAGCCAGATAGCAAATGAACGTCAGTATCTGAAACAGAAATATGGACACCTCTTGGAGTTCAAAGCTTAAACTACACACATACCTTACATGGTTCTAATTTAATTGTGAACTGAGACCAGGGATGTGGGGATTGTGGTTTCTTAAAGTTCAAGAATGTAAGGAAAATATAACATACACCAAGGTCCAAGACAAGTTTATGGGGAAATCATTCTGAAATGATTTTCATGCTAACATGCCAGGAAGTTAAGGAAATATGGATTGGATAAATAGGCTGTAAGATGGATAGAAAGCTGGCAAGATTGTTGAGTCCAATGGGTAGTGATCAAGAGCTCGATGTCAGGTTGGCAGTCGGTTTCAAGCGGAGTACCCCAAAGACTGATTCTAGGGCTGGTTTTGTTCTACATCTTTATTAATGACTGGGATGAGGGGGATGGATTATACCCTCAGCCAGTTTGCAGATGACACCAAGGTAGGGGGAGAGATAGATGTGTTGGAGGGAAGAGAAAGGGTCCAGAGTGACCTAGACAAATTAGAGGATAGGGCCAAAGGAAATCTGATGAGCTTCAACAAGGACAAGTGCAGAGTCCCTCACTTGGGACGGAAGAAACCCAAGCATTCTCACAGGCTGGGAACCGACTGGCTAAGTAGCAGTTCAGCAGAAAAGGACATTGGGATTACATTGTATGAGAAGCTGGATATAACTCAATAGTGCGCCCTTGTAGCCAACTAGACTATCGGGATATTGGGATGCATTAGGAGGAGCATTGTCAGCAGATTAGAGAAGTTATTATTCTCCTTTTTTTGGCATTGGTGAAGCCACATCTGGAGTGTTGCATCCAGTTCAGGGTCCCCGATTACATAAAGAATGAGGACACATTGAAGAGGGTCCAGTGGAGGACAACCAAAATGATGAGGGGGCTGGAGCACATGACCTATGAGGAGATTAGGGCTTCCCATTCTGCATGTATGAAATGGATTGTTCCTTCATAACTGGAGCACTTTGGATTTCTCCTTATTAAACTCCATCCTATTTACCTCAGGCCATTTCTTCAATTTGTCCAGATTTTTTTAATTATAACTCTATCCTCCAAAGCACTTGTAACCCCTCCCAGCTTAGTATCATCTGTAAACTTAATAAGCGTGACTCAGTTTGCCCTGCAGTTTCCAGGGGGTAGACGAGTTAGTCTGTACAGGATAAACTTAAAAAATAAAAACTGGTCTGGTAGTACTTTATAGACTAACAAAACACGTAGATGGTATCATGAGCTTTTGTGGTCACAGCCCACTTCTTTAGATGACCGACATTTTTTTCAGTTTGCCCTGACGGTCTCGTCCCTGGGTATTGTTTCATGATATCTTCACTCCTGGGGGAGGCTCTCAAGTTGTTGTCCCCCAGGTTTTGTTCTCTGTTTTTCATGGTGACCAGGGGATTGTCTGGGAGTGCTGCCAACCTGAGGTGGGGCAGAGACTGTACAGAGGAATTATAAAGTTTTCCGTCCAGCAGAGCATGTGTCAGACGTGTGAGACTCATAAGCTGATTCTCAGTGCTCTGCCTCCTGTCACAGTGAAGAGATTTCCCTTCTCCTCTGTGTGGGATTTTGGTGAGTGACTCTCTCCTCATGAAAGTTACTGCTTATGGTCCGAGGGAGGGGGAGGAATTCACCAGGGCAGAATCTGGAACCTTTTTGCATAGTCAGAAAATCACAAAACAATGAAACTGTATCTACAAAAGTACAGGAAAGAGTTCTGGAAAATATTAGTCTTTAAAACCCACTCTTTGTCTCTTCCCGTGTCCCTCTATGTGCCTCAGCAGCTTCCTTCTTTTGAGTGGTGAGGTTTTTCCTCTGGCTTTGCATAGTTTTCAAATTCATCTTTTTCACTGCCTTGTTAGGAAATGCAGCCCAAGCGTCTTCCTAACGAGGGATGGGTGTCTGAATTTCTGGGGGATACACATTCGGATCTCAGATTATGTCTCTTCTGGCTCTCTCCAGATAGATACTGTCTCCCCTGCAAAATCAGGGCCTCTGAGTTTTTACTCACATCTTTTAGAGGCAGCCTCAGAATACCAAATGACCAAAGGGTTCCCTTCAGACCCTTTCAGTGCCCTGACAGAATAACACTCTCGTTAGCAGGACCCAGAGCCTAGATTATCGCAGCTTGAACTCTAACTGTGAATCTGGTCTCATTGAGATCACTACAAAACACCCAACAGGGCCAGGAATTCCCCCGAAATCCACACACAGGGACTTAACTAGATGGAATGATTCACACTGGTGCACAGCGTCCAGTGATTTCTAATGCATGCTTCCGGTGGACTCTAGGAACAGGCGAGAGCCTTTCAGCCAAGAACGACTGACAGGAGAGTGACGGGTGTTGCAAACGTACAAGGCTTCATGGTCATTACGTTGTCATTACGTTGGTGTTGTGATGCATGAACAGGGACGTCAAATACTCTTCACTTTGGCACTTTTCCACCATATCTATCATATGTAAGAAGATGCTGTCTGTGTGCACATACCGTTGTCTCTCATTTCTTCAACACTCTCCATAAAAATCATTTTCAGCAGTTGGCAACCATGGCCATACACAGCAGATAGTCTCAGACCCCATTCTACCACCGGACCATCTCTCATCCCTATGGTATCCCCACTGCAGTCCCGCAGCAGTGGCAGCAATTTCCAACACGGAGAAGCAGCCCCAGGGCGGCGTGTCCGTGTTTCTAACAGGCTGCGATGCATTTGAGCTCTGTGTTGTTCGAAAGGAAACTTACTCCTGCTGGCTCCTTTCGGTCTCCATGTTCTCCCTTCCTCCTGCCAGGCCTGCCCCACCCTCCTTCCCTGCACTGGCTGAGCTGCTACTGGGGTTCTCTTCGTCCCCAGAGAGGCAGGTGAGGTTGATCTCCCCTTTTTCCCTGGTGCAGGCAGACCATGAGTTTAACCTTGGCTGAGAAGGAGTTTTTCTGAGGTGTTGCAATTGGATGTGGTGAATGATTTTGATCCTGGGGGAGGACTCTGACTATGTTGCATGACTTCAAGGTCTAGCGGTGGGAGACCTACATAAAGAAGCAGACAGCCCTGGTGGTTTTGGGGCCAGGAGCACGATGTACATGGGCAGAACTGAGAGTTATGGGTGCAGCTTTTTGTCCTCTCATGACTTCACACTAAGCCCCTGACTAAATCTTTGGTATTTGGCGGGGTGCTGGGTTTGTTGCTGCTGCTCTTGAGGGAGAGGGGGTTGTAGGACATCTGCTGGTGCCGGGGGACCTTCAGAATGGTGGTGTGCAGGAGGGGGGATGTATTGCCAGCCCTGAAACTTGCTGTTCCCATTCCTGACGGTTGGGGGTGGCCCAGGACTGTTTCAGACATTGCTGGTAACTGATGTCCGAACCACTCCAGGACTTCATTGCTTATATTAGCAGGTAGCAACTTGGGACTGCCAGTCTGCAGCTTCTGGGGGCAGCCTCACAAGCCCTGGAAGATGGGAGACTGGAGACGGCCTACTGCTGGCAGGTAGCAGCTTGGGATTACCACTGTAGCCGGGAGACAGGGGGCTCACAGGACTGCTAGTTCCAGAGCTATCCCAGGAAGGCTGACATACTGGCTGCTTACACTGATCAGGTGCCCCTGGGGTCATTTTCACCACGTGGATGCAAACGTAGGTGAGATCCTGGCAGGTTCTGGAATCCGAGACACCATCTCACTGCTCTACCTCTGGGACATGGACTCTGACCTCACACGTGCATATGAACAGGCCACAGAACTCTGGCCTCCATCTTAGGGAGTCTGCACTTTCCCCACAAATGGGTCTAGGAAGCAAGATTTGAAACAAAGGGGTTTTGGCACATACTAAGTTGTGTAAGGCAGGAGTGATGTCAACAGTGGCTGTGCAATAATCACACAAGAGTAAACACCTCTGGCAGGGGGAAACCACTGTTTGGAGAACAAACCTGAATTTAGTTACCACAACTGTGCTTTATTCTCCCCACACTGAGGGAGGGGAAGTCTAGGGAAGAAATTCATCCTTGTTGGACTTTGGACCATGGCAGGACAGTACAGCTGTGAGGTCCTGGACCAGAGAACCGGTGCTTGGTTTGATCGTATTCCTTCTCTGTTTTTTTAACGCAGTGGCAGGTGAGAGAGCTGGCATGTAACTGCCTGTGTGAATGCTTGTAGAGGAGTAGGTCTGGAAATGTGTCTGCAGCTCATCACAGCAGCTCATGGAGAAAGAAAGTCCAATCTGTTTAGTCTGATGGCTCAGTGGTACCCCATTTATTCCATCGTTCACTCCAGCAAATGTCACAAAAATATTCCTAGAGCTAATCATTTAAGGAAACATTCAGCCTTGATTTAAAGTATCTCAGGGTATGTCTACACTACCCTCCTAGTTCGAACTAGGAGGGTAATGTAGGCATACCGCACTTGCAAATGAAGCCCAGGATTTGAATTTCCCGGGCTTCATTTGCATAAACTGGGCGCCGCCATTTTTAAATCCCGGCTCGTTTGAACCCCGTGCCGCACGGCTACACGCGGCACGGACTAGGTAGTTCGGACTAGGCTTCCTCGTCCGAACTACCTAGTCCGTGCCGCGTGTAGCCGTGCGGCACGGGGTTCAAACGAGCCGGGATTTAAAAATGGCGGCTCCTGGCTTATGCAAATGAAGCCCGGGAAATTCAAATCCCGGGCTTCATTTGCAAGTGCGATATGCCTACATTACCCTCCTAGTTCGAATTAGGAGGGTAGTGTAGACATACCCTTAGTGATGAGGAATTTACCCTGGTACATTCTTGCAATGGTTACTTACCCTCCCTGCTAAAAAAAAAAGTATGCTTTATTGCCCATCAGAATTTCCTTAATTTCATTTTTCAGACACTTGTGACACATTTGTATGTCAGTCTGAAAAGCCAATTGCTAAATGTTTGTTCCCTTGTAGGTCCTTGCAGGGTGTTCCCAAATCACCTCCTACCAATATTTGTTAAAATAAACTATGGAAATTTGAGACTTTTGATTCTTACTACTGCTTGTGTTGCCTCTCTGAAGCCTCTTCAATGTATAAACATCGACCTCTGATTACGGGCAGCAGAACTGGACACATGATTGCAGAAGCTGTTGCACCGGTGCCAAAATCAAAGGTAAAATAAATTTTCTACTTCTTGAGATTCCCCTTTTTATTATTCCATGATCACGCTTGTTCTTTCAGCTACCAGGTCATACTGGGATTTCATATTTAGCTAATTATCTCTTCTTGCCCCCTAAATTGTGTTCAGAATCTCTTTGCTTCCCGCCCATTCAAGTCTCTCATCTTTAAAGCATCACTACCATCTTTGTTGTATGACATAGATATCTACATGGCTATATTAGTACCTATCTTGTTTTCTTTCAATCACCGTAGCATCCAGTCCAGATTGTGCTGAAGCAGCAATCTGTCCTCTTCATTATTTACTATCTCCCAATTTTAAGGTCCGAGAAGGGTGAACAGCTGAGATGCAGACAAGTGTCTCTGTTTCCCGTTGTCTGTTAGCACCTGTAATGTATGTCTCAGAGAAACCTGGTTGCCAGGAATAAATTGACCAAAAGGAAGAAGAAAAATAGCAGCGGTGGAAGCCTGTAACCCTAAATACAAAGAAAATTCTGACCTTCATGCTCATTCGGTGGAGCTCAAATGTATAGATTGCCAAGCATGATAATGTCCATTTCCATGGGGCAAAATTGCCTCCTTCATGTCTGATGATAGGAGAAGAAGCAATGGGCTTAAATTGCAGCAAGGGAGGTTTAGGTTGGACATTAGGAAAAACTTCCTACCTGTCAGGGTGATTAAATAAGGAAGTAAATGTTGCAACCTCACTGCTTAATCCCCTTTCTATATTGTTTATAACTCTATATTATTTACCACATTGTTTGTTATCAAGCCTGCAACCCCCTTCATTGTGCTTCTCTCCCTCTGCAGGCACCTTGAGATTTTTGAGAGGAAACCACGGGGTCATGACTTCATGGCAGCTTTTAACCTCACCACCTCTGACCCTTCAACATTCATCCTCATGGGCATCCCTGGCCTGGAGGCTGCTCACGTCTGGATTTCCATCCCCTTCTGTGGGTGCTATGTCATTGGTTTGTTGGGAAACTTCTTGGTTCTCTTTATGGTGGGCAAAGAGCAGACCCTGCACCAGCCAATGTACCTGCTGCTCTGCATGCTGGCGTTTGTAGACATCGCCACCTCTTCCTCAGTGGTGCCGAAGGCCCTGTGTATATTTTGGTTCAAATGGAAAGGTATTACCCTGGCTGGCTGCCTCACCCAGATGTTCTTCCTTAACACAGTTACAGTTACACAATCCGCTGTCCTTGTGGCAATGGCCTTCGATCGTTACAATGCTATATGTAACCCTTTGAGATACACCACAATCCTCACCAATGCACGAGTAGCTAGGCTAGGGCTACTGGGTTTGATAAGAGCTCTTGTCATCATTCTGCCAACGCCCCTGCTCCTGAGCAGGCTGCCCTTCTGTGACAACCACATTATCCCCCAAACATACTGTGAGAACATGGCTGTGGCAAAGCTATCGTGTGGGGACATCAGCTTTATCAGAGTGCATGGTTTGGTGGTAATGGTTTTAGTCGTTGGGTTAGATCTGACACTCATTGCCCTGTCCTACGGTCTGATCATCAGGGCCATCCTCAGAATCTCCTCCAAGAAAGCCCACCTGAAAGCCCTCAACACGTGCACCGCCCACCTCTGTGTGATGTTGTTATACTGCATTCCCAGCCTGTTCTCGGCCATGACACACCGGTTTGGTCAGGGCATCGCTTCTCACATTCACGTCATCTTGGCCAACGTCTATCTCCTTGTTCCCTCCATACTCAACCCTATCATTTACGGGGTCAAAACCAAAGAGCTTCGTGACAAGATGGTCCAGTACATCTGGGGAAAGGGATTGTGTCCGGCCCTGTAAAGGGGGAGAAGCACAATGTGGATAGTGGCATGCTTTATAACAAATAGTCTGGGAAATAATTTATAGCTATGAAGAAAATAAAATATGGGTTGTATAGAGTGTCAACATTGAGAAATGTAGCCAGATCATTTTGATTATAGCGAAGTTCAGAGAACTCCTCAGAGGGAACTGACCAAACCAAGTAAATGATCAGCCAGACAGCGATGAACTTCAGTATCAGACACTGAAATGAGGACGCCTGTTGGAGTGCAGGGATTTGGGGATTGCGGTTTCTCAAAGTTCCAGCATGGGGAGAAATGGTCACAGATATCAAAATCCAGGACAAGCCTATGGGGAAATCATACTGATCATTCTATGCTATGATGTAGGGCCCTGGTTCAACACAATCTGGACTGGTCACTTAAGTGATTCATAGCATTGACGGTAATTGACCATTGGAACAATTTGCAAACGGACTTCATGAATTCCTCATCACTGAGAATTTTTAAATCAAGGTTGGATGTTTCCCTAAATGATCAGTTCTAGGAATTTTTTTCTGCCCTATTTCTGAGCCATGGATTCTATGACCTTCCTAGTGTGTGTGAAGAGGCTACAGAACTCTGGCCTCCATCTTAGGGAGTCTCTACTTTCCCCACAAATGGTTCTAGGAACCAAGGTTTGGAAAAAAGGGATTTTGCCACATGCTAAGCTGTGTAAGGCAGGAGTGACATCATCAGTGGTTACACAAGAGTAAACACCTGTGGGGAGTAAAAAAAACCCACTGCGTTTATTTGGGGAACAAACCTGAGTTTGGTTACCACAACTGTGCATTGTTCACCTCATAGTGAGGGAGGGGCAGTCTGGGTATCAAATTCATCCTGGTTGGAGTTTGGACCAGGGCAGAATGGCACAGCTATGAGGTCCTGGGCCAGAGAACCGGTGGTTACTTTGGTCATATCCTTTCTCTTGTTGGTTCACACAGTAGGAGGTCAGAGAGCTGGCAGGTAATTGCCTGTGTGAATGCTTGTAGAGGGGTAGGTCTGGAAATGTGTCCGCAGCTTGTCACAGCAGCTCATGGAGAGAGGAAGCCCAGTCGGGTTAGTCTGATGGCTCGGTGGTACCTAATTCCATCCCTCACATCAGCAAATGTCACAACATTATTCCTAGAGCTGATTATTTAAGGAAACATCCAACCTTGGTTTAAAATATCTGAGTGATGAGGAATTTATGAAGATCCCTGATAAATTCCTCCAATGGTTAATTACCCTCACTGCTAACAAATTTATTCTTTATTTCCCATGAGAATTTCTTTAATTTCATTTTCCAGCCATTGGATCCTGAGACACGTCTGTTTCATAGTTTGAAAAGCCTATTGTTAAATATTTGCTCCCTTGTAGGTATTTATTGACTGTTATTAAATTACCTCCTAGCAATATTTGGTAAAATAAAATACATAGATTTGAGTTTCTTGATTCTGTCAGGCTAAGGCCAGTTTTCTGATATGCTTCTAATGCTTGTGACACTTTCCTGAAGCCTCTTCAATGAATAACATCGATATTTCATCATGGGCAGCAAAACTGGACATGTGATTGCAGGCGCAGTCACATCGGTGCCAAAACCAAAGGTAAAATAAATTCTCTACGGCCTCTCTCCGAGTTACGAATGAGTTACGGCCCAAACACTTGGCCATAACTTGATCTGTTCGTAACTCGGACCCCATTGAATTACACGCGACTGTGCTGTTTGTAAGCACGGGTCGCGTTCGTAACTTGGGGACGGTCTTTACGACGGCTCCATGGGAGCTTTGGTCGTAAGTGCGAATGGTCATAACTCAACAGTTCGCAACTCGGAGAGCGGCTGTGCTTCTGGGATCTCATACTTAGCTAATTATCTCTTCTTGCCCTCCAAATTGTGTTCAGAATCTCTGTGCTTCCTGTCCATTGGAATCCCCCATCTTTTAAGCATCACTACCGTCTTTGTTCCATTCTGGAGATATCTACATGGCTATCTTAGTACATATATTGTTTGCTTCTAATCACTTTAGCACCCAGTCCAGATTATGCTAAAGTGGTGAGTGGTCCTCTTCATTATTTATCTGTAAGCTTAAAGCCGGAAAAGGGTCAAAAGCTGGGAGGCAGAAAAGTGTCTCCACTTACCCTTGTCTATCAGTACCTGTAATGTTTGTCTCAGATAAACCTGAGTGCCTGCAACATTTGTCTCCCACGAGAATCAAGGCCACAGTTTCCTCTCCTGGCAATGAGGGATTCATCTGCTTTCTATGGCAATGGGAACAATTTTTTTTCAACCTCTTCCCCTCGCTGAGTATCCCTGTGTCATTGCACTTCCTTGTAGCCCTTCCCCAGATCCCTCTAGTTCTGCAAAAAAAAAAAAAAATTGCGGAGGAGGAGCACTCATTGCTACAGAGCGGAGTGCACAGGAGTGAGAAACATTCATTGACAGGTCTCATAAGTTTTCCCTCACACTCCACCTGGCTCCTATGGATTGTTTCTCTCCATACTTGGTAACCCACACACTTAGGCTATGTGTACACTGGCGGGTTCTTGTGCCAGAAATATGCAAATGAGGCTAAGCATGGAATATCGCTGAGTCTCATTTGCATATCTAATGAGCCTCCATTTTTGCAGAAGAGGCTCTTGCGCCACAAGGAGCATCTACACTGCCCCTTCTTGCGCAAGAAAAACCCTCTTGCGCAATGCCATTATTCATGAAAATAATCTCTGGACTTCACTATAGTCTGAGTAATCCGGGGCCATGAGTAATTGTTGCCATCTCACTGCTCAATCCTCTTTCTATAGTCTTCATAACTAAAGAATTTTCCACATCTTCCCCTCTCTGAGTATTCCTGTGTCAGGACTCCAGTGCACTCCGGATTTTACCCGGAAAAGCTCATGATACAATATATATATTTGTTAGTCTCTTAGGGTATGTCTACACTACCCTCCTATTTTGAAATAGGAGGGTAATGTAGGCATACCGCAATTGCAAATGAAGCCCGGGATTTGAATTTCCCGGGCTTCATTTGCATAAGCGGGGCGCCGCCATTTTTAAATCCCCGCTCGTTCGAACCACGTGCCGCGTGGCTACACGCGGCACGAACTAGGTAGTTCGAACTAGGCTTCCTAGTTCGAACTACTTAGTTCGTGCCGTGTGTAGCCACGCAGCACGGGGTTTGAACCAGCCGGGATTTAAAAATGGCGGCGCCCGGCTTATGCAAATGAAGCCCGGGAAATTCAAATCTTGGGCTTCATTTGCAAGTGCAGTATGCCTACATTACCCTCCTAGTTCGAACTAGGAGGTTAGTGTAGACATACCCTTAGGGTGCATCTCCACAGCAGGGCTTAACTCGAAATAAGCTCCACAAATTGAGCTTATTTCAAAATTGGGAGCGTCTACACAGCACTTATTTCGAAACAGAGCTCTCTTCCTCTAAGTTCCCTTACTCCTCATACAATAAGGATTACAGGAGTCAGAGTAAGATGTCCTCCAGCTTGACAGTATTTTGACACTATTTCAAAATAATTGCCTGCTGTGTAGATGTGGACTAAGTTATTTCGAAATAACGCTAGTTATTCTGAAATAATGTTGCTGTGTAGACGCTTCCAATTTTTTCTGTCTACACAACAGAGAAAATCAAAGCTACTGCTGTCGATCTTTCAAGGTTAAAATGACTGGGTCTAATGAAGACACACCAATTCGAACTGAAAGGAACTGAGTAAGGGAAGTTGAAGGGAGAGTGTTCTCTCTTCGACTTCCTGCAGTGTGGACAGTGCCAAAAGTCGAGTTAAGGTCCATCAGCTAAGGTCGAATTCAGATATGCAATTAATGTAGCTGAAGTTGGGTATCTGAATTTGACCTTATCCCATAGTGTAGACATACCCAAAGGTGGCACAGGACTACTCCTTGTTTTTAAAGTTACAGACTAACATAGCTACACCCTAGACTGCAGGCTTCTTTCGAAAGACGCTCTTTCGAAAGCATCTTTCGAAAGAGCCTCTTTCGAAAGATCGCATCTAGACAGCAGGTGGATCTTTCGATAGAGGAAATCCGCTTTTTCGAAAGAGAGCACCCAGCGAGTCTGGATGCTCTCTTTCGAAGACGGCCTCTTTACATTGAAGAACGCCTTCCTTCGAAAGAGGAACTTTCGAAGGAAGGCGTTCTTCCTCGTGAAACGAGGTTTACCGCCATTGAAAGAAAAGCCGCGTTCTTTCGAAATAATTTCGAAAGAATGCGGCTTGAGTCTGGATGCAGGGGAAGTTCTTTCGAAAAAAGGGTACTTTTTTCGAAAGAACCCCTGAGTGTGGACACTGCCCCTGAGACTTTTTAACTGTGGCTTGAAACCTACCCTTTAAATCAGCTTCTGTGCCAAGCGACTGGAAGGTAGCTAATGTGAGGTGATGATGGCAATGAGAGGATTCATGGCCAGTTTTGAGTATTTTCCAAATAATCCGATTTGATGTGTCTGGCATCCCTTATATGCGCTTCAGAAATCTTGGTTTTCAACTTATATTTTACTTTATCCAAACCAGCAGGACTTTGTGTGAAGTGTATGTGGTAGGGGGATCTCAGTTTGGTTAAGAGATGCTTTTTGCATGTGCTTCCCACATTGAGGGGAGAGTGAATAATACGAATGAGCTGAAAATGTAAAGGTCCTTGTGTAGTGCAAAGCCGTATAATTTGAGGTTTATACTCCAGTGCAGGAGTTGTTCACTCATTCTGAGTACTAACAGAATGATAGATGGTGGTTTGTCCTGCCATGAGGGCAGGGGACCGGACTCGGTGACCTCTCAAGGTCTTTTCCAGTTTTAACATTCTATGATTGTGTGAATGCTAGGGGAAGGATGTCCATATGCAGCTGTCTTCTGCTACGATCATTTGAACAGTTTTTTGTCCTGTGTCTTATGGTACAATTCCAAAACAAAGTGCAAATGAAAGTACATTACATGGGGTGGGGCAGCCATCATCATTTGCTTGACTGAACAGTCTGCAAGACTGAATTTCCTCTGACCATCTAAGCCCCTGGTATTCTTGAATCATGTTTTTACTCCTGAGGGGGCTCAGCGACTGTTTTTCTCAGGGTTGATTTTCTGCTCTTCCCATTGCTCATGGAGCCAAGAGAATTATCTGGGAACGCTGCCAAACTCAGAGTGCACAGGGACTGTACGGAGGAATTATAAAGGTTGCTGCCAAACGCAGCATGTATCAGATGTGTGATCATTCGCCGATCCTCAGAGCTCTACCTTCCTCTCATAATAAAGCAATTCCTTTTCTCCGCTGGACAGGATTTTGGTGAGTGCCTCTTTCTGCAATAGAGTTTAAAATGTCAGAGAGGGCTGAAGGATGCAAGCCAAGGGCTACCTTGGGCAGGAATTCACCACCAAGGGTGTGTCTAGACTACATGCCTCTGTCGACAGAGGCATGTAGATTAGCCAGATCGGCAGAGGGAAATGAAGCCGCGATTAAAATAATCGCGGCTTCATTTAAATTTAAATGGCTGCCCCGCTCTGCCGATCAGCTGTTTGTCGGCAGATCGGGGCAGTCTGGACGTGCCGCGCCGACAAAGAAGCCTTTCTTGATCGGCACAGGTAAACCTGGTTTCACGAGGCATACCTGTGCCGATCAAGAAAGGCTTCTTTGTCGACACGGCGCGTCCAGACTGCCCCGATCTGCCGACAAACAGCTGATCGGCAGTGCGGGGCAGCCATTTAAATTTAAATGAAGCCGCGATTATTTTAATCGCGGCTTCATTTCCCTCTGCCGATCTGGCTAATCTACATGCCTCCGTCGACGGAGGCATGTAGTTTAGACGTACCCCAAGGGATTTGCTTTGTTAAATTAGAACATTTAATGTACTGGGAAGAGCTTAGGGATTTTTATTTTTTAAGATGAGTTCCTTGTCTCTTACTGGGTGTATCTAGACTCCAGGGTCATTGCAGCTCTCCACTCCAGCCCAGAAAAGGCTCAGCCGGGAGGGGCTCTCAGACTGAGGGGGAGGGACATTCTCCAAGGCATGTGCTGCATGTCCTGCCCGGCACTGTGCCCCATGACACCTGCCAGTGAGCCTGATCTGGGTGGAGGAGCACTCACCCCCCTGGTAGTTCAGAGGATTCTCTTTCAAGTCTGGTGTTAAAAATGTCTTTGAAGCAGGATGTAGGTAATCAAGTCGTTGAGACGATGCCCTTTCTGGTTGAAATGGCAAGAAACCACAGGACATACCACACTAATACCAACCCTGGAACTTTCCCTTGCAACAAAACCCCGTTGCCAGCTTGGTCCACATATTCACTCTGCTGATACCATTATTGGACCTAACCAATTGAGTTATAAGATCAAGAACACATATTCCTGCGCATCCAGAAACATCATTTATGCCATCATATGCCGAAAGTGTCCGTCTGCTATGTACATTGGAGAAACATCTCAGACACTTCGCCAAAGAATCAATGCCCACAAAACAGATATTAGACAGGATCACAAAGAAAAAACAGTTTCTTACCATTTCAACCAGAAAGGGCATTGTCTCAATGACTTGATTACCTGCATCCTGCTTCAAAGACATTTTAACACCAGACTTGAAAGAGAATCCTCTGAACTCTCATGCTTAAATTTGACACTTTATGCCTAGGTCTTAACAAAGATATTAATTATCTTACCCATTACAAAGATAGCTTCCCTAATTATCACCTCTAATATCATTAGCTCACAGACATTTACCTCCCCCCCTCACCCCACTTCTGTTCTGAAATTTGATTTGTCCTTTTCATATGTGTTCATTATTTGATTGTATCCTTTGGTATATATGGTCATGCCAATTTTCTTCCACTATTTGATCTGAGGAAGTGGGACTGGCCCACAAAAGCTCATCACCTAATAAACCATCTTGTTAGTCTTTAAAGTGCTACATATTCCTATTTTTTGAATTAGCTATGTGATTTGTTATTTTAAATTTGTGATCTACTTTGCTCTGCTTATATTCACTTGCAATCACTTAAATCTACCAAATCTACCAAGTATACCTAAGCCTTTACTAAAGCATTTGATACAGTCTTGTATGATCTTCTTATCAATAAACTAGGGAAACACAACCAAGATGGGGCTACTATAAGGTGGGTGCATAACTGGCTGGATAATTGTTCTCAGAGAATAGTTATTAATGTCTCACAGTTTTGCTGGAAGGGCATAACAAGTGGCGTTCCACAGGGGTCTGTTTTAGAACCGGTTCTGTTCAATATCTTCATCAACTATTTAGATGATGGCATAGAGAGTACGCTTGTTAAGTTTGCAGAGGATACCAAGGTGGGAGGGGTTGCAAGTGCTTTGGAGGATAGGGTCATAATTCACAAAGATCGGGTCAAACTGGAGAAATGGTCTGAGGTTTCCCTGTAGATGTGCTATTTTGAAATAAGTTATTTTGGAAGAACTATTTAAGAATATCTTTTTTCGAAATAAGCGTGCAGTGCAGAGACCATCTCATTGACTGGCCACATAACATTATAGTTTCTGTCTGATTTCCCAAAACCCCACTCCTGGACGGCACCATATTTCTATAGCAAAGTTTCTGTGAATTTTGAGCACAGTTGCACAGAGTTGGTATCATAACGCCCAGGCCAGTGTCCTCAGTATAGTTAAAGGAGGGTTAGGTGTTTGAAGAGTTCAAGAATTCTGCTCCAAATGAGTATAATTTCCTGCAGTATCTGACTTTGAAGTTCACCTGCTATCATTCTGACCATTCAGAGGGTTTTTCTAGCTCCCTCTGAGGATTTCTCTGGAGTTGACTATAGTCTCATTAATCAAGCACCATCTGTGAATGTTGCCACCTCACTGCTCAACCCCCTTTCTGTATTGTTCGTAATTATAAATTAATCACCATGCAATGTGTTAGAAACCATGTAATCCCCCGTTCCCCGTTCCTCTCGCCCTTGCAGGTACATTGCGCATTTTGAAGAGTGATTCATGTTCTGACAACTTCATGGCGGATTTCAACATCACCCCCTCTGATCCTTCAGCGTTCATTCTAATGGGCATTTACGGCCTGGAAGCATCCCACCTCTGGATTTCCATCCCGTTCTCTATGTGCTATATTACCAGCCTGCTGGGAAATGTCATGATTTTGTTTCTTGTAGGCAAAGAGCAGACCCTGCGTAAGCCGATGTACCTGCTGCTCTGCATGTTGGGGCTCACGGACATCGCCACGTCTACTCTAGTGGTGCCGAAGGCTCTGTGCATATTTTGGTTCAATTTGAAAGACATTACTCTGAGTGACTGCCTCACCCAGTCGTTTTTCCTGAACATGGTTTTGGTTACACAATCATCTGTCCTCGTGACAATGGCCTTCGATCGCTATGTTGCCATATGTAAGCCTCTGAGATACCCCACCATCCTCACCAATGTACGAATAGTGAAGCTAGGGCTAGTGGGTTTGGTTAGAGCTGCTCTCATGATTCTACCCATGCCCCTGTTCCTGAGCAGGCTGCCGTTCTGTGCCAACCGCCACATCCCCCAAATATACTGTGAGAACATGGCTGTTGCAAAGCTCTCTTGTGGGGACATCACAGTCATCAGGATGTACGGTTTGGTGATAATGATCATCAATATGGGATTGGACCAAAGTCTCATAGCCCTGTCCTATGGTCTGATCATCAGGGCCGTTCTAAGAACATCTTCCAAGAAAGCCTACCACAAAGCTCTCAGCACTTGCACAGCCCACTTCTGTGTGATGCTGTTATATTGTATTCCCAGCCTCTTCTCTGTGATGACACAACGTTTTGGTCATGGCATTGCTCCTCATATTCATATAATCTTGGCCAACATCTATCTCCTTGTTCCTCCCATGCTCAACCCCATCATTTATGGGGTCCTAACCAAAGAGCTTCGTGATAAAGTGGAGAAATACATCTGCAGACAGTGGTCTGTTAAAGCTTAACTGAGCTCTCCTTTGTGAAAAGTCAGAGTCCCAGAAATTCCTTGTGTCTAATATCTAAATACTCCATCATCAAAGACTTCTCAATTCACTCTTTTTGTTATTCACCTGACTACTTTCCAACCTGCTACACACTTCCATTCATCTTCTCCATAGCTCCTAAACCACCAGAAGAAAGTACAGATTTCTGATGTAAGGGGGCTTTCCATTAATCTCTGTGGCATGGTCTACACTATGGGATAAGTCAACTTAGACACTCAACTCCAGCTATGTTAATTATGTAGCTGGAGTTGATGTATTTTAAATCATGTTTTCAAGCTGTCCATCCAGCGGGAGGTCAATGGGAGCAAATTCTCCTATCAAATGCTTACTCCTCATGAGGAGCAGGACTAGTGATGCTGCTGGTGGTGCCCTCTCATTTCGAATTAGCGCATCTTCACTAGACCCACTCATTCGAACCCCAGCTGATTCACTGCAGCAGCGTCAATTTTCTGTGTAGTTTAGACATGGCCTCTGTTTGCTGAATTAAATCTAAGCCTACGAGTAGAGAAACGGCAATGTTGAACAGGGCTGCTTCTCTGGGCTTCTCTGCCTTATTCCTCGTGAAACGAGGTTTACAGAAGCAGTCGATAAAGGCTTCCCTTGTCGACCGCGCCATGTCTAGTCTGCCGTGCTGTTCCGGATTAGCTGATTGCCAGCACAGTGTGATGGCCATTTTTATTTTAATGAAGTGGGATTATTTAAATTCCTTCTTCTTTGACTATGTTGGGTAAACTACTTTACATGGCTCTGTCGATGGAGCCATGTAGTCTAGACACACCCCTGGTGTTCTGCAGGCCAGAATCGTGCTTTTATTTAGAATGCCTTTGGGTGCTTCTCATCCACCCCAGAACCACAGATGTAGGGGCACCGAGAGAGCAGAGCCCTCCCATTCTTTAATTTTGTCTCTCCTAATTGTTCTGAACTGTTATGCTTGTAAGTCTGAGACATCAATCACTCTCCTGTCAGTTCTTCTCAGCTGGAAAAATTCCACCCTCACCTAGAGGCCCAAGAAGGAATCCAGTAGAAGTCTCTGGTGGCTAAAATCAATTGTAGATCAGACCGTAAACCTAAAACCCAGTGTGTGGATTTAGGGTGATTTCCTGGCCCTGGTGAGAGGTTGGCCGTGGATCTCAATGGAACCAGATTCACTAAGGCTGTGTCTAGATTATACAGAAAAGGGAAGGCTTAAAAGCAAAGGGAAGGCAAAAATGAGGTTTAGCGGATCTTTCGAAGAAGGTTTCCCTTTTCGAAAGAACCGCATTTAGACCGCGGTTTTACTTTTGAAATAGCGCTTTTTCAAAAGAGCACCATTACATGATTGTGCAAATGAAGAATGGGAAATTCAAATCTCAGCTTCATTTGCAATTCCAAAGTGCCTAATTTACATCCCTCTGTCGAAAGAGGGATGTAATCTAGATATACCCTTAGTGCTTAACTTCTGGGTCCAAGTTGGGCTAATCAAGGCTTTGGGTCTTGCTACAGAAAACATTATACACTTAGGGGGCTGGAAGCGTCTGAAGGAAACCCTCACTTTGTGTGGCACTCTGAGGCTGGATACAGCAGTTTAAATTCCAGAATGCAGGGCCCTGATTTTACTTTCAGGGAGGCAGGTGTCAATCTGGAGTGACTCACAGTGGGCAGAATGGGGGAGCAGGATCTAGCTAGTGTGTGGCCCTTTCTTGTTATGAGTCCTCTGATACCCAGTGCAGAGGTTTGGGCTGCTCTTACTAACAATGAAGTGAAGCTGATGAATTTGAAAACTGGGGAGTAGCAAAGGAAAACAATGTCACCACCCAAAAATAAGAAGATATCTAGATATCTAGAAGGACATAGTAAGAGACAAGGAACTGATTTTTAATATCTATCTTTCTATCTATCTATCTGCCCAAATTATTGCCAGAACATTAGTAGTTCCAGTTTTATGGGGCAAATCCCTTAGATTACGTCTAGCCAGCAGGGCTATTTCGGGGTACCGGAAGTATACCACAATAGCAATTCCATGTCTTTAAACATGCCCATTATTTTGAAATAGATTTATAAATAATGGGCGTGCTATCCTGGCGTCCCTCTAATCCTCTTTCCACAAGGGTTAAGGTACTTGTTGGAATAGTGCTTTATTTCAAAATAAGTAACTGGCTCTGTGGATAGGGGAAAGTCAGTGGATGTGATCTACCTTGACTTTAGCAAAGCTTTTGATGTGGTCTCCCACAATATTCTTGCCAGCAGATTAAGGGAATATGGATTGGATAAATGGACTCTAAGATGGATAGAAAGCTGGCTAGACTGTCCAGCCCAATGGGTAGTGATCAACGGCTCAATGTCAGGTTGGTGGTTGGTTTCTAGTGGAGTGCCCCAAGGATCGGTTTGAGGACTGGTTTTGTTCAACATCTTTATTAATTACCTGGATGAGGGGATGGATTGCACCTTCAGCAAGTTTGCAGATGACACAAAGTACGGGAAGAAATAGATACACTGGAGGGCAGGGATAGGATCCAGAGTGACCTAGACAGATCAGAGGATTGGCCACAAGAAATCAGATAAGGTTCAACAAGGAGAAGTATAGAGTCCTGCACTTGGGACGGAAGAATCCCAAGCATCGTTATAAGCTGGGGACTGACTGGCTAAGTAGCAGTTCTGCAGAAAAGGACCTGGGGATGACAATGGCTGAGAGGCTGGATATGAGTCAACAGAGAGCCCTTGTAGCCAAGAACGCTAATGACATATTAAGCTGCTTTAGGAGGAGCATTGCCAGCAGATCCAGAGAAGTGATTATTCCCCTTTATTTAGCTCTAATGAGCCCACATCTGGAGTATTGCGTCCAGTTCTGGACCCCCCACTATAGAAAGGATGTGGACGCATTGGAGAGAGTCCAGCGTAGGGTGACCAAAATGATGAGGGGGCAGGAGCGCATGACCCATGAGAAGAGACTGAGGGATTTAAGTTTGTTTGGAGAAAGTAGTGATGGATGGCAGAAGAAGGAGCAATGGTCTCAAGTTACAGTGGGGGAGGTCTAGGTTGGAAATTAGGAAAAACTATTTCACTAGGAGGGTGGTGAAGCACTGGGATGGGTTACCTAAGGAGATGGTGGAATCTCTATCCCTAGAGGTTTTTAAGTCTTAGCTTGACAAAGCCCTTGCTTGATGACTTCTTGAACACTCTTCCAGCTCTCTGAGGGTATGTCTACACTACCCCCCTAGTTCAAACTAGGGGGGGTAATGTAGTCATATGGAGTTGCAAATGAAGCCCGGGATTTGAATTTACCGGGCTTCATTTGCATAAAGCTGGCCGGCGCCATTTTTAAATGCTGGCTAGGTCGGACCCCGTGCCGCGCGGCTACATGCGGCACGGACTATCTAGTTCAGATTAGGCTTCCTAATCCGAACTATCTGTACGCCTCGTTCCGTGGAAGCCTAATCCGAACTAGCTAGTCCGTGCCACGTGTAGGCTTCATTTGCAACTCTGTATGACTACATTACCCCCCCTAGTTCGAACTAGGGGGGTAGTGTAGACATACCGGCTACGTCTACACTGGCCCCTTTGAAGTAAGAATAAGAGCCTCCGGAAAAGGGCACTTTTTCTGGAGGATCGGGGCCAGTCTAGACGCTCTTTTCCGGCTTTTTTAAAAGCCGGAAAAAAGCGGCGGACATTTTTATTTAAATGCCGCGGGGGATATTTAAATCCCCCGCGGATTTCCCTACGACGACTGCTGAAATTTACATGCCCCTTCCGGAAGAGGGGCCAGTGTAGACGTAGCCAACCTGATTCTATAATTCTATAAGTGCTATGTAGACAGCACCAAATTTTGAAGTAAGCCATTCTGAAATTACCTCAAAATAAGCTGCGCAATTTATTTAGTGCAAATTGCATAGCTTATTTTGAGGTGAGGGTGTAGATGCACCCTTAGTGTTTTTGACAATACTAGACGGTTCAGAACTCCTGCAAACACCTGATAGGGGATGGGGAAATAACAGCATAGGAGAAGGACTGTTCCCTGTCTAACAGGATTTCAAGCCTGTGTATGGAAACTGAGAAACCTAAGCTGCAAAGCAAATGAAACTTTTGCCTGGTGAATCTGCCAGACTACTTTGCATTGTAAGAAACATCCAATTTGTAGTCAACATAACTAAGGACAGTTTTCATTTTCATTTATTTGCTCGGTAAGCTACGTTGATTTGTTTGCTATCCCCGATGATCATGTAAAATCTATTTGTGCTGGTGAATAAACTTGTTTTATTCTAAACATTGCGCGCCTGTAAGTGAAGTGTCTAGGGGTACAAATATTAGTGCAGTTACCACAATTGCTCACTGTACCCCCGCATTGAAGGAAGGGTGAAAAAATCATGCTGGTCCAAATTTCCACTGGGATGGGATGGTGCACTAGGCCAGGGAGCTGGTGGGGATTTCGGCTGTAACTGCTTTATTGTAGATTCATGCAGTGAGAGGTCAGGCGTGAATGCTGGTGGTGGTAGCAGACTGAGAGTGTGTTTGTAGCTTGCAGCACATTGAGGAAGGGAATCTAGATGGGTGATCCAGAGGGCTCAGTGGAACCCCAGTGTCAGGTATCCTCTGAGGGAGAACCCATTCAACTTTGCTCCTCAGCTGCTTCAATCTCCCATCATACTCTGTACCCCCAGCTGTATGCTTTTTCCCCATCCCAGGCTGCCATGATTCCAGTGGGATGCTGTTTGCCCATCTTCTCTCCGAGCTCCCCGTACGTCCCTCCCTCCCACCATCCCCAATCCGCCCATGCTGATTTAGAATGTGATTGTCTTCTCAACCGTTTGCTGCCGATTTCGGCACTAGGAGGGCTTGTAGCTTTTTTATTTGTAATCAGCTTTGTGCTAGAGATTGAACGCAATCTTTCCGCTGCCGTTTGCTGGGAAGACCAATGGGTGACTGAACTGCTGTCTTTCAAGAAATACAGTGGACCACTCTTAAGTGAGTTTTGAAGTGATATGGGGCTGTCTCTGCAGTAGAAATGGGGCAAGCCTTAAGAAGCACCTCAATCTGAGCTGGAGGCAGGGCAGCAAAAGCAGAAACATAAGGACCAGAGGAGCAGCCTAAAAGGCAGAGCTCAGCCATAAGAACAGCCATACTAGGTCAGACGAACAGTCCATCTAGCCCAGTATCCTGTCTGCTGACAGTGGCCAAGGCCAGTTGCCCCTGAGGGAGGGAACACAACAGGTAATCCTCACGTGATCCCTCTCCTGTTGTTCATTTCCAGGGTGTGTCTAGACTACAGGGTTTTGTCAAAAAAGTGGACTTTTGTTGAAAAAATCATACCTGCGTCTACAGTGCCGCTTTGTTCTGTCGACATAACATCGACAGTACTCAGCAGTTTTGTCGATGGCTGTAAATCTCATTTTACGAGGAATAACCCCTTTTGTCAACAGATTTCTGTTGACCGAAGGCTTTATTGCATCTACACTGTCCTTTGCGTTTACACTCTCATGTCGACAAAGCAGCTTGCTTTGTCGACAGAACTCGATATAGTCTAGATGCTCTTTGTCAACAGAAGCTTTGTTGACTGTATCTGTCAACAAAAGCCTGTAGTCTAGACGTACCCCCAGAGAAACAGAGGCTAGGGACACCATTCCTACCCATCCTGGCTCATAGCCATAGTCTGTCTAGCTCTTTTTTGAATCATGTTGAAATCCTAGCCTTCGCTACACACCCCTTAATTCGAACTAGCTAGTTTGAACTAGGCTTAATCCTCATGGAATGAGGATTACCTAGTTCGAACTAAGCGCTCCGTTAGTTCGAATTAAATTCGAACTAACGGAGCTCTAGTGTAGTGCCTATGAAAGTTAGTTCGAACTAACGTCCGTTAGTTCGAACTAACTTTGTAGTGTAGACATACCCTGAATTATCCAAAGCCAGGACTTGGTGATGATGGGGGACTTCAACACTCTGGACCTCTGTAAAGAAAATGACTCAGCAGGGTACTTTATCCAGCAAGATTTTGGGATGCATTGGAGGCACTTTGGCTGTGTCTAGACTGGCCAGTTTTTCTGGAAAATCAGCCACTTTTCCAGAAAAACTAACCAGCTGTCTACACTGGCCGCTTGAATTTCCGCAAAAGCAGGAAAGAAATCAGTGATTTTTGCGGAAATACTATGCTGCTCTCGTTTGGGCAAAAGTCCCTTTTGCGCAAAACTTTTGTGCAAAAGAGCCAGTGTAGACAGCTGAGATTTGTTTTCCGCAAAAAAGCCCCGATCATGAAAATGGCGATTGGGGCTTTTTTGCGGAAAAGCGTGTCTAGATTGGCCACGGACACTTTTCTGCAAAACGTGCTTTTGCGGAAAAGCGTCCATGCCAATCTAGACGCTCTGTTCTGAAAATGCTTTTAACAGAAAACTTTTGCCTTAAAAGCATTTCCAGAAAATCATGCCAGTCTAGACATAGCCTCTTTCTTTCTTTCTTTCTTTCTTTCTTTCAAAACGGGGACAAAGTTACTTAGGGAGTCTGTTATACAGCTGATGTTGACAAATAGGGAGGAACTGGTTGAGAAGTTGAAAGTGGATGGCAGCTTGGGTGAAAATGACCATGAAATGACACAGGATACGATTCTAAGAACTGGTGGGAGGCAGATCAGCAAAATAAGGACCATGGATTTCAAGAAGGTGGACTTTAGAAAACTCAGCGAATTGGTAGGTAAGAGTCATTTGGAAGCAATTCTCAGAGGGAAAAAATGAAGGCGGCAGCAGCAGTTTTTCAAGGAGACATTACTAAGGGCACATAAGCAAACTATCACCCTGCGTAGGAAAGATAGGAAGTATTTTAGGAGACTACCCTGGCTTAATCAGGAGATACTGAATGATCTAAAAATAAAAAAGGAGTCCTACTAAAAGTGGAGCTAAGTAACATTACAAAGGATGCATATAAACAAATAGCACAAGTACACAGATGAAAAAGTAGAAAGGCTAAGGCACAAAACAAGATCAAACTAGCAAGATACATAAAGGATAACAAGGGGTACATGTACACTGCAAGGCTATTTCGGGATATCAGAGGTATCCCAAAATAGCTACCCCACTTTTTTCGGGCACATCCGCTATTGTGAAATATAGCAGACCTGCTATTCTGGTATCCCTGTAAACCTTGTTCCACGAGATATAAAGGATGTGCTGTAGATTGTTCTCCTTGGCCTCTGATGACAGGCCAAGAAGCAATGGGCTTAAACTGCAGCAAGGGAGGTTTCGTTGGACATTAGGAAAAAGTTCCTAACTGTCAGGGTGGCTAAGCATTGGAATACATTGGCTAAGGAGGTTGTAGAATCTCCATCACTGGAGATATTTAAGAGCAGGTTGGATGAACATCTATCTGGGATGATCTAGATGGTGGTTTGTCCTGCCAAGATGGCAGGGAACTGGACCTGGACCTCTCGAGGTCCTTTCCAATTTTAACATTGTATGATTCAATGAATGCTAGGAGAAGGATTTCCATAAGCAGCTGTCTTCTGCTATGATCATTTGAACAGTTTTTTGTCCTGGGTCTTATGGTACAATTCCAAAACATAGTGCAGATGAAAGGGGGAGTGGGGAAGCCGTTGTCACTTTCTAGACTGAATAGTCTGCAAGAATGATTTTCCTCTGACCATGTCAGCCCCTGGTATTGTTGAATCATGTTTTCACTCCTGGGGAGGCTCAGCGACTGTTTTTCTCAGGGTTGATTTTCTGCTCTTCCCATTGCTCATGGAGCCGAGGGAATTGTCTGGGAACGCTGCCAAACTCAGAGTGCACAGGGACTGCATGGAGGAAGTATAAAGGTCGTTGCCCAATGCAGTGTGTGTCAGACGTGTGATCATACACGGATCCTCAGGGCTCTGTCATAATAAAGCAATTCCTTTTCTCCGCTGGGCAGGATTTTGGTGAGTGCCTCTTTCTGCATTAGAGTTTAAGATGTCAGAGTGGGCTGAAGGATGCAAGCCAAGGGCTACCTTGGGCAGGAATTCACCACTAAGGGATTTGCTTTGTCAAATTAGAACTTTAAATGTACTGGAAAAAGCTTAGGGAAATTATCGTTTAAGATGTGATCCTTGTCTCTTACTGGGTGTATCTAGACTCCAGGGTTTTTTCGAAAGAAATAGTTGCAGTCTAGACGCTCTCTTTCGAAAGAGGCTTGTAGTCTTGACGTAGCTACTGTGTCCTTCTCCATGTCTATGTAGCTTCCTATTTTGGGGTGATGCCATTTTTCCTCTGTGACTCCCCAGCTTTCAAATCCATCAGCTTCACTTCATGGTTGGGAGAAACAGCCCAAACCTCTGCACTGGGTATCTACATTTGCTGTAGGCTCCCAACAGGAATGGGCCACCTAGTAGCCAGATTTTGCTCTCGTATTGGGCCTTCATGGGGTGACCTCCAGATTGACTCTGAAAATTCATGGGACCTGCTTTTCATCCAAGGGAGACCAAACCCCAATCCCCGAAATCTTTCATAACTCCCAACAGGGCCTTCAATATATGGCCTGATATATACTTGCCATGACACCCCAGTGACTTCTTCAGGAGCCCTCCTGTGGCCACGAGAGAGAGGGAGCCCGGCCTAGAGAGTCTGAGGACTCATTGGAACCCCAGTTCCACGTGTTACTCTAGAGGGACCATCAAACTTTGGTCCTCAGCTGCTTCAATCTGCCACCATACTCTGTACCCTTCTTCCCCATCCCCAGCTCTCCTGACTCTAACACCGCACTGTCTGCTGGTCCCCTCTCTGTGGTCCTCCATCAATCTCCTGCCTCTCACAATCTCTAAACTTCCCCCCGGTGCTCCCTCCTCTTCTTCTGCAGGGGGCGGGGGCAAGGTGCCTCCTGTCCCGTGTGCTCCATTGGCAAGGAGAGCAGTGACTGTGTCTTTCCAGTAAGAAAGCTCTCACCCGAGTGACAAATGTAAAGGCTGGCACTCCCGTTGCACTGGTACACACTGGCTGTGCCTACACTGGCAAGTTTTTCTGGAAAATCATCTGATTTTCTGGAAAAACTTGCCAGCTGTCTACACTGGCCACTTGACTTTCCGGAAAAGCACTGACGATCTAATGTAAAATAATCAGTGCTTTTCCAGAAATACTATGCTGCTCCCGTTCGGGCAAAATTCTTTTTCTGAAAGACTTTTGCCCGAAAGGGCCAGTGTAGACAGCATAGTTCTGTTTTCCACAAAAATGGCGATCGGGGCTTTTTTGCAGAAAAAAGCATGTAGATTGGCCATGGACGCTTTTCCGCAAAAAGTGCTTTTGTGGAAAAGCGTCCTGCCAATCTAGACGTGCTTTTCCGAAAATGCTTTTAACGGAAAACTTTTCCGTTAAAAGCATTTCCGGAAAATCATGCCAGTGTAGACGTAGCCACTGTGTTTTGTGCTTCAAGAACTGCCATGAGAGGAATTACTTCCAGGCTGAGAGTTTTCAACATTACGTAGCTGGCACCTGTGGGACATGTCAGGGCTGATCTGAGTCCAGCTGCCACCTCTTGGAGCATCAGGCACTGCAACAATGGGGGATAGTGACACAGACGTTAAACCCAGGATGCTCTGGTACCATTTCCAAGTCAGATGTGATAGCCATGGAGCCAGTGCAGAGATTTAATGGGCTCGAAGAATGAATTAACTCTCCTAAAATGTTCGGCCATGCAAGATCCTTGCACCGTGTGAAATACACTTAGTTAACTTGGACCCTCCGGGAAGAAATTCTCATGCTACTCTGGTGTCTGGCCAATGTTATACTAAGTCATGAATTAAAAAAAAAATATCTGAGACTGCAGGCAAAATGCTTCTAGCTGACTCCTCAGAACTCAGAGGTTGACTCTAAGGACAGAAGGGAGCACTGTGATTATCTAGTCTCTCTCACTAGATAGCTGCTGTCCTGTGCAATTTCTCAGCCTAAGAGTTATTATCCAGAGAGTTGATCTTTTATGTGACCATGGAACCTGGATTTGAAAATTCTCCGTGATGAAGAATCTGCAAAGATCCCTGGATAAATTGTCCCAATGATTAATTATTCTTGGTGGTATTTCCAGTCAGAATTTCTTTTATTTCATCTTCCACCCTTTGGGTCCCATTACACCTCTGTGAGGAAGTCCTAAAAGCCTACTGTTAAATAGTGTTTCACCTGTAGGTGCTTCCAAGGCATCAGTTTAAGGCAGGTTTTCTAATCTTTTAGTAACTCTTGTGACTCTCCTCTGAAGCATCTTCAATGTTTAAACATCCATCTTACCTTATGGACAGCAGAACTGCCCAAATGAAATTAATGGGGAGCAGCTTTAAAGCTAATAAAAGAAAGTTCTTCTTCACACAGTGTGTAATCAACCTGTGGAACTCTTTGTTATAGTTCTAGCCTTCACAGCCTCCTCTGGCAGAGTTTAAAAAGAAGCTAGATAATTTCATGGCGGTTAGGTCCATAAAAGGCTATTAGCCAGGGGATAGAATTGATGTCTCTGGCCTCTGTTTGTCAGAGGCTGGAGAAGGATGGCAGGAGACAAATCGCTTGATCATTGTCTTCGGTCCACCCTCTCTGGGGCACCTGGTGCTGGCCACTGTCGGTAGACAGGATACTGGGCTAGAAGGACCTTTGGTCTGACCCAGTACGGCCGTTCTTATGTTCTTATGTTCTAGAACTAGGCAAATGATTCCAGGAGCAGCTGCACCAGTGCCAAATAAAAAGATAAAATACGTTTTCTGCCTCTCCTTGAAATTCCCCTAATAATTTCCCCAGAATCACATTAACTATTTTTGGCAGAGGGTGACTCTGGGACCCCACGGTTAGCTAATGATCTCTTCTTGGCCCAAAGTTGTTTACAGAAATATTATGCTTCCAATGAGTTTCCCCCAACGTTAAGCACAGCCTGAGTTCTTCATTCCTTGACACAGATACCTCTAGGGCTGTTCTAGAACACCTATTGTTGGCTTCAGATCACTTTATCAACAACCCTGATGGCTTTGAATCAGTCACCTGTCCTCTCCATTTTTTACTGTCCCCCGATATTGTGCTTTCTGCAAACTCGAGCCATGAGAAGGGTGAAGAGTTGACTCGGTGACATGCATCTCTGCTTAAGACCGTTAGGTAAGACCTGTGACTTACATCTCAGATAAATCTGGGTGACTGCAAGTCAGTGTCTCATTAAAAGAATGGAGCAAGCCTGTCCCCCAAAATACTGAGAGGCTTGTGTTCTTCATTCCCATTCTGTGGAGCTCCAAGGAATGGAGAATCCAGCCTGAGAATGTCTTTCCATGGAGGAAACTTGCCTTCTTGGCAATATAGTAATTGCAACATGGATCAGATGTATGAGCCATCTAATCCAGCATCCTCTCTTTGTGGTCAAAAGAAACTGAAAGAAACCCAATATTATGGGGATGGAGGTATAACTTGAGCTTCAGAAAGGTGTCTCCCTATTGCAAACAGATAGCGGTCATCTTGTGCTCTGAGACATGTGAGTACACAGGCTATCCAATATGTTTTTAGTCTCTCCACAGTATTTTTAGGCTCTCTATGGACCTGTCCAAACCCTTCTTGTGTCATGCTTAGCTCATGGCCTCAATTGCCTCTTTTATCAATGAGTTCTTCAGTCTCAGTGAGGCTCTGACGGTTTCAAACCCCACCCCCCTCCGTGCTATTGCTTGAAGAAATTGACTTATGGACTCCAATATGCATAACTCAAAGATGCTTAGGAGAAAATGCCTCATGTCACCTATCGATTGTAATGTCTCAGTCTGCTGGATCTGTAGATGTTGTCTTGGAGTGTGTATCGCTCTTGGGTGTAAACTTAGAGAAATGGAGAATGGAATGGTTTATAGTTTTCCATGTTCACAGGAAAGCTATCCAGGGTGCTTCCCCCAATATCCGGGTGATAACCTGTGAAAGGCTCCTTTGGTCCTTTAAGTCTTAGTAGTGGTTGGACTTATGAAGTCATGTGGCTTCGACCTCCCTAACAGGGAGGAGCTGACCAGGTAATTTTCCAAGGAAGGGGAAAATGTAAAACAGAGAACCCCAGACTGAAAGGGAGGCAATTTAAAATGCAAAGTTTTTAGTCTCTTTGGCTATGTCTAGACTGCAGAGTTAAATTGGAAAATGATACGCAATTTGCGGTCCGTGAATAGCATACCTTTTTCCGCTTTACTGTTGAAAGAGACTTTTCCGAAATTTGGTGCCAAAAGGGAATCCAGGTAGAAAGATTTTCTCTCGTTTGCAGGCTTAGCTGGAATAAGAATAGTTTTAAGGTAAGTTTGTAATAAGTGTTAGAATTAGCTATGTGATTTGTTATTTTAAATTTGTAATCTACTTTCTTCTGCTTATTTTCACTTGCAACCACTTAAATCTACCAAATCTACCAAGTGTCCTAAGCCTTTACTAAAGCATTTGATACAGTCTTGTGTGATCTTCTTATCAATAAACTAGGGAAACACAACCAAGATGGGGCTATTATAACGTGGGTGCATAACTGGCTGGATAATTGTTCTCAGAGAATAGTTATTAATGTCTCACAGTTATGCTGGAAGGGCATAACAAGCAGGGTTCCACAAGGGTCTGTTTTAGAACTGGTTCTCTTCAACATCTTCATCAACTATTTAGATGACGGCATAGTGAGTACGCATATTAAGTTTGTAGATGATACCAAGCTAGAAGGGGTTTCAAGTGCTTTGGAGGATAGGGACATAATTCAAAACGATCTGGAGAAATGGTCCGAAGTAAATAGGATGAAGTTTAATAAGGACAAATGCAAAGTACTCTGCTTAGGAAGGAACAATCAGTTTCACACATACAGGCTACGTCTACACTGGCATGATTTTCTGCAAATGCTTTTAACGGAAAAGTTTTCCGCTAAAAGCATTTTCAGAAAAGAGCATCTAGATTGGCATGGACGCTTTTCCACAAAAGCACTTTTTGCAGAAAAGCATCTGTGCCAATCTAGATGCGCTTTTGCGCAAAAAAGCCCTGATCGCATTTTAGCCATCAGGGCTTTTTTGCGCAAAACAGTACTGTGCTGTCTATACTGGCCCTCTTGCGCAAATGATTTGTGCAAAAGGGCTTTTGCCCAAATGGGAGCAGCACAGTATTTCCGCAAGAACACTGACGATCTTACATGAGATCGTCAGTGTTCTTGCGGAAATTTAAGCGGCCAGTGTAGACAGCTGGCAAGTTGTTCTGCAAAATCATCTGCTTTTGCGGAAAAACTTGTCAGTCTAGACACAGCCCTAGGGAGGAGTACTACTGAAAGGGATCTAAGGGTCATAGTGGACCACAAGCTAAATATGAATCAACAGTGTGACACTGTTGCAAAAAAGCAAACATGATTCTGGGGTGCATTAACAGGAGTGTTGTAAGCAAGACATGAGAAGTCATTCTTCCACTCTACTCAGCGCTGGTTAGGCCTCAGTTAGAGGATCGTGTCCAGTTCTGGGCACCACATTTCAAGAAAGATGTGGAGAAATTGGAGAAGGTCCAAAGAAGAGCAACAAAAATGATTAAAGGTCTAGAAAATACCTATGAGAGAAGACTAAAATAATTGTGCTTGTTTAGTTTAGAAAAGAGAAAACTGAGAGGGGACACGATAGCAATTTTCAAGTACCTAAAGGGGTGCCACAAGGAGGAGGGAGAAAAATTGTTCTCCTTGGCATGTGATGAAAGACAAAAAGCAATGGACTTCAATTGCAGCAAGAGAGGTTTAGGCTGGACATTAGGAAAAACTTTCTAACTGTTGGGGTGGTTGAAGACTAGAATAAGTTGCCTATGGAGGTTGTGGAATCTCCATCACTGGAGATATTTAAGATCAGGTTGGATAGACATCTCTCATGGATGGTCTAGATGGTGCTTGGTCCTGATGTAAGGGCAGGGGACTGGATTCAATGATCTCTCGAGGTCATTCCCATTCTAGTCTTCTGAGATTCTATGAAATCCTGTTCCTTGTACTTAATAAAATCACTTTTATTTATTATCAATCCCAGTGTAAATAATTGTTACCCAAAGGTGCAATCAGTGTGTACATCCTCCTTTCATTGCTCAAGGGACTTTGCCGGAATGATTTATTTGAGGCTATCAGGAATAATAGCTATTTCGAAATTAGGCATGTGGAGACACTCCACTGCTGCTATTTTGAAATAGCCCCTCACCAGGCTCTAAATCGAGATAGCATGTCTACATTAGGGAAGGCCGCCTCAGACTAATGTTGAGGCTTTCCTGCAGTGTAGACGTACTATTTCAAAATAAGCTATTTTGGAAGAACTATTTTGAAATAATCGTGCAGTGTAGAGAGACAGTCTCACTGACTGGCCACATTACATTATATTTTCTGTCTGATTTCTCAACCCCGCTCTCCCTCCTGGATGGCACCATATTTCTGTAGCAGAGTTTCTGTGCGCTTTGAGCATGGTTTCACAGAGCTGGTATCATAACGCCCAAGTCAGTGTCCTCAGTGTAGTTAAATGAGTTCGGTGTTTGAAGAGTTCAAGATTTCTGCTCCAATGAGTATAATTTCCTGCAGTATCTGACTTTGAAGTTCATCTGCCATCCTTCTGACCATTCAGTTTCTCTAGCTCCCTCTGAGGTTTTCTCTGGAGTTGACTATAGTCTTCTTAATCAAGCATCACCTGTGAATGTTGCCACCTCACTGCTCAACCCCCGTTTTGTATTGTTCATAATTATACATTATTCACCATACAATGTGTTAGAAAGCATGTAATCCCCCCTTCTCCATTCCTCTCGTCCTTTGCAGGTACCTTGCACATTTCGAAGAGTGATTCATGCTATGACAACTTAATGGGGGATTTCAACCTCACCCCCTCTGATCCTTCGGTGTTCATTCTAATGGGCATTTATGGTCTGGAAGCGGCCCACCTCTGGATCTCCATCCCGTTCTCTATGTGTTACATTATCAGCCTGCTGGGAAATGTCATGATTCTGTTTCTTGTATGCAAAGAGCAGACTCTGCACAAGCCGATGTACCTGCTGCTCTGCATGTTGGGGCTCACGGACATTGCCACGTCTACTCTAGTGGTGCCGAAGGCTCTGTGCATATTTTGGTTCAATTTGAAAGACATTACTCTGAGTGGCTGCCTCACCCAGTCGTTCTTCCTGAACATGGTTTTGGTTACACAATCATCTGTCCTCGTGACAATGGCCTTCGATCGCTATGTTGCCATATGTAAGCCTCTGAGATACCCCACCATCCTCACTAATGTACGAATAATGAAGCTAGGGCTAGTGGGTTTGGTTAGAGCTGCTCTTATCATTCTACCCCTACCCTTGCTCGTGAGCAGGCTGCCGTTCTGTACCAACCGCCTCATCCCCCAAATATACTGTGAGAGCATTGCTGTTGCAAAGCTTTCTTGTGGGGACATCACAGTCATCAGGATGTACGGTTTGGTGATAATGATCATAAATATGGGATTGGACCAGAGTCTCATCGCCCTTTCCTATGGTCTGATCATCAGGGCCGTCCTCAGAATATCTTCCAAGAAAGCCCACGAGAAAGCCCTCAGCACCTGCACAGCCCATCTCTGTGTGATGCTGTTATATTGTATTCCCAGCCTCTTCTCTGTGATGACACAGCGGTTTGGTCAGGGCATTGCTCCTCACGTTCACATCATCCTGGCCAACATCTATCTCCTTGTTCCTCCCATGCTCAACCCCATCATTTATGGGGTCCTAACCAAAGAGCTTCGTGAGAAATTGGGCAGGTACATGTGCAGAGTGTGGTCTGTTAAAGCTTAACTGAGCTGTTCTTCGTGAAAGATCAGAGTCCCACAAATTCCTTGTGCCTAATATCTAAATACTTCATCACCAAAGACTGCTCTCTCTTTCTGTTTTTCACCTGACTGCTGTCATGTCATCTGTGAGCTGCCAGCCTACTACATGCTTCCGTTCATCCTCTCCGTAGCTCCTAAACAACTGAAGAAAGTACAAATTCCTGATGTAAGGGAGCTTTCCATTAATCTCTCTGGTATGGTCTACACTAAAGGAGAAAGACAACTTAGACATGCAATTCCAGCTATGTTAATCATGTAGTTGTAGTCGATGTATCTTAAATCGTGTTTTCAGGCTATCCATTCAGCGGGAGGTCAATGGGAGCAAATGCTCCTGTCAAATGCTTACTCCTCATGAAGAGCAGGACTAGTGATACTCATGGAGGTGCCTTCACTAGACCCGATCATTCGAATACCAGCTGATGGACTGCAGCAACATCAATTTTCCGTGTAGTTTATATGTGGCGTCTGTGAACAGGATTCTTGAGCAGTTTGTTGAATGAAATCTAAACCTTCAATAGCCAAAGAGTAGAAAAACAGCAATGATCAACATCATTATCATATGTACCGTTGTCCAGCAAGCAAAATTTGCCTGATTTTCTTATGTCCAATCATTCAGGAAGCTGGGGGAATAAGCCAATTAATGACAAATTACTTCAACACAAAATATGGACAGTGTATTTTATCATGGAATGAAATCATAGAATCATAGAATCATAGAATAATAGGACTGGAAGGGACCTCAAGAGGTCATCGAGTCCAGCCCCCCGCCCTCAAAGCAGGAACAAGCTCCGTCTACACCATCCCTGACAGATGTCTATCCAACCTGTTCTTAAATATCTCCAGAGAGGGAGATTCCACCACCTCCCTTGGCAATTTATTCCAATATTTGACCACCCTGACAGTTAGGAATTTTTTCCTAATGTCCAATCTAAACCTCCCCTGCTGCACTTTAAGCACATTACTCCTTGTCCTGTCCTCAGAAACCAAGAGGAACAAATTTTCGCCTTCCTCCTTGTGATACCCTTTTAGATATTTGAAAACCGCTATCATGTCCCCCCTTAATCTTCTTTTTTCCAAACTAAACAAGCCCAGTTCATGAAGCCTGGCTTCATAGGTAATGTTCTCTAGACCTTTAATCATTCTTGTCACTCTTCTCTGTACCCTTTCCAATTTCTCCACATCTTTCTTAAAATGTGGCGCCCACAACTGGACACAGTACTCCAGCTGAGGCCTACCTAGCACAGAGTAGAGCGGCAGAATGACTTCACGAGTTTTGCTTACAAATATCAGAAATAATTTATTAGAAATGTCAGCGTCCTTTCATATGTTTTGGACAGTTTTTAGGCAATTTTTAAAGTACGCATTTGTGATTTTTGCTATCAACTATCTGCTAATTTTCAATCAGAATAATAGAACAAGAATGGGAGTTGTGGATTATGTCTACACTGAATGCTTATTTTGGAATAAGCTATTCCAGAAGATATAGTCCAAAATGGCTTATTTCTAAATGAACAACAAGAAGTCCTGTGGCACTTTATAGTTGGACAGATTTATTACAGCATAAGCTTTCATCAGATACATGGTTCTTTGCCCACGAAAGTTTATGCTGCAATAAATCTGTTAGTCTACAAGGTGCCACAGGACTTCTCGTTGTTTATGCAGATTCAGACTAACTTGGCTACCCCTCCGATATATCGAAATACAGTATCCACACTACAGGGAAGCCTCAAAATTAGCCCGAGACAGGCTCCCCTAATGTGGATGCAATTTAAAGCCCCTGGAAGCACTGGGGAGAAATTATGTAAAATAGCCCTGGTGAGGAGCTATTTGCAAATAGTAGCAGTGGAGCGTCCACAATACCGCTATTTTGAAGTAGCTGTTTTGGAAGAGGCATTATTCCTTGTGGAATGAGGTGTACAGAAGTCAGAATAAGCCTCCCGTGAGTTCAATATTATTTCAAAATAACGGAATCGCTGTGTAGATGCTCCTATTGTTATTTCGGAATAACACTATTTATTCCAAAATAACAGTGCAGTGTAGATGCGCCCTTGGTTTTGAATATAGTTGTCATCTTAAAGCTTCATTGCTGAGGTCATCCAACTCATGCTAGGGCGTGTAGCTTTATACATTTTTAAGGAAATATGCATTAGCTATTGAAAGAACCCATTCATTTGCTACTGGATGTATAGATGAATGTGAATACAAATACTGTTTCTTGAGAAACAGACCGGACTATTTCAGGTGTTTTAAGTGACGCTGGCCTATAAGGGCATTAAAAATCTGGAAAACCTTACTCAGCACCTCAGTTTGAGCTGGAGGCAGAAACATTAAGAAGCTCAAGCTAAGACAGAAGCAGAGCAGCAGCAGACAGAACCACAAAGCCCAGAGAAGCAGCCCTCAAAGCCGAACTTGGCCAGAGGCAGAGCAGCAGCAATGAGACAAAAGAGGCATTCCCAGATCCTTGATCATTCTTGTTCCCCTTCCCTTAAGCCCACTAGTTCTGGAACACCTCTTGTGAGAGGAGTGCTTCATCAGACCAAGAAACTCCTTTCCAAAAGATGTAATGAAAGAGTCCTACGCCTTCTTGTGTAGCATATGAGGCTGTCACTGTCAAAGAGAAGACTGTCAACAAGATGCAGGACAATGTAGCACTTTAAAGACTAACAAGATGGTTTATTAGATGATGAGCTTTCGTGGGCCAGACCCACTTCCTCAGATCAAATAGTGGAAGAAAGTAGTCACAACCATATATACCAAAGGATACAATTAAAAAAAAGTGAACAAATATGAAAAGAACAAATCACATTGCAGAACAGAAGAGGAATGCGGGGGGGTGGGAAGGGGGAGGAAGGAAGGTAAGTGTCTGTGAATTGCTGATATTAAAGGTAGGGAGAGTGGGATGTTTGTGAGTTAATGGTATTACAGGTGATAATTGGGGAAACTGTCTTGGTAATGGGTGAGAAAGTTCAAAGACTTGTTAAGTCCTTGTTGGTAAGTGTCGAATTTTAACATGAATGACAGTTCAGAGGATTCCCTTTCAAGTGCAGATGTAAAAGGTCTTTGTAGCAGAATGCAGGTGGCTAAGTCATTTAGAGAGTGTCCTTTCTGGTTAAAGTGGCAAGAAACTGTTTTCTCTTTGTGATCTTGTCTGATATCTGTTTTATGGGCATTGATCCTTTGGCGAAGTGTCTGAGATGTTTGTCCAATGTACATAGCAGACGGACACTTTCGGCACATGATAGCATAGATTATATTTCTGGATGCGCAGGAATATGTGTTCTTGATCTTATAACTCACTTGGTTAGGTCCAATAATGGTATCAGCAGAATGAATATGTGGACAAAGCTGGCAATGGGGTTTGTTGCAAGGGAAGGTACCAGGGTTGGTATTAGTGTGGTATGTCCTGTGGTGGTTGGTAAGAATCATCTTGAGGTTAGGTGGTTGTCTATAGGAGACTATGGGTCTGTCTCCCAGAGCCTCTTTGAGTATGGTATCCTGTTCCAATATAGGCTGTAGTTTATTGATAATGTGTTGGACAGGTTTAAGTTGGGGGTTGTAGGTGATGACAAGTGGTGTTCTATTGTTGGTTTTCTTGGGTCTGTCTTGAAGTAGATGGTTTCTAGGTATTCGTCTGGCTCTTTCAATTTGCTTTTTTATTTCTCTGGGTGGGTAGTTGAGATTTATAAATGCTTGGTAGAGATCCTGAAGCTTCTGGTCTCTGTCAATGGGGTTAGAGCAGATGCGGTTGTATCGAAGGGCTTGGCTATAGACGATGGATCGTGTGGTGTGTTCTGGATGGGAGCTGGATGCATGTAGGTAACTGTATGAGTCGGTGGGTTTTCTGTAGAGAGTGGTGTCTAATTTTCCATTGTTGATTTGTACGGTGGTGTCCAGGAAGTGGATCTCTCGTGTAGAATGGTCCAGGCTGAGGTTGATGGTGGGGTGTAGGTTGTTGAAATCTCTGTGGAATATCTCCAGTGTTTCTTGGCCATGTGTCCAGATCATAAAGATGGATCATAGCAGTGAACCACAAAACAATTACGATATTACAAAGAGGGCAAGTTTTCACTATGGAAACAGACGTTATCATGTTGGGTTATCTATAACTTTATGAACCACAGGATAGACATGAAAGGTACTCAGCTCCTGATATTCAGGTCTACAGACCTGCACCCGTGTTAATTTCCTTGTTTCTTTTGGAAGTACACTCTCAGAGTATGTCTAGACTGCAGAGTTTTTCTGAGATACTAGAGGTCCAAGGAACGCGTCTACTCTTCTGAGATGTAGATTACTGGTGTTAACCAATACGTGTAAGCAGAGAGGTGTCACCAGTTCAGCTGCTAACCTTTGTCACTCCTGAAGTGTATAGAAGACACAATTGTGGGATTGTTAATAAATAGGACAGATCACTGAGTCGGCACAATCTATATTGGCTTACTCCAGGCAAACAATTTGCGCTCTAATATAGCCATGATGGGAAGCATAACTTTGAGCAGAATATGGGACATAAAAGGATAATTAGCTGAACATGGGCTCACAGTGTGGCCTGGTGGCCCAAAAGAGCCCATGTGATCCTGGGATGGCAACCGGGGAAATCTCAAGGAAAGGTAAAGAAGTTATTTTAACTCTGTGTTTGGCACTGGTGTGACTGCTCCTGAAATGCAGTTCAGCTGTCATGATCCATGATGGATGTGTATACATTGAAGAGGTCTCAGTGACAAGAATTAGTAAAAGAGTAGAAATCGGCCTTACACTAGTAGACACAAAGAGCTCCATCAACTTAGTTGAACAAAGATGGTTAAATAGTGACTTGATTACAGTCTATAAGAATCTACATGGGGAAGAACAATAGGGCTTCACAAGCAGGCCTGAATATCTGTATCCTAACTTTCCACCCATTTCTTTTTTTTTTGCGGGAGGGATTGTCCTTCTCAGGTAACCCATGCATCTGACGAAGTGGGTCTTTGCCCACAAAAGCTTATGCTCCTACACTTTTGTTAGTCTATAAGGTGCCACAGGACTCCTCGCTGCTCCTACAAAGCAGAGAACCTAAGGCACACATTCCCTGATAGGGCCAGGCCTGGAGGTGGAATGTATCAATCCTTCATCTGTCCCACTGTCCCTTGTGTTAGACAGGGCCCTACACAGCTATTCCAAGTAGTGTTCCATACTTTTCATTTGAGTGGGCCTGAGAAGGTTGTGTCTTGGTTGTCTAGTTCACTGTGGGGGGAGGTGTACTACTTTACTTTTGCCTTATAACGAGTGTCTCTTCTTTAGAGGATTGTGCCCCTCTCAATTGTTTCCATATGTGATGCAACACAAGTGTACTTAACAACACACCAGCCATTGTGGTAATTCAGATCTTATGCTTTCAGGTCTTGTTATTTCAAACTATTTTATCAGGCCCTATGTTGGGATGCTATTGTGCTGTCCCGGTGGGATGTATTTCCATATTTCACGTGCTTTTAGCAGGGCTAGCGGTTGTAGTACTCAGAGACACTGATTGGCAGGCAAAGATCAGCTTTTTTCAAGGCCTGTCTGTTCCTCCTCATATAACCCTTGCTAACTTTGGTTCAGGCACCAAAGACATTCAAGACCAGGTTCTTGCATATAAGACACGGCTCTGGCTTGGTTGTCTAGTACACTGTGGAGGAGGGCTTACTTTTACATTGTAATTAGTGTCTATTCGTTAAAGGGTTATGCCCCTCTGGATTGTTTCCATCTGCAACGTAGCACAAGTTTATTTAACAATGCACCAATTGCTACAATATTCCAGAGCCCCACGTGTGTCCTCCCCACTGCAGCACAGTCTAACGTACTGGGCAGCACCAAAACCACTGCTTTGCCTCCCTCAGTTGGGTTAGAATTCGGTCAGCACCATCCTGGAGTGTGTATGATGTGCCCAAATACTGGCAATCTCGCTAAGTTGCTTCTGAATCATTAAAAGCGACGAGGAGTCCTGTGGCACCTTATAGACTAACTGAAGTGTAGGAGCATAAGCTTTCGTGGGCAAAGACCCACTTCGTCAGATGCATGTAGTGGAAATTTCCAGAGGCAGGAATAAATATGCAGGCCAGGATCAGGCTGGAGATGACCAGGTGGATCCAATCAAGGAGGATGAGGCCCACTTCTAGCAGCTGATCTGGAGGTGTGAATTCCAAGAGAATAGAAGCTGCTTTTGTAGTTAGCAAGCCATTCACAGTCTTTGTTTAATCCAGAGTTGATTGTGTCAAACTTAAAGATGAACTGTAGCTCAGCAGTTTCTCTTTGAAGTCTGGTCCTGAAGTTTTTTTGCTGCAGGATGGCTACTTTTAGATCTGCAATTGTGTGTCCAGGAAGATTGAAGTGTTCCCCTACAGGTTTTTGTATGTTGCCATTCCTAATATCAGATTTGTGTCCATTGATTCTTTTACGTAGGGACTGTCCTGTTTGGCCGATGTATATAGCAGTGGGGCATTGTTGGCACATGATGGCATATATTACATTGGTGGATGTGCAGGAGAATGTACCAGTGACAGTATGGCTGATCTGGTTAGGTCCTGTGATGGTGTTGCTGGTGTATATATGTGGGCAGAGTTATGCTTATGCTGGCTCAGTGACCATGACCAACAGTAAGCAGAGATAAGAGGGTGGTCAAACTAAGAGGCTGTACATCGTGCCCTTGACTTAACCCATATTGATACGAACACACAACTGTCGGTGGGGGGAGGAATCTCCCGCCCAACAAGAACATCTGGCAGTCCTAATTTAGCTATCTTCCTCTCTTACAAGTGTAAATTAACTTGTAACCTGCTTGTAAGAACTGGCAGCACAAAACAGACCAGTAAAATTTGGCCTCTTAAGATAAGAAAGAGAATACGGGGCCCCAGAGGTATAAAGATGAGTCCAGCAGCACACTTGCTTTGAGTGTCCATCTACCATCTATCTGCTGGTCGGGTTAGGTGTTTGATCTCCCGAGGTTCCAGAGGGGACGCCCACCTCGTATTCGTCTTTCCTAGGAATTGAGAGACTGGCCCTGGCCTGACACGCTGGAGTCGACAGGCACAGAAAGGGGTAAAAATTGTACCTTGATGTGGTCCTTTGTTTAAGTATATATATACATAGTGTTAGAGCTCTTTAAAGATTAAGCCGTCACTTGGTACCATTATTTCTATTTTTTATCTTTACCTTTTTCCTGTGATCATTTTTAAGACCTATATATATATATATATATATATATATATTTGCTAGCATTTAAGAAATAGAGCAATAGCCATTGTAACCATATGATTTATAAGCTTCTTTAATAAACCTGTAACTGTTTAAGCTTTAACCTGACTCCTCCAGTTGCTGTAATAGAACCAAGCACAATTTAAAAGAACTTCAGCCGGTCATAAAGGGACAGACATAGGAAGAGCTTGGGCATTTGGATGTGTCACTCCCAGGTGACAAGATCCGTTGGGGCACCTTTTCAGCCTTTCCTAGGCTGCCCGCTGCGAAGGAACCCCTGTGTTCTAGCAGCTAAAATCTAAGGTGTAATAAGCTCTTCCTATATAACGGGGCGTCTGTTGGCCTGCTGGCCACCCTCTGCGACCCCGGTCCTAGCAGTAAAGACACGGACGTTAAACCTTTTCTCGGAAACACACACACTGCCCTGACCGTCGGCTGACAGTCATCCATCTCCAGCCTCTCACAAACAGACGCTAAGGACACCATTCCTCCCCCTGGCTAATAGCCTTTTATGGACCTAATCTCCTAGCTTCTCCTTAAACTCTGTTATAGTTCCAGCCTTCATGGCCTCCTCTGGCAAGAAGTTCCATAGATTGACTATGCACTGTTTGAAGAAGAACTTTCTTTTAATAGTTTTAAACCTGCTACCTATTAATTTCATTTGGTGTCCTCTAGTCCTTATATTATGGGAACTAATGAATCACTTTTCTTTATTCACCCTCTCCGCACCACTCATGATTTTATAGACCTTTATCATATCCCCCCTCATTCTCCTCTTTTCTAAGCTGAAAAGTCCTAATCGCTTTAGCCTCTTCTCGTGTGGGACCCGTTCCAAACCCCTAATCATTGTGGCTGCCCTTTTCTGAACCCTTTCCAAGGCCAAAATATCTTTTTTTGAGGTGAGGAGACCACATCTGTACACAGTACTCAAGATGTGGGCGTAGCATAGTTTTATACAGGGGCAGTAAGATATTCTGGGTCTTATTTTCTATCCCTTTCTTAATAATTCCTAGCATCCTATTTGCCTTTTTGACTGCCACAGCACACTATGTCCATCCTCTCCTCTCCCACAGGCTCCCCTGTGACTAGATGCCACTTGTTCCTAATGGTCCATTGAAAGGCGGCTCCAGGGTGCTTCTGACCACCGATGGAACCCAGCCACCTCCTGTCCCCGGGCTTTAGTACAGGCAAGAAGAGGTTATGGCTGAAGGATACGCAATGTGCCAAAGCCTAGGGACCCTGACTCCAGGGGTTGGCCAGGGAGATGGCCTTGCAGGGAAGGGTGCCTAGGGGGCAGAGCATCTCTGCATTGCCTGGGAGCAGCGCCTAGCACAGGGGCCATGTGTGAAGAGGGTGCTAAGCCCTGCTGCAGAGCCTGAAGGGGTACGCCACCAACAGGCTGGAAACTGCTTCTTCCCACCCCTCCAGAGCTCAGCCGGTGGGAGGAGAAGCTTCCACAGGACAGGTCTGAGCAGGGCTTTGACACATGCAGGGCTTGTCTCCTCTTGGCCAGAGCCCCAGGCCAGAAGGTCTTGTGCTTCCCCTGGGTGCCAGCCCAGCCGGACGTGGCGGGGGAGGAAACGTCCTGCCAGCCAGGCTGTTGGGGAGCTGAGTGATCGGATTGGGGCTGAGTCTCCACTCAGTGCTGGGAGCAGGACGCACCTTGTTGATGGGGAGAGATGAAGCACCAGCAGGGCTGAAGGGGCACAGCAGAGAGAGGAGAGTCAGGGGGAGAGTGTAAAGGTCGAATGAGTGGGCAGAAGAGGTGACAGTATCCAGACCCGGTGTCGGCTGGAAACAGGGTAGGGAGGGAAGCCGTCTGGCCAAGAGGAGGCTGCACTGATGGATCAGCAGGGAGAACGTCTGTCCCCACACATTACAGCTTTGCCTACCCACCGGACAAGCACACTCACCTCCAACATCAGCCGCTGGGTCCCACCAGGCATTGCTGGGGTGCTGCTGGTGAGCATGGATCAGGCCAGCGGGAGAACCCACCAGTCCTGGGGGCAGGGGAAAGAAAGAAAATGGGACAATTTGTCCATTTTTAAGAAAAAAATAGAGAAACCTGCAGCAAGGCTTAAATACAGGACTGCGCCTTGAAACATCTGATCACCATAACGTTAAGGCAGAAAGGGGCACTCACTGAAATCCTGACCTGCAGGGAGAAGAAAACACCTTCCTGCGGCAAGCGAGCTTTATAAATGATCTGTGAAGTCCCTGCGTAGTCTGAGACGGGCAGCACTGCTAGGCAACGCCCCACGAGCATCGGGAAGGTCAGAAAACCAACCCTGGGGAACAACCGCTGGAGAGCCTCCCCTGGGAGTGAAGAAATGATTCGCCAATACCAGGGGATGAGATTGTCAGGGCAACTTGAGTCTTCCACACAGTTTACGTTAGCCATTAACAATGGCTTTGTGTGTGTTTGTGTGTGTGTAATGTACTGTAGTGGGTGTACAATTGGGAGGTCGAGGAAATGAGGTGGTATACCGCAACAGGTGTTGTCTTGCTGGCTCCTCTGAGTTGCCATCTTCTTGCAGCTGACCAATTATCCAAGAACACTAATGGCATATGACCAATCAGATTGCCTTCTATGAAGAGGTAACTGGCTCTGTGGACATGGGGAAGTCAGTGGATGTGATATATCTTGACGTTAGCAAAGCTTTTGATAAGGTCTCTCACAATATTATCGCCAGCAAGCGAAGGAAATATGGATTGGATAAATGGACTGTAAGGTGGATAGAAAGCTGGCTAAATTATCAGGCCCAATGGGTAGTGATCAACGGTTGGCAGTTGATGTCGGGTTGGCAGTCAGTTTCAAGTGGAGTTCCCCAAGGATCACTTCTAGGGCCGTTCTTTGTTTAACATTTTTATTAATGTCTTGTGTGAAGGGAGGGATCGAACCCTCATCAAGTTTGCAGATGACACTAAGCTAGGGGGAGAAGTACATACATTGGAGTACAGGGATGGGATCCAAAGTAAAGTAGACAAATAGGAGATTTGGCCAAAAGAATTCTGATGATGTTCTACAAGGACAAATGTAGAGTCCTGCACTTGAGACGGAAGAATCCCAAGCACTGTTACAGGATAGGGACTGACTGGCTAAGAAGCAGTTTGGCGGAAAAGTACCTGGGGATGACAGTGGAGGAGAAGCTGGATAGGAGTCAATAGTGTGCCCTTGTAGCCAAGAAGGCTAATGTCATATTGGGGTGCATTAGGAGAAGCATTTCCAGTAGATCTAGAGAAGTGATTATTCCCCTTTATTCGCCATTGGTGAGGCCACTTCTGGAGTATTGTGTCTAGTTCTGGGCCCCCTATTATACAAAGGATGTGGACCCACTGGAAAGGGTATAGCAAAGGGCAACGACAATGATTAGGGGACTGGGGCACATGACCTGTGAGGAGAGGTTGAGGGATTTGGGCTTATTTAGTCTGCAGAAGAGAAGAGTGAGGGGGGATTTGATAGCAGCCTTCAACTTCCTGAAAGGAGGTTCCAAAGAGGATGGAGAAAGGTTGTTCTCAGTAGTGATGGATGGCAGAAAAAAGAGTAATGCTCTCAAGTTGCAGTTGGGGAGGTCTAGGTTGGATATTAAGAAAAACTATTTCCCTAGGATAGTGGTAAAGTACTGGGACGGGTTTCCTAGAGAGGTGGTGGAATCTCCATCCTTAGAGGTTTTTAAGTCTTGGTTGACAAAGCCCTGTCTGGGATGATTGAGTTGCGATTGGTCCTGCTTTGGTTAGGGGGCTGGACTCGATGACCTTCTGAGATTTCTTTCAGCCCTAGGATTCTAGGATTCTATGATATTGGTTACATTAGGAGGAGCATTTCCAGCAGAGCTAGGGAAGTGATTATTCCCCTTTATTCGGCACTGGCGAGGCCACATCTGGAGTATTGCTATCAGTCCTCATGTCACAATCCAGTGGATCTACTTGTCTTATTTTGATGTATGTATCGTTCTTGTGTGTACAGTTAGAATGCTTTCCGTTTTTAAATGTGTAAATGGAAAGCCACCAAGGGTGATTCCACTGCTGGGAGGCCTCAATGTCTGCGCAATCATATGCAAATAGCCTTTTGTCGTTAAGTCTTAGCAGTCGTTGGTAGGGACGGGGTAGGTGACTTCCCAAGCAATAAGGGAATCTTTAAAAACAATAGGATAGGAGGGGCATTTGGTCTTTGGCTGGCCCACAATAGGGAAGGAACCAAAGTTTCCAGGGCGAGGAACAGCTCTGGTTTGGAAGCTTAACTGGAAAAGAAACAGTTTTAGGGTGAGTTTGTAATGAGTCTGTAATAAGTTTGTACTGAGGTTTCAGTGTAGAATTAGCTCAGCGTTTTCTGTTATTTTGAATTTGGAACCTACTCTGCTCTGCCTGTTCTCATGTATAACCACTTAAATCGTACTGCTTGAACTTTTATTTACTATCAACCCCCGTGCAAACAACTGTTGTCTGGGACGTTGGGGTGGGAATCAGTGTGCACATCCCCCCTTTTTCTAAAGGGGGTTTACCTCAATAATCCATGTGGGGTTCCGATCCCATCTGGGGAGTTGTATCCTGGGAAGCTGGGCTCTAAACTGCATTCCCCATGGACCCGAAGAGATTCAGGCCCAGCAGGACCGAGCAATGAGAAGCTCCAGAGAGCAGGAAGGCAGGTGGCAGTGGTCATGTCAACACTCTGGGAAGTACCTCCAAGGGGTCTCCTGTGACTTCACCCCATCACAGTGGACACAAGTGGGTCCATAATTCCTGGGTGGCAAAACATCCAGTCTCAACATGGTCGCTTAGGACAGAGATGTGTGTGTCTCCACTCTGGAATACTCTGGAATACTCTCTACGCATCAGAGACTTCCCTGACTCAGTAATCACGACATTCATTTCAAACCAGGAATAATTTCTTACATGGCAACTATGGGTACGTCTAGACTACAGGCTTTAGTCGACAGAAGGTTTGTCGACAGATACAGTCGACAAAGCTTCAGTCGACAAAGAGCGTCTAGACTACATTCTGTTCTGTTGACAAAGCAAGCTGCTTTGTCGACATGGTAGTGTAGACGCAAAGGACAGTTTACATGCAATAACACCTTCTGTCGACAGAACTCTGTCGACAGAAGGCGTTATGCCTCGTAAAATGAGGTTTACCAGCGTCGACAAAACTGCTGAGTTCTGTCGACGTTATGTCGACAGAACTCAGCAGTAGTGTAGACGCAGGTATAGTTTTGTCGACAAAAGTCCACTTTTGTCGACAAAACTGTAGTCTAGACACACCCTATAAGAAAAAAAATGGGAAAAAAGGGAAAATTAAGGTAACAAGGAACCCAGCTCTGCGGGCACAGTGACAACATAAATATATTTGAGTGTAGGATGTAAGGAAAAGCAACAAAAAGGATGAAAGGTCTAGAAAACATGACCTATGAGGGAAGACTGAAAGAATTGGGTTTTTGTTGTTGTTTGTTTGTTTAGTTTAGATAAGAAAAGGGGACATGATAGCAGCTTTCAAGTACCTAAAAAGGTGCTAGAAGGAGGAGGGAGAAAAATTGTTCTCCCTGACCTCTGAGGATAGAACAAGAGGCAATGGGCTTAAACTGCAGCAAGGGAGGGTTAGGTTGGACATTAGGAAAAACTTCCTATCTGTCAGGGTGGTTAAACTCTGGAATAAGTTGCCTACGGAGGTTGTGGAATTTCCATATTTTAGAGGTCTAGATGGTGCTTGGTCCTGCCATAAGGGCAGGAGCCTGGACTTAATGATCTCTTAAGGTCCCTTCCATTTCTATTGTTCTATGATTCTACATTGTTTTGTTTTCCTCACACATCCCAGCCATCCTGCCAAGGCCCTGGCTGAGCTCAGGTGATACCACAGCTAAGGGACCTGTTGTATATCTTACAGTTCTAAGTCTCAGGACTCTTCTCCCTAGCATATGCCCACTCATTAGACTCATGTCCCCCCTTCTGAGTTCAGCCATTGTGACTGTCTCCCCTGGTGATGTCTCCCTGTGCTAGGCCCTCAGCCCATGTCCTCACCTTGCTCTCCTCAGCTACTCATTGTAGATGGCTGCTGTGTTATTTGTGGTAAGGCTGATGTCAAGTGTCCTGGCTCTGAACCTATTGGTTCAGCCTTGGCTCCCTAGTGAGGCCGCTGTACTGTGCCTCTTCTCCTCTTCAGCTGTTCAGTGGATGTAAAACTTCTTTCCAGTTTGAGCAATACTGATCAAGTGTCTCCCATCTGTCAATGTCAATGTTGCACTTGAAGTTATCCTTTAGCAAGTCCTTATAATGCTAAAATCATTTACCTCTCACCTAAAAGTAGTCCACTCTGTTTTTTGAAAGAAAGTATTTTTATTCACACATTGATCTGTACCTCACATAAATGACAAAGTTCTTTCTGTACCTAATGCAGATCTCATTACAAAACAAACAAGCTACAAGTCCCAGCAGGGAGCTAATGCACATCAGCAGCCAACTTAGGAGATGACTATCAAGGTCAAAATCATAACGTGCATGCTTGTGTTTCTCTTCTGATTAAGGGTGGGAAGTTATTTCAAACAAAAAATGGCATATTAGGCATTAACATACCCTAAAGTAGACCAAAACATAGGAATTGGGAAACAACAATCATATTTTTATATAGCACTCGACTGAAGAAGTGAGATTTGCCCACGAAAGCTCATGATGATATATGTAACCATTGTTGACTTCGTGTGCAGAATTATTGTGAATCAGGGCATACTTTATCTTTCAAGTGTCCTAAAGGATTGGACACAAGAAAATTAGGTAAATATTGCTCACTGGATTACTGTACATATGAGGAGTTCATCATTGTAGTTTCTTTCTTTTCTATTTGTTAGTCAGAAAGTGTAGTTGGGTTTGTTAAATGGATCCAAAATGCTGTTTGCACATGGCCCAGTGCAAAGACACCTTGAGTTAAGCACTAAGTTCTGGTAGCCTCGGAGCTGTAGAACGGCCTACGTTTGCAGGATTGGCAGCTGACCGTTAAAGAAGTCGAGCGCACAGCAGAATTTCAACCACGGAGAGATCAGTGAGGTTGTCAGGAGACTCTAAGCCCACACAATGCTGAGGTCAACCACGCTGTGACAGAGAAACCTTGATTATTAAATAGTGATAGAAATGTAGCCGTGTTAGTCTGTTGTAGCTGAGACAAAATACAGGACTATGTAGCACTTTAAAGACTAACAAGATGGTTTATTAGATGATGAGCTTTCGTGGGCCAGACCCACTTCCTCAGATCAAATAGTGGAAGAAAATTGTCACAACCATATATACCAAAGGATACAGTTAAAAAAATGAACACATATGAAAAGGACAAATCAAATTTCAGAACAGAAGGGGGATGTGTGTGGTGGGGGGAAGGTAAATGTCTGTGAGCTAATGGTATTAGAGGTGATAATTGGGGAAGCTATCTTTGTAATGGGTAAGATACCCAGGGTCTTTGTTGAGACTCACGCGTAGAGTGTCAAATTTTAGCATGAATGACAGTTCAGAGGATTCCCTTTCAAGTGCGGATTTGAAAGGCTTTTGGAGCAGGATGCAGGTGATTAAGTCGTTGAGACAATGCCCTTTCTGGTTGAAATGGCAAGAAACTGTTTTTTCTTTGTGGTCCTGTCTAATATCTGTTTTGTGGGCATTGATACTTTGGCGAAGTGTCTGAGGCGTTTGTCCAATGTACAAAGCAGACGGACACTTTCGGCACAGGATAGCATAAATTATCTTTCTGGATGCGCAGGAATATGTGTTCTTGATCTTATAACTCACTTGGTTGGGTCCAATAATGGTATCAGCAGAATGAATATGTGGACAAAGCTGGCAACGGGGTTTGTTGCAAGAGAAGGTACCAGGGTTGGTATTAGTGTGGTATGACCTTTGGGCTCACCATCTAATAAACCATCTTGTTAGTCTTAAAAGTGCTACATAGTCCTGTATTTTGTCTTGATTATTAAAGAGCTACGCTTTTCCTTTCTGTCACAGAGGTTATAAGTCATTGGCCCTATAGGATCACAGACTGCAAATGTATTTGATGACTTTGTCTCGAAGTTCTTTGGTTTTTACCCCATAGATGATGGGATTGAGCATGGAGGGAACAAGGAGATAGAGATTGGCCAACACTATGTGAATGTGAGGAGCGATGCCCTGACCAAACCGGTGTGCCATGTTGGAAAAGAGGCTGGGGGTACAATATAACAGCAGCACACAGAGGTGGGCTGTACAGGTGTTGAGGGATTTTAGGTGGGCTTCTTTGGAGGAGATTCTGAAGACAGCCCTGAGGATCAGACCATAGGACAGAGCAATGAGTGTCAGGTCTAACCCCATGATTACAATTGTTACCACCAAAGTGTGTATCCTGATAACTGTGATGTCACCACAAGAGAGTTTTGCCACAGCCATGTTCTCACAGTAGGTGTGGGGGATAAGGTGGCTGGCACAGAACGGCTGCCCACCCAGGAGCAGGGGCATGGGCAGAATGAAGAGAACAGCTCTTATCAAACCCACTAGTCCCACCTTCCCTATTTGTGCATTGGTGAGGATGATGGTGTATCTCAGAGGGATACATATGGCCACGTAGCGATCAAAGGCCATTGCCACGAGGACAGCCGATTGTGTAACCAAAACCGTGTTTAGGAAAAACATCTGGGTGAGGCATCCAGCCATAGTAATGCCTTTCCAACTGAACCAAAATATGCTCAGGGCCTTCGGCACGATGAACGTAGAAGTGGCAATGTCTGCCAATGCCAGCATGCAAAGCAGCAGGTACATCGGCTTGTGCAGGGTCTGCTCTTTGCCTATCATCAAAAGAACCATTAGATTTCCCAACAAGCTGATAACATAGCACATAAAGAAAGGAATGGAAATCCAGATGTGAGAAGCTTCCAGGCCAGGGATGCCCATTAGGAGGAATGTGGAAGAGTCAAAGGCGGTAAAGTTGAGAGCTGCCATGCAGTCGTCAGAGTGAGGATCAGTCTCAGAAATGCTCAAGGTGCCTGGGAAGGGAGACAAGTTCAATCAAGTAGGTGGCACAAATCATAACAAAGAGCATGGTAAACAATGTATAGTTATGAACAACCTAGAAAGAGGGCTGAACAGTGAGGTGGAAACATTCCCAGGTAACACTGGATTATTTACATTTGTTCAAGCCCGGGGAAGTCCTCAGAAGGTTCTAACCACACCAAGTGACTCTTCACCATGATGACAGATGGATCTCAGTGTGAGAAACTGCAATATGTATGGCCATTGGAGCAGAGAACTTGAGCTCCTCAAACGTTTTAGTAAGTTCCAGGTTAACTGTACGGACTCAGGGCAGGGACCTCTCTCTGCAAAATGATGCATGCCTCCTCTGGAAGTGGTCTTTCCCCATGAGAATTCCCCTAGAACATAAGAACGGTCGTACTGGGTCAGACCATGGGTCCATCTAGCCCAGTAGCCCGTCTGCCAACAGTGGCCAACACCAGGTGCCCCAGAGAGGGTGGACCGAAGACAATGATCAAGCGATTTGTCTCCTGCCATCCTTCTCCAGCCTCTGACAAACAGAGGCCAGGGACACCTTTTCTATCCCCTGGATAATAGCCTTTTATGGACCTAGCCTCCATGAAATTATCTAGCTTCTCTTTAAACTCTGTTATAGTCCTAGCCTTCACAGCCTCCTCTGGCAAGGAGTTCCACAGGTTGACTACACGCTGTATGAAGAAGAACTTTCTTTTATTCGTTTTAAACCTGCTACCCATTAATTTCATTTGGTGTCCTCTAGTCCTTCTATAATGGGAACTAATAAATAACTTTTCTTTATCTGCCATGCGGCGGGATCCTCAGTCCCTCCCTCTTCTCCCCAAGTTCTGGTCCCTTTCAATGCAGGCCCTGTGGCCTAGTCCATTCTCTGGGTGGATGGGGTAGGGGGTCCAGGCCCTCCCTGTACACCAGACCACAACCCAGGGCCCTATTAGTGGTGGGTGGTTCCCACCACTGGCTCGGTGGGGGGTTCTCCCCGAAACGCACCGAGCCCATTGGGGTGTTCCCTGCCCCTTGCCCTGGGTTGCTTCCTACCCCTGCCCAGTGGCCGACAGAGACCCCAGCTGCAGATGCTGGACTGGCGGTGCCTGTGACATTGGCAGGTCCGGTGTCTGGGGCAGCAGCAAAGGAATTGTCCACTGTGGTGGGGCGGGTGGCTCCCTGGAGTCGGCGTTGCAGGCGTGCTCAACCTGGGGATGGAAGCAGCAACGGCGGCGGTCCCGTCAGCTCTTGCTCCCGCAGCAGGTCCGGCTGTGGCTCTGGAGGTTGGGCAGGAGCTCCTCCCTCCCCGGAGGCCAGCCCCAACTGAGCAGCCCAGCAGCCTTTGATACCGGGGCTGCACTGCGAGCATGCCCAGCAGGGCTGCGGGGGAGGAGCATATTCCACCCAATAGGTGGGCTTTCTGCCCCCCTGTTCAGTGCGGGGCAGGCCAGCTCCTTCACATGCCCTTTCCACACCACTCATGATTTTATAGACCTCTATCATATCCCCCCTCAGTTTCCTCTTTTCTAAACTGAAAAGTCCCAGTTGCTTTAACCTCTCTTCATATGGGACCCGTTCCAAACCCCTAATCATTTTAGTTGCCCTTTTCTGAACCCTTTCCAAGGCCAAAATATCTTTTTTGAGGTGAGGAGACCACATCTGTACACAGTATTCAAGATGTGGATGTACCATAGTTTTCTACAGGGGCAGTAAGATATTTTGTGTCTTATTTTCTATCCCTTTCTTAATAATTCCTAGCATCCTATTTGCCTTTTTGACCGCCGCTGCACACTGTGTGGAAGTTTTCAGAGAACTATCCACGATAACTCCATGATCTCTTTCCTGATTTGTCGTAGCCAAATTAGCCCCCATCATACTGTACGTATAGTTGGGGTTATTTTTCCCGATGTGCATTACTTTACACTTATCCACATTAAATCTCATTTGCCCTTTTGTTGCCCAGTCACTCAGTTTGGTGAGATCTTTTTGGAGTCCCTCACAGTCTGCTTCTGTCTTGACTATCCTAAACAGTTTGGTATCATCCACAAACTTTACCTCCGCACTGTCTACTCCTTTCTCCAGATCATTTATGAATAAATTGAAAAGGATTGGTCCCAGGACTGATCCTTGAGGGACACCACTAGTTACCCCTCTCCATTTTTGAAAATTTACCATTTATTCCTACTTTTTGTTTCCTGTCTTTTAACCATTTCTCAATCCAAGAAAGGACCTTCCCTCTTATCCTATGGCCATGTAATTTACACAGGCGCCTTTGGTGAGGGACCTAGCTCTTTGATCATTCTTGTTGCCCTTCATTGAAATCCTCCCGTTCCACAAAAATCCAGTACTGGAGAGATTCAATGAAGGGCAACAGGAATTCTCATGGGGAAATAGATTGAAAAAAACCGAGATACTGGCCTTACACGGGAGATGAATTAGTGGGTATATGAGAAAAGTCTTTAAAATACTGACTGGTAGAGTGTCAATCGAGAATGTGGCCTCACACCATACAATCAAGAGGCTACTCGGTTAAACTGAAATGTGGCAAGTACACACAAAGAAAAGATGACTGATTTCTTCATCGAAGCCAATGAACTCATTGCCAGAAGAAGTAGCTGAGACCATGGGCCAAGTAGTAATTAGATACAGAGTGGTCTCTTCGAAGGATAGTGAAATGCTCCAGTGAGTATATATATATATATATAGCTAAAAAATCTGTACCTCTTTCGGAAAGCTTGTGCGCTAATGGGTTCCAAGGCACCAATGATTCTTAGTTGGTAACGAGCCGCCCTTCTGACGGTCAGATCACGCCGCTGTCCCCATAACGCTAGGCTTCTTACACCTTCTTCTGAATCACTTGAGGCTCTGACTGTCAGAGAGAGGACAATGAACTAGATGAGCCAGAGGTCTGATTCAAGACACAATCTCTGTATTAGAAAGGAGACACGGTTTCCTGATGGACATAGAAATTATCATGCTGGGCAACGTTCCTTCTAATCTTTTCCATCCATGAGCAGATGTAGAAACAAAGAAACTTAGCTGTGGGCCCTGTGCTAATCAGCTGAGCGGCATTTGAATATTTCCTGAGTAGCCACCAAAGCACACAGCTTACAAAGAACACTGACCGGGCTTTTACATTCCGTTGAACAGAGTAGGCATGAAAAACACTGGAATCTTAGGTTGTCCTCTGCTGTTGCTTTCCTTGTTTCTTTTCCCAAGACACTTCTCTGCAAGCACTCAGCTTTGCCTAAGACATACGTTACAGACCTGAACTGAGAAGTATGAGCAGAGACATGTGTTAGCCACTCAGCTGTTTTTCCTTTTTACGACTCAAGTTTGCAGAAGACACAACATTGGGGGATAGCACATAATAAAGAGGGCAGGTTACAGATTGAGTGCAATCTGGATTTGTTCCTCAACTGATCTCATAGAATCAGGGTATGTCTACACTACCCTCCTAGTTCGAACTAGGAGGGTAGTGTAGACATACCCTCAGAGGGTTGGAAAAGACCTCAAAAGGTTATTGAGTCCAACACCCTTCTAAAAGCAGGATCAATCCCAACTAAATCATCCCAGCCAGGGCTGTGTCAAGCCGGGACTTAAAAACCTCTAGGGATGGAGATTCCACCGCCTTCTTAGGTAACCCATCCCAGTGCTTCAGCACTTTCCTAGTAAAATAGTTTTTCCTAATATCCAACCTAGATCTCCGCCACTGCAACTTGAGACCACAGCTCCTTGTTCTGCCATCCATCGCCACTGAGAACAGCCTTTCTCCATCCTCTTCAGAACCTCTCTTCAGGAAGTTGAAGGTTGCTATCAAATCCCCCCTTACTCTTCTCTTCTGCAGACTGAACAAGCCCAAATCCCTCAGCCTCCCCTCATAAGTCATGTGTTCCATCCCCCTCACCATTTTGGACCATCTCCAATGCATTCACATACTTTCTGTAGTGGGGGGTCCAAAACTGGATGCAACACTCCAGATATGGCCTCACCAGTGCTGAAGCTAACAATATGTGTTCTAGTGTAGCCATGCAGTTGTCTATATCTAGGAACAAAACATGTAGCAATGCTTAGATGGTGGAGGTCTCTGATGGGAAGCACTATGACCTTGAACACAGTTTAGGGGCACAATGGGAGAATTAGCTACGGATGATATCCCTGTGTGACCCTGTGGCCAAAATAGCTAGTGGGATAATTATAGAATCTGAGAACTGGAGGGACCTCAAGAGGTCTTCGAGTCCAACCCTGTACCCCTACGGCAGGATCAAGCACCATCTACATCATCCCTGACAGGTGTGTGTCTAACCTGCTCTTAAATATCTCCAATGATGGAGATTCCACAACCTCCCTTGGCAATTTATTCCAATGTTTAACCCCCCTGGCAGTTAGGAAGTTTTTCCTAATGTCCAACCTCCCTTGCTGCAATTTAAGCCCAAAGCTCATGACTAAACTTTTGCCTTTCTGATAATCTTTTTGGAGCGTTCTCAGGAAGCTTCAGCAGGGGGGAGATAAGGTTCTCCAAAGGCCTACTGTTTCGTCTATTGGCTCATTGTCCTGAAGAGAGGCTTCATTACCATCTATGTAGATGAAAAGCAGCTTTGTTCCTGGGTAGCACCCTTGTGTAACTGCCTTTGAAATACAGCTACACAGTCCTTATTCATCACTTCAGAGACAGAAATGCTACCTCCCTACAAATAGGACAATCCTGCTCAGGAAACAGATGGAAACAAAATTGGGTGTGAGACCCAAAAGAGATCCTGAGTCCTCTCCCCCCCCCCAAAAAAAAACCGGTCCTAGGAAAGGCCAGGAACGGTTCCAGTGTCAATCATGGACCAACAATCACAAACAAAAATAAATTCAACGGCAATTCCTATCTGTCTCTGGAGAAGTCGCTGCCCACCTCACCACCCCACGCACTGCTCAGCTGTCCTGGCACACTCCTGGCCTTTCTCCACAACCTGGAGCACTAGCGGCTTCTCTGTGCACAGCTCTGTCTGGACTCAGAACGCTGAGCATTGCCTGCCCATGCTCACAGCCCCCATAACTCTCGCTGTGGTGCACCTGCCTATGGACATCTCTCTCCCTGCCCTACACCCCCCAGGGCTGGCCATGCGTCCACGTAGGGCCCTCCCCCCTAAAACTTTGAGCCTTGCAATTCAGTGACACCCCTCACCCAGGAGAAAAACCATTTACCAGATCCAACCGCCACACCTCACACAAGGACCCCTCTGATGACGTACCTGCACTGGGGGAAAGCGGGAGATCGGCCTGAACTGCCTGTCTGTGGGTGAAGGAAACATCGGAAGCAGCTCAGACTGTCCAGGGAAGGAGGAAAGGGCAGGCCCGGCAGGAGGGAGAGAGCACATGGAGACTAAAAGGCTGCAGCCTGAGTAAATTTTCTTTCAAACAACACAGAGCTTGCAGCCGGTTAGAAACAGACACGCCTTCCTGAGGCTGCTTCCCCATGATGGCCATTGCAGACATGGCCACAGGGCTGTGGTGGGGTTGCTCATGGGAGGAGAGATGGTCTATACAAAGGGTGGTGTACGAGATAGTCTGCCAATTTCCAATCAGGGGTTGCCAACTTTTGAACGTGGTTTGTATGGACAGGGTAGAAAAAGTAATTACGGACAACCAGCCTTTCTTACCGACACATTCTTACGTAAGATGAAGATGGCTGAAAAGGACAAAGTGAACAAGATTCAATGGGGGCATTTCTATGTAACACAGAACCTCTGCAACCACGGGGGAGAGTGAAGTCTGCTCTACAGAATTAATTAAGGGGGAACTGTTTTTTAACTGATGCTATGGAGGCTCATGGCTTTAGCCCATAAGGTTCCAAGTTTAATCCTACTTATAGATGACCGAGATCTGTCAGCATTAGTAGTTGGGGCCTTGTGTGGGATGAATGGCCAGGTGGTCTCTGAAGCTTGCGCTGTGCCCCCTCGGCTCCGGGAAAAAACAAAACACAGAGGCTTTGAGGCCACTACGGAGAGAGAGAGCTTTGCTCTTCAGCCTTAACAAACCGGAAGTTGGCTTTTAGCAGGTGTGGGAAAGGCTCTTGGCTCCCCGGGTTCAGCTCTGCCTGTTGTTAAGCCAAGTCCGTTGGCGTTGCATGTATATCGCAACGACAATAGGTTTGTGATAGGTTAATTTACTCATAGGCCCTGGTGTGTGATCACACATTGCAGCATTCCTGCATCAATTGTTCCAGGTCCATTTCTGACAGGCGATAATTCCCCCAGCCTAGCAGTGGGCAGTGTATTTCCAGTATTGAAGTGACAATCCTTCTGGCTATGTCTACACTGCAGGCTTCTTGTGCAAGAAACTTTTTGTGGAAGAGATCTTCTGCAAAACGTTCTTGCGCAAGCGCGCGTCCACACTGAAAAAGCGCATCGGAAAGCGATGTGCTTTTGAGCAAGAGAGCATCCAGACTGCATGGACGCTCTCTTGCAAGAAAGCTGTGATTGCCATTCACAGAATAGCCACCAAAGTACCTGTGCTTCTTTTGTGCAAAAAAAAAACCCCGCTTCCTGTCCACACACAACTTTTTGCACGAGAGCTCTTATGCAAAAAGGAGTTATTCCTCGTAGAAAGAGGAATACCTACACCGCAAAATCCACTCTGTTCTGTCGATTCACTGTACATTTTCTTGTGCAAAAACACACTTCCGGTGTGGACGCTCGGCGAGGTTTCTCACAAAAACTCTGTAGTGTAGACATAACTTCTGTCATTTACCCACAGTCGCCTGTCAGAGGCTGCTATGCCTCACCCGTTGTACCCCTCAGGCATGTTTTTTTAACCAATATGGAAATGTTTTCAAAGATTATCTAAAGATCAAATGGTGGCTGGATTTTATAGAGAGTCTGTGAATTTACTGAGGCTTGGCAAAGCAGAGTGGGGTGCACATAACTTTACATTTTGAGATACCCCTTCTCCCCCCGGGGGGCTCATTTCCCTGCTTCGGTCGGTGCATTAGGCAGACGGTCCTTCCTCTATTTCACCCGGTTTCAGGATCCCCTGCCAGTGTGAGCTAAAGTTTCTCTGCCTTCTTGTTTGCCCGACTTTCCGCACACTCAGTGTGTTCCCAACCTTTGCTGGTCAGATCTCCTCCACCACCTGGTTTCCTCCGAGCCAGATCCATGGTTGTATGTTCGCTGCCTTTAGGGCTTCTCATCCTCCCCAGAACAAGAGAGGCAGGGGCACAGAGAAAGCCGAGCCCTCTCTGTCCTTAGATTAAGTTTTCCTAATGGTCCTGAACTGTAAATCCTGTGAGCCAGCCCTTCAAGCTTCCCTGAGCCCTTGATGCAGAAAGAGGCACCCACCAAAGTCTTACCCAGCGAAGCGAGAAAATCTCCGCACTGTGACAGGAAAGCAGAGCCCTGCGTATCAGCGTAGGAATCTCACATCTCTGACATATGCTGCACGGCACGGTGTCCTTTATAACTTCTCCAGACAGTCCCTGTGTGCCCTAAGGTGGACAGAGCTCCCAGACAATTCCCTCAGCTCCATTAGCCTTGGGAAGAGCAGAAAATCAACCTTAGGAAATAACAACTTGGGAGCCTCCGCCTGCAGTGAAGAAATGATTCACTTTTCCCAGGGGTTCAGACTCTGAATCTTGCAGACTGTTCAGCCTAGAAATTAGCTTTGGCTTTTTTCCCCCTCAGCGTTATGTATTTGCATCTCTACTGTTTCGGGATTGCACCCATTTGTGAGGTTCAATATATATATATATATACAGCAGCGCCCAGTTGTTCATAGAATCATAGAATCCTAGGGTTGGAATTGACATCAAGAGCTCATCGAGTCCAACCCTCTGCCCAAAACAGGACCAATCCCAACAAAACCATCCCAGCCAGGGCTTTGTCAAGCCAGGACTTAAAAACTGCTAGGGATGAAGATTCTACCACATCTGTAGGGAACCCATCCAAGCGCTTCCCCACCCTTGTAGGGAAAGTGTTTTTCCTAATATCCAACCTAGACCTCCCCCACTGCAACTTGAGACCATTGGTCCTTGTTCTGCCATCCGCCACCACTGAGAACAGCCTCTCTCCAGCCTCTTTGGACCCCCCTTCAGGGAGCTGAAGACTGCTACCCAATCCCCCCTCAGTCTTCTCTTCTAAAACAAAAAAGGCAGTGATGTAGCACTTTAAAGACTAACAAGATAGTTTACTAGCTGATGAGCTTTTGTGGGGCAGACCCACTTCTTCAGATCATATTCTGAAAGTGAGTTGGCGTGACCATTATATAACAGAGGGATACAATGAAAAAAGACAAATTGACAGGGCAGTGTGGAAGCAGGACTAAGGGAAAGGGGATTTGGGTGACCATTTCAGGGTTTGTCAGTAGCAGAGCAGGAGTCTAGGTCTCTCTGACTCCTGCTAACGCGAGAGCCAGAAGAGACGCTGTGTTCGTCTCTCTGTCTCTCCCATATTGATAAGAGTGGAATGCTTACCTCAGTGAGAGCCTTGAGATAAGACAGTGTCTGATGGCAACTGAGTGAGAAGGGAGGTAATTGTTTAATGTTATATGTAATAGAAAGGTATATATATTGGCTTTAAATTGTTTTGTATTTGAAGATCCGCTTACGCTGTCTTCCCTTGCAATATTGCTCGAATAAACTGCCTCTAGCTACTTGTTGCTTAAATACAACGCAGAGTGAAGGCTCGTTTTCTTCCACATCAGCTTGTCCACATATTCATTCTGCTGATACCATTATTGGACCTAACCAAGTGAGTTATAAGATCAAGAACACATATTCCTGCGCATCCAGAAATATAATCTACGCTATCATGTGCCGAAAGTGTCCGTCTGCTATGTACATTGGACAAACATCTCAGACACTTCGCCAAAGGATTAATGCCCACAAAACAGATATCAGACAAGATCACAAAGAGAAAACAGTTTCTTGCCACTTTAACCAGAAAGGACACTCTCTCAATGACTTAGCCACCTGCATTCTGCTACAAAGACCTTTTACATCTGCACTTGAAAGGGAATCCTCTGAACTGTCATTCATGTTAAAATTCGACACTTACCAACAAGGACTTAACAAGTCTTTGAACTTTCTCACCCATTACCAAGACAGTTTCCCCAATTATCACCTGTAATACCATTAACTCACAAACATCCCACTCTCCCTACCTTTAATATCAGCAATTCACAGACACTTACCTTCCTTCCTCCCCCTTCCCACCCCCCCGCATCCCCCTTCTGTTCTGCAATGTGATTTGTCCTTTTCATATTTGTTCATTTTTTTTAATTGTATCCTTTGGTATATATGGTTGTGACTACTTTCTTCCACTATTTGATCTGAGGAAGTGGGTCTGGCCCACGAAAGCTCATCATCTAATAAACCATCTTGTTAGTCTTTAAAGTGCTACATTGTCCTGCATTTTGATAGAACAGAAGGTGTGAGCAAGGGGGCATGAGTGACAAGGAAAGAGGAACTTGCTTACTTTAAGAGACAATTAAGTGGCTAATCTTGGTCACTACGAATATCAAAAGGTGGGGAGGCTGTCTTTGTAATGTGAAATATAATTATCATCTCGGTTCAGGCCCATTTGCGACCTGTTGAATTTTAGCAAAAATAAAAGTTCTGAGGTCTCCCTCTGTAATCTGGTGTTAAAGTCTCTTTGTTGGAAGACACATGTTGTCAGGTCTTTAAGGGAATGGCCAATTTGATTGAAATGCTGGCTGACAGGTTTGTGTGTGTGTGTTGATTTCTACTGTCTGATTTGTGAGCATTGATTCTTTGGCAAAGTGACTGACCAGTTTGTCCAACATACATGGCAGAGGGGCATTGCTGGCTCATAATTGCATATATCGCATTGCTAGATGTACAGGAATATGAGCCCTTGAACATATAACTGATATGGTTAAGTCCAGTGATGGTGTATCCAGAGTAAGTATGTGGACAAAGCTGGCAATGGGGTTTGTTACAAGGGAAAGTTCCAGAGTTAGTTTTCATATAGTATGCCCTGTGGTTGTTAGTGAGAATCTTCCTGAGGATAGGCGGTTGTCTACAGGAGAGTACAGGCCTGTTATCCAGAGCCTCTCGGAGTGTAGCATCATGTTCTAGTATAGGTTGTAGGTGACTGATAATGCATTGGAGGGGCCTGAGTTGAGTGCTGTAGGTGATGATAAGTGGTGTTCTATTGTGACTATTCTTCTCTTCTACTGACTCAAGAGCCCAAATCCCTCAGCCTCTCCTCGTAGGTCATGTGCTCCAGCCCCCTCATCATTTTGGTTGCCCTGTGCTGGACCCTCTCCAATGCATCCACATCCTTTCTGTAATGGAGGACCCAGAACAGGACGCAGTACTTCAGATGTGGCCTCACCAGTGACGAATAAAGGGGAATAATCACTTCTTTAGATCTGCTAGCAGTGCTCCTCCTAATGCACTCCCATATGCCATTAGCCTTCTTGGCTACAAGGGCACACTGTTGACTCATGTCCAGCTTCTGATAAACTATAATCCCAACGTCCTTTTCTGTCTTGTTCTAATGGTTCATCTACACCGTGTTCGGGGAAGCATCACATTTCAATATCTAATTGATATTTCAAAAATTGACATCGAAGCTTTTTTGTGCAATCCCGTGTCATAGCTAGCTGAATGGGTCTTCTCCGCTGGACCTCTCCCTGGGTCAAAATCACCTGCAGTTTGTCTCACATGGTGGTCTACTTGTTAGGAGGGAGCAGCCACAGAGTTTGCCTCATTGGCTGCTGTGGGGACCTTTCTTTATGGAGATGTTTCCAGTGGCTGTGTCCTACCGCCCCTCCTATATGCATGCATCGCAGGTATCAGGGAGGGAGGTAATGTGGATTGGGAAGGGTCTGAGTGGGATGAGTTTCCAACCTTAGGATGCAGTCTGGAAGCTCTAGGATGGCTGCATCTCTCTAATGGCCAACTTGGTGTGGCCTTTCTCACACTGATTTGATGGTAACGTAGGCTCTCCAGGCCTTGATATCACACTCAGGTCAGCAGGTGACACCCCACCCCCAAAGTGAGGTACCTTAGGGATTATCTAGCCACCCAATTACCAAGTGGCAGAGAAGAGCCAATTTCCAATCTTCCCAGGCCCACAGCCTCCATTACAATCCAAATGCAAAATTATACTGCCTTCTCCTACACAGGGCTCAGAATAATGTCAGCTCGTTAATATTGTTCACTCTCTTCTCAACATGGGGAGCTCAAGTAAAAAGCCTCTTACCCAAACTGAGATCTCCCCCAGGGCACTCTGGTTTAGATAGGGGGGAAAACATTTAAAAACAAAATGTTTTAAAATAATTATAAGTGATAGCAAACACATCCTAGAATCATAGAATCATAGAATACTAGGACTGGAAGGGACCTCGAGAGGTCATCGAGTCCAGTCCCCTGCCCTCATGGCAGGACCAAATACTGTCTAGACCATCCCTGATAGACATTTATCTAACCTACTCTTAAATATCTCCACAGATGGAGATTCCACAACCTCCCTGGGCAATTTATTCCAGTGTTTGACCACCCTGACAGTTAGGAACTTTTTCCTAATGTCTAATTTAAACCTCTCTTGCTGCAGTTTAAGCCCATTGCTTTCTGTTCTATCCTCAGTTGGCATCAATTGGCATATTGTGTCCAGTTCTGGTCACCCATTTCAAGAAAGATATGGAGAAACTGGAGAGGGTCCAGAGAAGAGCAAGAAGAATGATTAAAGGGCTAGAAAACATGACCTATGAAGGAAGGCTGAAAGAATTGGGTTTGTTTAGTTTAGAAAAGAGAAGACTTAGGGGGGGCATGATAGCAGATTTCAGGTATCTAAAAGGGTGTCATATGGAGGAGGGAGAAAACTTGTTCATCTTGGCCTCTAAGGATAGAAGAAGAAGCAATGGGCTTAAACTGCAGCAAGGGAGGTTTAGGATGGACATGAGGAAAAAGTTCCTAACTGTCAGGGTGGTCAAACACTGGAATAAATTGCCCAGGGAGGTTGTGGATTCTCCATCTGTGGAGATATTTAAGAGTAGGTTAGATAAATGTCTATCAGGGATGGTCTAGACAGTATTTGGTCCTGTCATGGGGGCAGAGGACTGGACTCGATGACCCCTCGAGGTCCCTTCCAGTGCTTTGCCTTTCTAATCTTGCCCCTGCATACCTGAGCTGTATGGTTATATTCATCTTTTGTAATTTGAGCTACTTTCCACTTTTGAAATGACTCCTTTTTTATTTTTAGACCATGTAAGATCTCCTGGGTGATCCAAGGTGGTCTCCTGACACACTTTCTATATTTCCTATGCAGTGGAATAGTTTGCTTTTGGGCCCATAATAATGTCCCCTTAAAAAAACTGCCAACTCCCTTCAGTTGTTTTTCCTCCTTCTCTTGCTTCCTGTGCAACCTAACCTACCAACTTTCTCATTTCACTAAAATCTGCCTTCCTGAAAGCTATTGTCCTTGTTTTGCTGTCTCCTTTCTCCAATTCTGTAGGGAACCAGGCAGAGACATGTGCATCCCGGAGGGTGAATGTCTGGCTTCAAAGATGGTGTCAACAGGAAGGCTTTGGCTTCCTTGACCATGAGATGCTGTTCTAGGAAGGAGGACTGCTAACCAGGGATGGGATTCACCTTTCGAGGAAGGGGAAGAAAGTAATTGGATACAGGCTGGCTAACCTAGTGAGGAGGACTTTAAACTATGTTCACTGGTGGCAGGTGACCAAAGCCCACAGGTAACTGAAAATCAAGGAGAACTGGGAGATGGTTAGAAATGGGAGCGAGCATGGACAATAATAGGAGAGATAAAGAAGGAACAAGTCAGAACAGGATGTGGGTGCAAAATCAAATAAATATCTTAGTTGACCCTGGGAAATCCCAGAAGTCCAAACATGAGAGGAGGGGAGCCAAGGAACTGGGCACTCGAATCTTGGCCCAGAACCTAAGACCACCTGTGAACAGTTTCAAAAAAGATCTCACCAAACTATGTGATTGGGCAAGAAAATGGCAAGTGAAGTTTAATATGGATAAATGTAAAGTGATACACATTGGAAAAATAATCCCAACTATACAGACAAGATGATGGGGACTAATTTAGATACAACTACTCAAGAGGGACATCTTGGATTCATTGTGTAGCAATATTTAGCCGAAACAAATTGAACGAAACTTTGATCCCACACCATGTGGTAACATCTCCAAACATAAGCGACGAGGAGTCCTGTGGCACCTTATAGACTAACTGAAGTGTAGGAGCATAAGCTTTCGTGGGCAAAGACCCACTTCGTCAGATGCATGTAGTGGAAATTTCCAGAGGCAGGAATAAATATGCAGGCCAGGATCAGGCTGGAGATGACCAGGTAGATCCAATCAAGGAGGATGAGGCCCACTTCTAGCAGCTGATCTGGAGGTGTGAATTCCAAGAGAATTCTAGAGATCAGCTGCTAGAAGTGGGCCTCATCCTCCTTGATTGGATCCACCTGGTCATCTCCAGCCTGATCCTGGCCTGCATATTTATTCCTGCCTCTGGAAATTTCCACTACATGCATCTGACGAAGTGGGTCTTTGCCCACGAAAGCTTATGCTCCTACACTTCAGTTAGTCTATAAGGTGCCACAGGACTCCTCGTCGCTTTTGCAGATTCAGACTAACACGGCTACCCCTCTGATACTTATTTCCAAACATAGTGGAGATGGCAATACATCTCTCACACACACACACACAGAAACACAGACACACACTCACATATGTACCCAAGAACTATCATCAGTTGCTACCCTGAAGAGTCTGCAAGACTGAGTTTGCCTTGACAATCTGAGCCCCTGGCCTTGGCAGAACATTTGTTAAGTCCCAGGAGAGGCTCTCAAGCTGATGTTCTCCAGGGTCTGTTTTCTACCCTACCCGATGCTCACAGAGCCAAGGGGATTTTCTGGGAGCGCTGCCAAAGGCAGAGGAGGCAGGGATTGTGCTGAGCAATTATAAAGGTGGCTGAAAAGTGCACTCAGGTTCTTTCATGTGAGATTCCTGTGCTGATTCTCAGGGCCCTGCTTTCCTGTCGCCGTGAGGAGATTTCCTCTCTCTGCTGGCCAGGATTTCAGAAAGTGTCTCTTTCTACCTCACTGTAAGCACTGGCTTTATCAGGAGGTTTTAAGCCAAGGTAAGAAATCATCAGGAGTTGCTTGAATTACTCCATATTGTCTGAAGCACTAATGGGTTTGCTTCATTAAATTGAACATCAAATGTATTCAAAAGAATTCAGACAACTCTTAAATTATTATGAGAGGAATTCCAAGTTTCCTACTGTGTCCTTCTATGTGTCTCTGTCACTTCCTTTTTAGGGTGGTGAGGGTTTTCCCTGGCTCGCTCTCATTTCCAAATTTAGCAGCTTCACTGCCCTGTTCAGAAGTGCAGCCCAAACCTGTGTTTGTGTGTGTGTGTGTGTGTGTGTACAGCGAGATTGTACCATCGCATGGCACACATTCAGTGTATCCAGATGTCAGTAAAATCATGGACAGCTTATAAAAAAGAACTGAAATTAGATTTGCCCTAAAATCCATTAAAAACACGTACTGGCCATCCTCGCCGTCAGTCCAGATGTATTCCAAAATACTTGTGAAACAGCTTAAAGTGGGGCAAAATGTGTTTTTTGTAGGGTGACTTAAGTGCAGTGAATGGGAGGACTTATAACCCATCCATTCCTACATGTGTCAATGAGTTTAGTGTGGAATTGATGTATGCCAGGGCGACTTACAGTGGGGACGCCCTGTAGACACCAATAAAGACCACTCAGCTTTGCAATAGAGCTGAGGGGCCCTTCTCCTTGCTCTCAAGGTGAGCTGTTATAACTTTGAGTGGGCTCGACTTCCCTGCCCTTCTTCAGTGCCCTTCTATCCCCCACCCCCCACAGACATACAGTATGGAAGACCCAGAGTTCAGTCACAGAGGGGCAGTCCCAATGCTGGAAGGGTCATTGACTGTTGAAAACGGGACCCAGGAAGATTGTGGTGGCTCCAATGTAGGATCCCAGGCACAAGAAGTTGGGGATTGCTGAGGCGGCTAGTAAATAGGTTAAACTGGCACCATCACGTTCATGCTGTGATAGATGAATAACAACATTGACTATTATTCCTTTTTGTTACTAAGAACCATCTTTATATGACACATGATGGGTGTGTAAGTTGGGTTGGGTGTCGATAAAATTATCCTGTTTATGAAAATAATGGGTTGGACTCGCTGAGCACACGGCGGTAGGTTTGCTCAGTCACCCTTCCCCCTCCGGACTATCCTTCTATCCTGAGCATCACAGCTTCTTGGCAGAGTCAGCCATTCCCAACGGAGAGGGAGGGCAGGTCAGGGAGGCATAGTCATGTTTCTGATGGGCTCAAATACCCAGAATCAGAATCCTAGGATCCTAGGGCTGGCAGAGACCTCAGGAGTCATCGAGTCCAACCCCTGCCCAAAGCAGGACCAATCCCAATGGGTATGGCTACTAGCCACCCTAGTTCAGACTAGGATGGCTAATGTAGTCATTCGAACTTGCAAATGAAGCCCGGGATTTAAATATCCCGGGCTTCATTTACATGTTCCCGGGCGCCGCCATTTTTAAATGCCCGATAGCTCGAACTACCTGCCCACGGCTACACGCGGCACGGGCTAGGTAGTTGGAATTAAAGCTTCTAATTTGAACTACCATTACTCCTCTTTGCAGGACGAGTAACGGTAGTTCGAATTAAGAGTGTTAATTCGAACTACCTAGCCCATGCCGCGTGTAGCCGTGGGCAGGTAGTTTGAGCTACGAGGAATTTAAAAATGGCGGCGCCCGGGATTATGCAAATGAAACCCGGGATACTTAAATCCCGGGCTCCATTTGCAAGTTGGAATGACTACATTAGCCATCCTAGTTCGAATTAAAGTGGCTAGTGTAGCCATACCCAATGAGATTATCCCAGCCAGGGCTTTGTGATTTAAATTTTGTGTTGTTTCAAAGCTTTACTCGTGCTGGTGCTTTTTCTTCTCCATGTCCCGTCTCTCCCTCCTGATAGGCCTGGCCATTCATCTTTCTCTGCACAGATTTAGCTGCTGTGGGGGTTCCCTTCATCCCCAGACTAGGCTTATTTCCCCCTTCTCCCTTGTGCAGTCAGACCCAGGGTTTAACCTGGTATGAGGAGGTATTTCTGTGATGAGTTGTGGTTGGTCCTGGGAGAGGGGTTTCACTGACATAGAATCATAGAATACTAGGACTGGAAGGGACCTCGAGAGGTCATCGAGTCCAGTCGTCTGCCCTCATGGCAGGACCAAATACTGTCTAGACCATTTTTGATAGACATTTATCTAACCTACTCTTAAATATCTCCACAGATGGAGATTCCACAACCTCCCTGGGCAATTTATTCCAATGTTTGAGTCGCAGTGTAGTCTGGGAAAGAGTTTTGTGAAATTTTGGATGGGTGAGGCTCTCCAATCTGATCAGAATAGAACTAAATTTGTCCTCTATCCCAGATTACAATTCCATGGAACCACAAGGCTCCTCTCTTGAGGGTCAATAGGTGATGGACAACAACACTTCTACTAGGGGAATGAAATAGACAACCGTTTTATTGCTAATGGAATAATGATTATGATCACCACAGCAAACACTACAGTAAGAACACAAATCATTTGAATTCCTTCCCAAGATGTCATTAACACAATTAATCCCAAACTTATCTAAGTATACAAAAAGTAATGATAATAATGGTAATAATAATTCCTATACACACAAGGATTCCAAGGCTGGATGGAGAAGAGTAGCGTCCCTTCCCCGGTGACCTGGGAGCAAGTGTTAGTATGATTCCTAAAAACAGACTTAAACAAGAAAAGAAAAGAAAAGAAAAGAAAAGAAAAGAAAAGAAAAGAAAAGAAAAGAAAAGAAAAGAAAAGAAAAGAAGCCATTACAAAAGAGAGGAATAGAAATAAGTTCTGAGTTTCTCTAACCTTGTACTCATGCGACCCAGGACGGACTGCTCTCTTTCTGCAAGGTGTCAGATTCCAGCTCCGATCTCTCTAATCCCTAGGCCTAAATATCCCTTTCGGGTGCCGAAGCATGCCAGATATACTACCCCTTTTCCATAACTGGGCTTAAGACGCCAAGATTTCTGAGGGTAGCACCTTTAATTGGAAGAAATCTCTGGGTATCTTTAATATTCATTATGGGTGCCAGATGACTTTCTTGGACACTGTCCCTATACCACACACAAAGGGTGGGAAGCTGTACAGAATCTGTGGTTAACAAGGTTCCATCTGTTCGGATTGCATCAAGAGACGAAACACCCATAACTGCCATGTTAGGAGATTTATACAATAAATTCTGGGTAAGGCTCAAAAAATAAACTTGACCTGACGCAGATTCTTGCTTCACCTCTTTATGGAAAATTATAAGCACAAAGCATGTTGTTCCCCACTTCTATCTTATTGCCATCAGCCGTCTTACAGAATCTGGATTCTGTAGGCCCCTTGCGTTACCAGCATATTGCAAATCTATATTAGAAAATATAAGGATAACATAAAACTATTACACAACTAAAGTGACTATCATATTCATAGGCCAAAATAAGGCAAGTAATGATTAATAGGCTACAGCAGGGAGTGAGCTTAGAAGGGCGCCCAAACACTGCAGACAGTTCTGGGGGCGAAGAGTGGGGAATACACAGAGGGGCAGGCAGTGCCCGGTACTGTGGGTCCAGGAAGGGGTGTGCACAGCAAAGCAGCTAGGCATGTACCAAATTAGCCTGGATCTCTCACATGTCCATACCTAGGCTAGAAATCCCTTGAGGCCAGTGACAGCCCTTCCCCAATTCAGTGTTTTTTCCGCAGGTGTTTCCAGGCAGAGTGAACATCCATGATGCTGCCATCCCCTGTCTTATATGGCTTAACCGCATGGCAGAAAGTCTTTGTCTGAAAACTTGGGTCCCAGATGAGTTTGTGAGAAAAGGATAGGCCCCCTGCAAAGTGGAGACCCAAGTGATGACATCCATCCCTATGCTCTAGGAAAGGGAAGACTTGTAGGGGACATGATCACAGCTTTCAAGAAGTTAAATAATTGTTGAAAAAATTGTTATTTGATTTTCTCTGGTCCCTGGATCCCTCTTGTTTCTGTTCAATTAAGCCCTGTAGATTTGCAATATCTTCTTAAAAATGATGTCCATTTCTACACAGAGCAGTGTATAAGAGGGTGAAACCTACATTAACTGGCCTCATGGCTTTACATTTTCTGGAGGAATTTCCAACCTATTCCTCGTAGAGGACAATTTTTGCTTAGGTTTTGGTCATGCTTGTACTTCAAAAAAATATGTCACAGAGCCTTGTACCAAAACAGCCAGGCCCCTGTCCTGCACTCGACCACTTAAATTATACTCTTTAAAAATGTTTGAGGAGGACAATATATCCATTCCTATGGGCCTTCATTTAGCAGGTGCTAACACTGAAGTTCATCTGCCATCATCCTACCCGTTCTGCTGGCTTCATTACAATTTGTGCCACTATGTCTATTGTCTCTATAGAGTTCTATCCCCTTCTACCTCTCTAATAATGACATATTATTGATTGTATTATTGGTTATAACGTGTGTTATCCCCATCACTGTGTTTCTTTCCCTTCACAGGTACCTTGAGCATCTCTGAGAACAAAAGCGGCATCAAACCTATCATGGCAGCTTTAAACCTCACTCTCTCTAAACCTTTTACGTTCTTCCTGACAGGCATTCCCGGCTTGGAATCTGCCCACGGCTGGATTTCCATCCCGTTCTCCTTGTGCTACATGATCAATTTGTTGGGGAATTTCATGTTTCTGTTTGTAGTAGGGAAAGAACAGACCCTGCACACGCCTATGTACTGGCTGCTCTGCATGCTGGCACTCACCGACATCAGCACTGGTACTTTGGTTGTGCCGAAGACTCTGTGTATATTTTGGTTCAATTTGAAAGATATAACTATGGCTGGCTGCCTCACCCAGATGTTCTACATTGACACGGTTCAGTTTATGCATTCAGCCATCCTTGTAATAATGGCCTTTGATCGCTATGTTGCCATATGTATCCCTCTGAGATATGCCACCATCCTCACCAATGCACGAATAGCTAAGCTAGTGGTTGTAGGTTTGATAAGAGCTGTTCTTTTTGTTCTGCCCATGCCCCTGCTCGTGAGTAGGCTGCCGTTCTGTGACAACCGCCTTATCCCCCAAACATACTGCAATTTTATGACTGTGGCGAAGATCTCTTGTGGGGACATCAAAATCAATGCAGTGTATGGTTTGGTGATAACTATTGTAAACATTGTCTTAGACGTGAGTCTCATTGCCCTGTCATATGGTTTCATCGTCAGGGCCGTTCTCAGAATCTCTTCCAAAGAAGCTCACGAAAAAGCCCTCAGTACCTGCACCGCCCATGTCTGTGTAATGTTGTTACATTGGATTCCCTGCCTGTTCTCCATCATGACACACCGCTTCGGTCAGGGCATCGCTCTCCATACTCACGTCATCTTGGCCAACCTCTATCTCCTCGTCCCTTCCATGCTCAACCCTTTAATTTACGGATTGCACTCCAGAGAGTTTCGTGAGAAGTTGGGCAAATACATCATCAAGAGGTGAACATGCACGGACACTGAGTTTACAGCTGTGAGACAGGAGGAAGTAAGTGTAAACTTGGGTGAGCCAGACTTTCCTTCTTTCACGCCTTAAAAAAAACTCCAATTGAAAAGAAGCTGGAGACCCAGAATTCAGTTTGTAAGGTTCTTTAGCAAGGAATGAACAAGGTCAACATCCCCACAGTCAAATCCCAAATGAAACTAAAGAAAGGCATGTAAATGTATATTTCCTTAGAACGTTGATGTGTCTATCTGTCCATGAATCCATCCTTGTGTCCTTGAATCTGTTTATTTAGTATCCCTTCTGGGATGGAAAGATCTAGGAGCACCAACTTGGCTATGCAGATTTCTCTTATTCCCAAAGAAATCAAGATCAGGGATTGGCTCTGCCAGGACTAGGGGGTGTACCTAGAATCCCATTGTTGTCTTTCACATGGAAAGAGAAGGGTGCAATAGCAGGGACGGTTATGCTCCGCAGTGACCACGGAAGGGCAGTGAGTGCTGTATATAGTTATACTGCAGTCATCATAGGGTGGCGTCCACACCAATAAGAGAATACCCATCTTGGGTGGAGGAAGTAGCTTCCCTATCTCAAAACGGAAACCCCACCCTCCTCCACCTCTCGGCAGTAGCATTTGCCCAGGGTTGGAGCTGTGTGGTGCTCTGGAAGGCACAAGTCAGGGTATGGTGCTCAGGCAGGGTGATGGGAAGTCAGGGGGCTTACTGGGGCCACCCGTGTTACTGCTGGTGTTGATGCTCCCTTTGCGACTCCTTCTGTGGCCCAGGGCTGTGCTGCCCAGCTGGTGGCTCCTTCTGGGAGCCGGGCAATGCAGCCCCACAACCTTTCAAATGCCATTGGATGTATAGACCAATTGGATATAGGCTGGCTAACCTAGTGAGGAGGACTTTAAACTATGTTCACTGGTAGCAGGTGACCAAAGTCCCAGGAGAAGCTCTCAAGCTGATCTTCTCCAGGGTCTATTTTCTGCCATAACCGATGCTCATTGAGCCAAGGGAATTGTCTGGGAGCACTGCCAAGGGCAGAGGAGACAGGGACTGTGCTGAGCAATTATAAAGGTGGCTGAAAAGCACACTCAGGTTCTTTCATGTGAGATTCCTACGCCGATTCTCAGGGCCCTGCTTTCCTGTCGCCGTGAGGAGATTTCCTCTCTCTGCTGGCCAGGATTTCAGAAAGTGTCTCTTTCTACCTCACAGTAAGCACTGGCTTTATCAGGAGGTTTTAAGCCAAGGTAAGAAATCATCAGGAGATGCTTGAATTACTCCATATTCTCTGAAACACTAAGGGGTTTGCTTCATTAAATTGAACATCAAATGTATTCAAAAGAATTCAGACAACTCTTAAATTATTATGAGAGGAATTCCAAGTATCCTACTGTGTCCTTCTATGTGTCTCTGTCACTTCCTTTTTAGGGTGGCGAGGATTTTCCCTGGCTCGCTCTCATTTCCAAACTTAGCAGCTTCACTGTCCTGCTCAGAAATGCAGCTCAAGCCTGTGTGTGTGTGTGTGTGTGTGTGTGTATAGCGAGATTGTACCATCACATGGCCAACATTCAGTGTATCCAGACATCAGTAAAATCATGGACAGCCTATAACAAAAGTGCTGAAATTAGATTTGCCCTAAAATCCATTAAAACCACGTACTGGCCGTCCTCTCCGTCAGTCCAGATGTATTCCAAAATACTTGCAAAACAGCTTAAAGCGGGGCAAAATGTGTTTTTTGGGTGGGGAGGGGTGACTTAAGTTCAGTGAATGGGAGGTCTTATAACCCATCTGTTCCTACATGTGTCAATGAGTTTAGTGTGGAATTGATGTATGCCGGGGCGACTTACAGTGGGGACGCCCTGTAGACACCAGTAAAGACCACTTAGCTTTGCAGTGGAGCTGAAGGTCCCTTCTTCTTGGTCTCAAGGTGAGCTGCTGTAACCTTGAGTGGGCTCGACTTCCCAGCTCTTCTCCAGTGCCTAAAAAAAAAACTCCCCACTCCCACAGCCATATAGTACTGGAGACCCTGAGTTCAGTCTGTAGGTAATTCTAGCAAGGATCGCCCAGTGTCAGCCTCCCGACATTCAAGTTCCAAAAGAAACTAAACAAATTAATTTAATTAAATAACTTTCTAAAATCTTACGATGAAATAAACGATCTCATTCTTACAACAGAACATGGCTATGTTATAACCCACACAGGCCTTAGAGAAGCATCTATCCTGCCTGCTGGCTCATGAAGTCTGACCCCAAACTACCAGACCCAACTCCAGAAGCTTCTGGGTGGAGTGCTAAATCTGCCCAGCAACTGTAACACTCAACTCAGTCCTACCTCCTGCACTGAGGTCTCTTAAAGAGATAGTTCCCTATTAGGTGCATGAGTTACACTGTGCCCTGAGGGGTGGGGGAGGGGGTTCTGCTGGCCAGACTCCTCAGGCCTGCTGTTGGTTGGTGGGGTCGCGCTTCTCCACCTCCGAATCGGAACCCTTCTTCAGCATCACAGGCTTCAGCCATGCAGCAACCCTGGGTGGGCCAGTAGCACATGTCCTGCTGGTCTCCCTGTGGCTGTGGGGTGCCTGGGACGGGGTACAGCTGGATGGGGCCACTGCCTCCCACAGGCTCCACACCAGTCAGTCATAGAGGGGCAGTCCCTTAAATAGAGGAAATAATCTGGTCCCTCCAATGCTGGAAGGGTCATTGACCATCAAAAGCGGGACCCAGGAAGAATTCTGGTGGCTCCAATGTAGGATGCCAGGCAGGAGAACTTGGGGATTGCTGAGGCGGCTAGTAAATAGGTTAAACTGGCACCATCGCGTTCATGCTGTGAGATTTAGACCTGAAAGCCCTCAACACCTGTGAGATTATCCCAGCCAGGGCTTTGTGTTGTTTCAAAACTAAACTCATGCTGGTGCTTTTTCTTCTCCATCTCCCCTCTCCCTCCTTCCAGGCTTGGCCCTTCATCTTTCTCTGCACAGACTGAGATGCTGTGGGGGTTCCCTTCACCCCCAGACTAGTAACTCAGGCTGATTTCCCCCTTTTCTGTGGTGCAGGCAGACCCTGGGTTTAACCTTGCGTGAGGAGGTATTTCTGTGATGAGTTGTGGTTGGTCCTCGGGGAGGGGTATCACTGAGATGCAAAGCTGGAAGTGGTGGAGGTGGTGGGACGACTATGGAGAAGTGGCAGGGAGTGAGCTTAAAAGGGCGGCCAAGCACCGCAGAGAGTTCAGGGAGCGAAGAGCAGGGAATACGCGGAGGGGCAGGCAGTGCTTGGTGTTGTAGGTCCAGGCAGGGGTGTGCACACCAAAGCAGCTAGGCATGCACCTTGGTCCAAAATGGCCTGGGTCTTTCACATGTCCATACTTAGCCTAGACTCCCTTGAGGCCAGTGACAGCCCTTCCCCAATTCAGTGTTTTTTCCGGAGGTGTTTCCGGGCAGAGTGAACATCCATGACGCTGCCATCCCCTGCCTGATATGGCTTAGCCGCATGGCAGAAAGTCTTTGTCTGAAAACTTGGGTCCCAGATGCTTTTGGGATAAAAGGACTGGCCTCCCCGCGAAGTGGAGACCCAAGTGATGACATCCATCCCTGTAGTCTGGGAAAGGGAAGACTTGTAGGGGACATGATCACTGTTTCAAGAACTTAAAAAATTGTTGCAAAAGTTATTTGATTTTCTCTGCCCCCTGGATCTCTCTTGTTTCCCTTCAATTAAGCCCTGTAGATTTGCAATATCTTCTTGAGAAGGTTTTCCATTTCTACACAGAGCAGCATATAAGAGAGTGAAAGCTACACTGACCTCATGGCTTTGCATTTTCTGGAGGAATTTCCAACCCATTCCTCCCGGATGACAATTTTTGCTTAGTTTTTGGCCATGCTTGTACTTCGAAAAAGTATGTCACAGAGCCATGTACCACAACAGCCAGGCCCTTTTCCTGCACTCGTTCAGATGTTTGAGGAGCTCAAGATTTCCACTCCTACGGGTCTTCATTTATCATGTGCAAACATTGAAGTTCATCTGCTATCATCCTGCCCATTGTGTTGGCTTACCGTAATTTAGCGAATATAACCCGCAGGTTATATTCCTTTTTACAAACCTCGCACCCCTCCCATGGGGTATATTCTAGGGTTTTTTTTACTCACCAGCAGGTTTTTTTAACTCACCAGAGGCTGGTGGTTCCTGCGGCTGTGCAGAAACCGGGTGGTGAGCGCTCCCCAGCCTGGAGGCTAGTGGTTCCTGCGGCTGCACAGGAATGGGGGTAGGTGTGGGAGTGAGGGGGTATGAGTGGCTGGCTAATTCCCTCCCCCCCCCCCCCCCCGCACTGTAAATTAGCAAATATATCCCTGGCACAGAAAAGTCTTGTATACCCTGTGGGTTATACTTGTGAGTGGAGTATACAAGATTATTTTTACTGAAATAGAAAAAAAAGCAGTGTATATTCGGGTGCGGGTTATATTTGGGTGCAGGGTATATTCACTAACTTATAGTAGTTACCTCTCCCTGAGGCCTATCCTGAACAGCACTCTACCCTAAATCATTTTTTGCCATCTGTGACTATTGTCTTCCGTGTTCCACTCATTTTCTAGCTTGTTAATCACTGAACATTATTTTGGGTACTAGTGGTTATAACATGTATAACGCTCCTCTTCTACTTTCCCTTCACAGGCACCTTGAGCATCTTTGAGACCAATAGCAGCATCAACCCTCTCATGGCAGCCTTCAACATTACCCTCTCGGACCCTTTTACGTTCTCCCTGACAGGTATCCCCGGGCTGGAATTTGCCCACGGCTGGATCTCCATCCCCTTCTCCTTGTGCTACATGATCAACCTGTTGGGGAATATCATGTTTCTGTTTGTAGTAGGGAAAGAACAGTCCCTGCACAAGCCGATGTACCTGCTGCTCTGCATGCTGGCATTCACGGACATCAGCACTTGTACTTTGGTTGTTCCAAAAGCTCTGTGTATATTTTGGTTCAATTTGAAAGACATAACTCTGTCTGGCTGCCTCACCCAGATGTTCTCCCTTGACACGGTTCTGTTTATGCAATCATCCATCCTTGTAATAATGGCCTTTGATCGCTATGTTGCCATATGTATCCCTCTCAGATACACCACCATCCTCAGCAATGCACGAATAGCTATGCTAGTGGTTGTAGGTTTCATAAGAGCTGTTCTCTTTGTTCTGCCCATGCCCTTCCTAGTAAGCAGGCTGCCATTCTGTGACAATCGCATTATCCCCCAAACATACTGCAATTTCATGACTGTGGCGAAGATCTCTTGTGGGGACATCACAGTCAATGGGGTGTATGGTTTGGTGATAAGCGTTGTCAACATTGCGTTAGACGTGAGTCTCATTGCCCTGTCATATGGCTTCATCATCAGGTCCGTTCTCAGAATCTCTTCCAAAGAAGCTCACGAAAAAGCCCTCAGCACCTGCACCACCCACGTCTGTGTGATGTTGTTACATTGGATTCCCAGCCTCTTCTCCATCATGACACACTGCTTCGGTCAAGGCATCGCTCTCCACACTCACGTCATCTTGGCCAACCTTTATCTCCTCGTCCCTTCCATGCTTAACCCTTTCATTTACGGATTACAGTCCAAAGAATTCAGTAAGAAGCTGGGCAAATACACCTTCAAGAGGTGATTGTGTAGGGACACTGAGTTTACAGCTGTAAGACAACAGGAAGAAAGTGTAACCTTGGGCAGGCCACTCTTTCCTTCTTTCATGCCTTAACCCTCCCCCCTCCAATACTAAAGAAGCTGGAGATCCAGAATACACTTGGGCTACGTCTACACTGGAACCCCTTTCCGGAAAAGGGATGCTAATGAGACGAGTCAGAATTGCAAATCCGCGGGGGAATTAAATATCCCCCGCGGCATTTCCATTTACATGGCTGCTGCTTGTTTCCAGCTTGGGGATAAGCCGGAGAAAAGCGCCAGTCTAGACGCGATTCTCTGGAAAATAAGCCCTTTTCCGAATCTGTTTATTTAGGATCCCTTCTCAGATGGAAACACTAGGAGCATGAACTTGGGTAATGCAGATTTCTCTTAGTCCCAAAAAAATCAAGGTCAGGGATTGGCTCTGCCAGGACTATGGGATGTGCCAAGAATCCCATTGTTTTCTTTCAAATGGAAAGGGAAGGGTGCAATAGCAGGGATCGTTATGCTCCGCAGTGACCGCGGAAGGGCAATGAGTGCTGTATATTGTTATACTGCAGTCATCATAGTGTGGCGACCACACCAATAAGAGAATACCCATCTTGGGTGGAGGAAGTAGCTTCCCTATCTCAAAACGGAAACCCCACCCTCCTCCACCTCTCGGCAGTAGCATTTGCCCGGGGTGGGAAATGTGTGGTGCTCTGAAAGGCACAAGTCAGGGTATGGTGCTCACGGCAGGGTGATGGGAAGTCAGGGGGCTTACTGGGGCCACCCATGTTACTGCTGGTGTTGATGCTCCCTTTGTGACTCCTTCTGTGGTCCAGGGCTGTGCTGCGCAGCTGGTGGCTCCTTTTGGGAGCCGGGCAATGCAGCCCCACAACCTTTCAAATGCCATTGGATGTATAGACCAATATGAGAATAAAAATCACATCTTTCAGGAAAGTTTATTCTCGGGCCAATATTGGGCTATTTAGGCCTGTCGCTGCAGCAGAAATCTGAGAATAGTGAAAAACCAGCTCACACTGAGCTAGAGGCAGAGCACCAACCAGAAACACAAAGGCAGGAGTAGTTGCCCATGAGGCAGAGCTGGGCCGGGGGATGTTAGCATCACTTGGGCTGTGTCCAGACTCAGGGGTTTTTTCGAAAAAAGTAGCCTTTTTTTGAAAAAACCTCACCTGCGTCTAGACTACAGCCGCGTTCTTTCGAAATTAAATCGAAAGAACGCGGGTTTTCTTTCGACGGCGGTAAACCTCATTTCACGAGGAAGAACGCCTTCTTTCGAAAGTTCCTCTTTCGAAAGAAGGCGTTCTTGAATGTAAATAGGGCTTCTTCGAAAGAGAGCATCCAGACTCACTGGGTGCTTTCTTTCAAAAAAGCAAGCCGCTTTTTCAAAAGTTCCACGTGCAGTCTAGACGCTCTCTTTCGAAAGAGGCTCTTTCAAAAGAGGCTTGCAGTCTAGACATAGCCTTGGTGTTGTTGCAGGCACCGATGTACACAGAGAAGCATTGAATGCAGAGGATTATGGGAAAGGGAATGGGATGTACATGAACAGGCAAGCAATTCTGGGAGCGGTAAAGAAGGGTTCAGTGCTGTGAAATGATGTCTTTATAATTGTTGATCCATGACCTTTCCTGGCACCGAGAGCATTGGATGTGGGGGAGGGGGGACAGGGAGGGATACCAGAATCTCTTTGGGAGGCAAGGCACAAAACTACAGACGGGGTGTCACAACTTTACTCGGTTTCATTTCCCGCTGTTCTTCTCATGTTACCCCAGGCATTTCTCCGGTATTTCAAAAGGGGGGACTCCTGTATATTATCCACGATGAAAGATGCTTTCTGTCTAGATATCCAATTGGGAAGGGTCCACTCAGAGCAGAAGGCATCAGAGAAAACAATAGGAGAATCTTAACTCCCACCTAGTGAGGCTTCCTAAGAATGTTCCACAGAGCTTAAAATGAAGGCAAATTATAATTTTTTATTATTTTTTGCATGTCTTAAGAGTGGTCCTTTGACCTTAGCCTCTGTTGGTCTGCAAATGGATGATAGAAGAGGGATCACATCATGATCACATCGTGATTACTTGTTGTGTTCACTTCCCCTGGGGCGTCTGGCATTGGTCACTGTTGGCAGAGAGGATACTGGGCTAGACAAACATTTGTTCTGACCTACTATGGCTGTCCTTATGTTTTTATGTTCACAAATGTATCCTGGAAACTATCTTTCATGGCAGAATGCTCAGAGAAGGATTTTCTATGTCCCTTGACTTGCATAACTTCAGGGTCATGTTATTCAGCCAAAAGAGAGTGTGAAGGAGTTTTCAGAAGCTAATAGACTGAACATTACAGTTTAATGGGTAGTATGGAGCACAGTTTAACTTCAATCCATTGAATGAAGCTTTGGTCCCACATCATGTGGTACTATCTCCAAACACAGAGGGTGTGTCTAGACTACAGGGTTTTGTCGACAAAAGTGGACTTTTGTCGACAAAACTATACCTGCGTCCACACTGCCTTTGAGTTATGTTGACATAACGTCGACAAAACTCAGAAGTTTTGTCAACGTATGTAAACCTCATTCTACGAGGAATAACGCCTTTTGTTGACAGAGTTCTGTCGATAGAAGGCAGTATTGCATCTACACTGTCCTTTGTGTCCACACTGTTATGTCGACAAAGCAGCTTGCTTTGTTGACAGAACTGGATGTAGTCTAGACGCTCTTTGTCGACAGAAGCTTTGTTGACAGTATCTGTCGACAAAACTTCTGTCGACAAAACCCTGTAGTCTAGATGTAGATGTACCCAGAGATGAGAACACATCCCACACACACACACAAGCTATCATCAATTGCTGGTTTGAATATCCTGCAAGACTGTTTGCCATGGTGATCAGAGCCTCTGGCAACGGGAGAATGTTTATTCAGTCCCAGAGGCGGCTCTCAAGCTGTTGCTCTCCGGCATCTATTTTCTGCCCTTCCCAATGCTCACAGAGCCAAAGGAATTTTCTGGGAGCGCTGCCAAGGGTGGAGGAGGCAGGGACTGTGCTGAGCAATTATAAAGGTGGCTGAAAAGCGCACTCAGGTTCTGCCATGTGAGATTCCAGCTCTGATTCTCAGGGCCCTGCTTTCCTGTTGCCGTGAGGAGATTTCCCCTCTCTGCTGGCCAGGATTTCAGTGAGTGTCTCTTTCTGCCTCAAGCTCAGTGCTTAGGGTTTTGGGAGGTTTTCAGTCAAGGCAAGAAATCACCAAGAGAGACCTGAGCTGCTTAGTGTAGGTTCAAATACTACGGGATATGCTGCCTTACAACGGAACTAGAAAATGTATTCAAAATAATGTAGACAAATATTCAATTTTAAGATCACTGTCTAGTTTCTTACTGTGTCCTTCTATGGGTCTCTGTCATTTCCTTTAGAGGGTGTTGAGGACTTTCCCTGGCTTGTTCTAGTTTTCAAAATTAGCAGCTTCATTGCCCTGTTCAGAGAAGTGCAGCCCAAGGCTCTGCATGAGGGTGGAGGGGGGAAATGCGGGGTCAATGCTCTGGCCAGGTGGGGCTCTCCCATTTTCCCTTCTCCGGATGGATACTGTCCTCCCTGAGAACAAAACCAGGGTGAATGGGATTACAAATCCCATCTTTAAATAGCCAGTCTCAGGAAGCCCTAGAAACTCAGGGTTTCCTTCAGTCTCTTTCAGTGGTCTAATGAAATCTTTGATTATTGCAACTTGGAGCTGAAAGATAAACACAAAGAATAAATCTGGTCCCACTGAAAGCAATTGGCAAAACTCCCACCAGGACCAAGTATTCTTCCTAAATGCTCACACAGGGACTTAGCTATTGAGCCTCATCTACACCAGCCATGAGCTTCTAGAGATGTCAACTGGAGACCTCCTGTTGCCTTCAGGGATAGCTGAGGTGACTTCAGCTGGGAAGAACTGACAGGAGAGTTACTGGTGTCTCTGACCCATAGTCTGATAGCTTGAGAACAACGAGGAACAATTAATTTAAGGAAGGGGAGGGGTCTGTGCTTTCTGAGCCCCTGCAGATCTGGTTCTGGATGAAATCTTGGGCAGTAAAAATAATAGCAAGTATCTGGCTTGAAGGATACTGGGTGGTGCTGGGAATCTTACCAGGGAAGGTCCAAGAACATGCAGGGTGCGTGAGGGGTGGGGAGGCAGAATACTGGGCTGTGTTGTATCCAGATCACAGTGGTACGGATTCCTGAAGCCAGGTGAGAGAGGGAAATGGACAGCCTGCCTCATGATCACACCAGAGAGGGGCAATGAGGCTTCCTGGGGCAGAGGGTGTCTCCGATTGTACCATCCCGTGGGCTGCATTGAGTATTGTCAGACATTAGTAAAATCATGGACAACCTGTAAAAAAATAGTTAAAATGTGAATTGCTCTAACATCCATTAAAAACACGTACAGGCCGTCCTCACTGTCAGTCCAGATACATTCCTGAAAACATTTGAAACTTATTTTTTTCCCTTGGCTAACTTCTATGTGTGCAAATTGTGTTGTTTTATTTTTATTTATTCATTGCATGACTTAAGAGTGGGAAATGGGAGGACTTATAACACATCAGTTCCTACAAGCGTTAACAACTTTATCACAGAACGGTTGTATGCCAGGTTGGATTATAGTGGGGATGCCCTGTAGACACCAGTTAAAACCACTCAGTTTTTCTGTGGATCTGAGATACCCTTCTCCTTGGCCTCATGGTGAGCTGTGCCCTGTGGGGTCTCTCTAGAGTTCTCCTGACCAGGCCTCTCAGACCTGCTGCTGGCTGCTAGGGTCACTTTTCTCCACCTCAGAATCGGAACTCTTCAGCATCACCAGCCTCAGCCACACGGCAGCGCTGGGTGGGCAAGTAACACACGCCTTTCTGGGCTCCTTGTGCCTGTGGGGTGCTGGGGATGGGGTACAGGTAGCTGGGGGCATCCACCTCTCACAGGCTTTCCACACCAGTCAGTCACAAGGCACCAGACCCTTAAATATCAGAAATGAACTGTTCCCTCCCATGCTGGAAAAGGTCATTGATTCTCAGAAATGGACCCAGGAAAACTGTGGTTGCTGTAATGTGGGATGACAAACTGGAGAACTTGGGGGATGCTGAGGTGGTTGGTCAATAGGCTAAACTAGCGCCCCCACATCGGTGCGGTGAGGTATGAACACCTCTTTTGTCCTGTCAAGCCACCTTTATATTGCACTGTGTGCGTCAGTCAGCCAGGTTGTCGGCCATTTTGAGAGTGTCTGTAAAATCATTGAAAAATCGAACTGCTGAACACGCCGATTGCCTGTGACACCCTCCCCCTCCTGTCTATCCCTCCTTTCCGGAGCACCACAGCTTCAAGGCAATGTCAGCCATTCCCAACAGAGAGAAGCAGCCTCAGGGAGGCGTAACTGTGCTTCTAATGGGCAGGAATACACAGAATTATGGAATCCTAGGTTTGGAAGAGACCTCAGGAGGTCATTGAGCTCAGCCCCCTGCCAAGTTCTTCTTAACTTGGTTTACAGACCAGTGTGGGAGAAAAGAACAGCCCCCCCCCCAAGATGGCGGTCCCGGTTATAACATCAAATCCTTGAGTCTTGAGAAGAGTAGACTGAGAGGGGACATGATCACACCTTTCATATCTAAAAGATTCTTACAAAGGTTGTCATTTGACTTTCTCTGGCCCCTGTGTCATTCTTGTTGCCCTTTCCTTAACCCCTGTAGTTTTGCAATATTTTGTTCAGCAGGCTGCCCATTTTCACACAGACATGTGTACGAAAGAGTAGACAAAGAGTGAGTGGCCTCATGGCTTTGTACAGTCCAGATGAATTCCCACCCCCTCCTCCGGGCTCACATGTCTTTGCTTAGTTTCTATCCACACTAGTATTTTGAAAAACTGTCTCAGAGCTGTGCACCACAACTCCCTGGACCCCGTCCTGCATTCATACAGATAAATTACAGCCCGATAAGGTGTTTGAGCAGATCAACGGGTCTTCATTTCACGGGTGTTGACATTGAAGTTCAGTTGCCATCATGCTGCCCGTTCTGTAGGCTTAGTTATCACTCCCCGAGGCCTATCTTGAACAGGACTCTACCCTAATTCATTTTCTGCTGTCTTTGACTGTAGCCTCCCTAGTGTTCCACCTCCATTTCTACCTTGTTAATAACCACATGTTCCTTATAAAACTATTTCCTTTAACGTGTGTAACCCTCCTCACTGCACTTCTTCCACAGGTACCTTGAGCATCTCTGAGACCGATAGCGGCATCAATCCTCTCATGGAAGCCTTCAACCTCACCCCCTCTGACTCTTCTACATTCTTCCTAACAGGCATCCCTGGCCTGGAATCTGCCCATGGCTGGATTTCCATCCCCTTCTTTTTGTGCTACATGATCAGCCTTTTGGGAAATGTCATATTTCTGTTAGTCGTAGGCAAAGAGAAGACCCTGCACAAGCCGATGTACCTGCTGCTCTGCATGCTGGCGTTTACAGACATCTCCATTTGTACTTTGGTTGTGCCAAAGGCTCTGTGTATATTTTGGTTCAATTTGAAAGGAATTAGTCTGACCGGCTGCCTCACTCAGATATTCCAACTTAACATCCTTTTGTTTATGCAGTCAGCTGTCTTTGAAATAATGGCCTTTGATCGCTACCTTGCCATATGTAACCCTCTGAGATATGCCACCATCCTCACCCACACACTAATTGCTAAGCTAGGGATAGCAAGTTTGCTGAAATCTGTTCTCTTGGTCCTACCCGTGCCCTTGCTCCTGAGCAAGTTGCCATTCTGTGCCAGCCGCATTATCCCCCAGACTTACTGTGATGGCATGACTGTGGCAAAGCTCTCTTGTGGGAACATCGCTGTTATTGGGATGTATGGTTTGGTGCTAACTATTTTAAACATTGTGTTAGATTTGAGTCTTGTTGTCCTGACCTATGGTTTCATCATCAGGGCCGTTCTTAGAATCTCTTCCAACAAAGCCTACGAAAAAGCCCTCAGCACCTGCACGGCCCACATCAGTGTTATGTTGTTACATTGGATTCCCTGCCTCTTCTCCATTGTGACACACCGCTTTGGGAAGGGTATCGCTCTCCACACACACGTCATCTTGGCAAACCTCTATCTCCTCGTCCCTGCCATGCTCAACCCTTTCATTTACGGATTGCACTGCAGAGAGTTTCGTGATAAATTGGTCAAATACACCTTCAAGAGGGTATAGGGACTCTGACTTTAAAGCTGTATGACAACTGAAAGTAAGTGTAACCTTGTGTGACCCAGACTTTACCTCATTGCCCTTCTTCCATGCCTTAAAAAAAGTCTAATTAAACTGCTGCTCGAAACCCAGAATTCAGTCTGTAGGGATCTTCAGCAAAGACTGGAAAGGGGAGAGGGATAGCTCAGTGGTTTGAGCATTGGCCTGCTAAACCCAGGATTGTTGAGTTCAATCCTTGCAGAGGGATTTGGGGCAAAAATTCATCAGGGATGGTACTTTGTCCTGCTGTGAAGGCAGGGGACTGGACTCAACTTGATGACCTTTCAAGGTCCACTATTAGACTGAATAGAGTCAGCATCCCCAGATTCAACTCCAAAAAGGAACTAAAGAAGTGGATGTAAATGGTTATTGAGAGAGAGTTTATATATCTGTCTGTCAATGTGTCCATGCACCTATCCTTGAATCTGTTTATTTATGATCCCTTCTGGAATGGTAAGAGCTAGGATCACCAGCTTGCAGATTTCTCTTATTCCCACTGAACTCAAGATCAAGGTGTGGCTCTGCCAGGACTATGGGGTGTGCCTAGAATCCCATCGTTTTCTTTCACATAGAAAGGGAAGGGTGCGATAGCAGGGATTGGTATGTTCCACAGTGACCACTGCAGGTACTGCGTACAGTTATACTGCAGTCATCATAGGGAGGCAGCTACACCAATAAGAGAGACGAGGAGTCCTGTGGCACCTTATAGACTAACTGAAGTGTAGGAGCATAAGCTTTCGTGGGCAAAGACCCACTTCGTCAGATGCATCTGATGAAGTGGGTATTTGCCCACGAAAACTTATGCTCCTACACTTCAGTTAGTCTATAAGGTGCCACAGGACTCCTCGTTGCTTTTGCAGATTCAGACTAACACGGCTACCCCTCTGATACTTGACACCAATAAGAGAGTTGCCATCTTGGGTGGAGGAAGTAGCTTCTCTATTTCAAAGCCTCAGTCTCAAAACCTGCCCTCCTTCACCTCTCAGCACCAGCACTTGCCCAGGGTGGGAGCCTGGCAGTGCTCTGGGAGGCACAAGTCAGGGTACAGGGGTCAGGGCAGGGTGATGGGAAATCAGGGGACTTACTGGGGCCACTTGTATTAGTACTGGTGTTGATGCTCCCACGGCAACTCCTCCTGTGGTCCAGGGATGTGCTGCCCAGCTGGTGGCGTCTCCTGGGGTCTGGGCAGTGCAGTCCCAAAACCATGGAAATGTCTTTGGATGTACAGACCAACATGTGAATAAAATGTGCATCTTTCGGGAAAGTTTATTCTCAGGCCAATATTGGGTGATCTGGGGCTGTCAGTGCAGCAGAAATGTGGAAAAGCTGAAGAACCAGCTCACACTGAGCTAGAGGCAGAGGGGCAGGAGGCACAGGAGAAGCTGCCCATGAGGCAGAGCAACAGAACTCTTAGCCAAGGGATGTTAAAGTAGGTTTAATGGGACAAGGTGACCAAATCCCACAGGAAAGTCATGAACATGGAAGCCTGTGACTTGGGCCAGAAGCCACTGGATGGTTAGAAGGCTACCATGGTCCCACAGCTCCCAGACAGTATGCAGAAGGTGCAAACCCATCACACGTGTGCCGTTTGGAGTCCACATTGGCCCCATAGACAACAGTCATGGAAACATATGGGAAGGATGGTAGCACACACGAAAGATCCAGAGGAGCCAGCTTCCCTATCTCAAAGCCTCAGCCTCAAAACGCCATGGCCAGACTAAGTTTGCCATGGCGATTTGAGCCCTTGGCATCTGTGGAACATCTATTCACTCCCAGGGAAGGCTCTCAAGCTGTTGTTCTCCAGGGTCCATTTTCTGGCCTTCCCGATGCTCACGGAGCTGTGGGAATTCTCTGGGAGCGCTGCCAGTGGCAGAGGAGGCAGGGGCTGTACTGAACAATTATAAAGGTGGCTGAAAAGTGCACTCAGGTTCTGTCATGTGAGATTCCTACACCGATTCTCAGGGCCCTGCTTTCCTGTCGCCAGGAGGAGATTTCCCCTCTCTTCTCTCCAGGATTTCAGTGAGTGTCTCTTTCCCCCTCAAAGCCAGTGCTTAGGGTTTCAAGCCAAGGACTGCCTAGGGCTGGAAATCACCAGGACAAGCCTGAACTGTTTAGTACTGGCAGAAACACTAAGGGGTTTGCCTCACAAAATTGAAAATAGATTCAATATAGTTCAGAGAAATGTGACATGTTAAGATTGATTCCCTGTATCCTTCCATGTCCTTCTATGTCTCTCTGACGCTTCTGTTTGAGGGTGGTGAAGTATTTCCCTGGTTCTCTCTAATTTTCAAACCTAGCAGCTTCACTGCCCTGTTTGGAAGTGCAGCCCAAGCCTCTGCAGGGGGTGTATGAAGTACCAGAGGATAAACAGCGAGAATAGGCAGCATCTGGCCAGATTGTGCTCTCCCATTTTCCCATCTCAGGGGCATTCCAGACTGATATTGGCCTCCGTGAGAGCAAAACCAGGGCCAATGGGTTTTCAAATCCCGTCTCTCATAACCAATCTCAAAATTCCATATAAACTCAGGTTTCCTTCCGTCTCTTTCAGTGGCCTACCAGATGCATGGATTATTGCAGCTTGGAGCTGAAAGATAAACGCAATGCATGAATCTGGTCCAATTAAAATCAAGGGCAAAACTCCCACCAGGGCCAGGTTTCACCCTAAATGCTCACACAGGGACTTAGCTATACGGCCTCATCTGCACTGGCCATGAGCCTCCAGAGATGTCAGCTGGAGACCTCCCATTGCCTGTACGGATGGCTGAGGTGATTTCAGCAGAAACGAACTGACAGGAGAGTTACTGGTGTCTCTCACTCACAGGCTGATAGGTTCAGAATTAAGGAAGGAGAGGGGTCTGTTCTCTCAGAGCCTCTGCACCTCCTGGCTCTAGGTAGGATGAGAAGCACCAAGGGCAGTAAAAATAGAAGCAAGTGTCCAGCTTGGAGGAAACTGGGTGGTGTTGGGAATCTTACAAGGGAAGGTTCAAGAACACGCAGGGTGTGTAAGGGGTGGGGAGGCAGAATACCGGGCTGTGTAGTATCCAGATCACAGTGGCACAGGTTCCTGAAGCCGTGTGAGGGAGGGAATGGACAGACCAGAGAGGGGCAATGAAGCTTCCTGGGGTAGAGGGTGTCTCAGATTGTACGATCCCGTGGGCCACATTCAGTGTTGCCAGATGTCAGTAAATTCAAGGACAAATTCTGCAAAAATGGGCTAAAATTGGGCCTTTCCATTATGTAATAATAAAAAACCTCTTAAGATGTCAATAAGAAACCCTGAGTTTTGAGGCGGGGCTGAGGGGTCCCGCCTCATTAGCCCCAGAGTGATCTGTGCCCTGTGGGGCAGCTCTAGAATTCTCCTGATGGGGACTCTCTGGGTTGCTGCTGGCTGGTGGGGTCTTCTCCACCGCCACATTGGAATGCTTCTTCAGCATCAGCAATGTGGCAACTCTGCGTGGGCATATAGCTCACACCCTGCTGGCCTCTCTGTGCTTTGGGGGTGCATGGGACGGGGTACAGATGGTCAGGGTCAGCTGCCTCTTACAGGCTCATGCCACACCCATCTGTCACGGGGAGGAAGTCCCTTAAATGTAAGAAAAAAAACCTGTCCCCTCCCTTGCTGGGTGGGTTATAGTCTGTTGACAATGGACCCTGAGAAATGACTAAAGCGGTACCTGACTACAACATGCAGTACAAAGGGGAGGATGCTGATTTCGCTAGTAAGTAGAGCTATGTCTAGACTACAGGTTTTTTTTTTTAAAGTGGTCTTTTTTCAAAAAAAACGTCACCTGTGTCTAGACTGCTGCCATGTTCTTTCTAAATTAAATCGAAGGAATGTGGTGGTTTTTTTCGACAGCGGTAAACCTCAATTTATAAGGAAGAATGCCTCTTTTTTTAGAGTGTTCTTTTGAAAAATGGCGTTCTTGACTGCAAATGGGGCTTTTTCGAAAGAGAGCATCCAGATTGCCTGGGTGCTGTTTTTCAAAAAAGCAGATCACTTTTTAGAAGAAAGTTGTGGCTGTCTAGACAATCTCTTTTGAAAAAGCTTCTTTTTTGTGTGTAGTTTCGATGTACCCTAGGTTAAACTGGCAAAATAACATTGGCGCTGTGTTGTATGAATAACACCATTGAATATTGTTCATGATTGTCCTTTCAAGCCACCATTGTATTAGGTAAGACGGTGTCCTTAAGAAAGTTTGATTTCTCCGTAATTTTTTTTCTACACTCTCCATAAACATCATTTCCCGCCATTGGAAATCCTTAGCACACTATGTTAAATTGTCTCCGTCGCCGTCCCCTGTCTGGACCCTCCCTCTGCCTATGAGTAACCCCGCTCCGGCCGCATGGCAGTATCAACAATTGTCAACACGGAGCAGCAACCTCAGGGGGGTGTCACCGTGTTTGTAATGGGCCATGTTATGTTTGAGCTCTGTGTTGTTTTAAAGAAGATCTACTCCAGTCTCCATGTCCCCTCCACCGCCTGCTGCATCTGTCCATCCCCCTTCCCCACACAGGTTGAACTTCTTCTCAGCTGCCGCTGGGGTTCCCCTCACCCCAGAAAGGCAGATCAGGCTGACGTCCCCCTTTCCCCTGGCGCTAGCAAACAGTGGGTATGTCTACACTGCCACCCTAGTTTGAACTAGGGTGGCTAATGTAGGCATTTGAACTTGCAAATGAATCCTGGGATTTAAATATCCTGGGCTTTATTTACATGTTCCCGGGTGCTGCCATTTTTAAATGCCCCGCAGTTCAAACTCCCTGTCTACGGCTACACGCGGCACGGACTAGGTAGTTCGAATTAAAGATCCTAATTTGAACTACCGTTACTCCTCATTGCAGGAGGTTCCTTATATCACACCTGCTCCCTTGGCTAGTGGGAGACATGTGACTGTAGTAAGAAACCTCAAACCCCTGTGACAAATGTGAGGACAGGCACCAATACTAGTGGTCATGTGACACCCATACAATCGGTTGTCCTTCAAGGCGTGGGATGGCCGAGATCAATACAGCTGCAATGTGCTGGAGCCACAGGCACCGAAAAGGTTGGGGATCACATCCCAGAGGTTCTACTCAGGATGGTCTGGGACCATCTGTTAGCCAGCTTTTTTAGTCATTAATGATGAATATTGGACATTCATTCTGCAGTGGGGAGATTTCATCAGCTTAGATAACCATTTTTCACACTTAAAACATTTGTCCACATGAGGCCTCAGGGATCTCTCAGTCTTGTGAAATAGACACTTAGTATAACACATGCAAGGACCCCAGGGTCAGATGAGAATTTACATAGGAACATAAGAACGGCCGTACTGGGTCAGCCCAAAGGTCCATCTAGCCCAGTAGCCTGTCTGCCGACAGTTGCTAGCACCAGGTGCCCCAGAGGGGATGGACCAAAGACAATGATCGAGCGATTTGTCTCGTGACATCCTTCTCCAGCCTCTGACAAACAGAGGCCAGGGACACCATTTTATGCCCTGGCTAGTAGCCTTTTATTACGCGCTGTGTGAAAAAGAACTTTCTTTTATTAATTTTAAACCTGCTACCCATTAATTTCCTTTGGTGTCCTCTAATTCTTCTGTTATGGGAACCTGTTCCAAATCCCTAATCATTTTAGTTGCCCTTTTCTGAACCCTTTCCAAGGCCAAAATATCTTTTTTGAGGTGAGGAGACCACATCTGCACACAGTATTCAAGATGTGAATTTCTTTCTTTAGCGCTCAATTCAACCAGTTGAAATCAATCGATTGATCGATCGAACAAACAAACAAAAGAGCAAGCAAGCAAGCAAACAAACAAACAAACAAACAAGCAAATGACTTCAGGAAGCTCAGGCACCAGGCTGCAGGCAAAATGCTTCCAGCTGACTACTGGGATCATGTCCATAGATAGTCAGGTCACAAGGGACCACTGTGTTTATCTAGTCTCTAGTCCACTGTCTAACACAGGTCTTACAATTTCAACTAAAATATTCACGGTAAAATCTAAAATTAGGTTTAAATATATTCAGCCATGAAGAAACAATGAAGACCCTTGAAAGATGGTTCCAATAGATAATTATTCTCAATATTTAAAAAAAATCTTACTTCCAGTCAGAACTTCTTTAATTTCAACGTGCAGACACTGGATCCTGTTACACCACTGTGTGCTTGGCTGAAGTACCCACCATTAAATTTGTGTTCCCCATTTCTATACAAACAAGCTGTTGTCAAGTCACCTCTTAATTATTATTGTTAAACTAATTAGAGACCCTTCTTTGAATTCTCTTCAATAAATCAACATCCAGCCTTCATCCTGGGCAGCAGAATTGAACAAAGGATTCCAGCTCCTTGAGATTCACCAGGTTGTTCTCTCAGGATCACATGGGCTCTTTTAGCCACAGGGTCACCCTGGGAGCTTATGTTTATCTCATTATCCCTCCTGGCCCCCAAATCGTGTTCCCAATATTTGCATTTCCTATCAGAGCCCCCATTGTTTAAGCATAGCTTGTTTTCGTTGTTTCTAAATGTACATAACTACAGGGCTATAATAGTACACACACTGTTAGCTTTGACACCATTTAGCAATCTATCCACATTGCACTGTCCTCTTCATTATTGACGATCCTCCAGTTTTGTGTCTTCTGCAAACTGAGAATGGCAAAGAGCTGAAAAGCTGACCCGCGGCTCAGCTCACACATGTTCGTTAACACCTGCAACTTCTGTCTCAGACCAAGTTGGGGGCATGCAAGTAAGTTTCCCACCAAAAGAAACAAGAGAGCTAATAGAGGCCCTAGAAACCAACAGCCTTGACTCCTTTCCCATTCTGTGCAGCAGAAAGTTCTAGCCCAGCATTGAACTCTCTGTTTCCATGGGGAAACTTGACTTACTTGACTTACGGATCCGTACTTACGAATGGGGCTTTTCTCGCCCCAGAGGTCATGGGCGGCGGGTCCGCCCCCAGCAGACCAGGGAGATGTGGAGCAGAGCCACGGAGGACGCGGGCGGCGGGACCTCCAGACACACCGTGGTCCTGCTGCCCGCGTCTTCCGGGGCGAGAAAAGCGTCTCCGCGTCTCCCTGGTCTGCTGGGGGGACCGCGGCACGTCTCGGCGGTCCTGCCGCCCGCGTCTCCCTCATCTGCTGGGGGGGGGGGCGCAGCTAGTGCGGATGCCTGTGGTAGAGCAGCTGGGGCACTGCCGCTCCTCGGCGCTACTGGACCAACACGACAGCACCCCAGCTGCTCTGCCCCAGGCGTCCTGATTCAGCCACTGCTGGTCAGTTTCAGCAGCGGCTGAATCAGGACGCCTGGGGCAGAACAGCTGGGTTGCTGGTGGGTTGGTCCAGTAGAGCCGCTCCTCGGCGCTACTGGACCAACCCAGCAGCACCGCAGCTGCTCTGCCCCAGGCATCCCCAAGTCAGCCGCTGCTGAAACTGACCAGCGGCTGACTACAGGAAGCCCGAGGCAGAGTTGCTCTGCTCCGGGCTTCCTGGAATCAGCCGCTGATCAGTTTCAGCAGCAGCTGACTTGGGGACACCTGTGGTAGAGCAGCTGGGGTGCTGCCGGGTTGGTCAGCAGCGTCTGAATCTGGAGGCCAGTTCCGACTTACATACAAATTCAACTTAAGAACAAACCTACAGTCCCTATCTTGTACGTAACCTGGGGACTGCCTGTACTTTCTAATACAATGGATGCATCATGGATCAACCTACAGTCCATGTAGTCCATTGTCTCACTATGCATGTAAATGTCCACACGCTTCCTGATTCTCACGTAGCTCATGGCCTCACCTACCTCTTTTAGCAATGAGTCGCTCAGTTCTATTAAGACATTGAATGAAAAAAGCATTTCCCTTTTATCTCTTTTACTTCGGCCACATTGAAGCTTAATTCCTCCTCCCCTCACGTTCTCGATCTATTCTCTGCCAATCCATTTTTAAAGACTTTTTCATATATACTGCTCCAAAAGGCCATCATTTTGCAGGTACTGACACTGAAGTTCGTGTCATCATATTGCCCATACAGCACCCTTCGTTACCTCCTACTGAGGACTTTTCTAGACTTGACTATATCTTAGATAACTATGTGCCATCTCTGACTATTGCCACCAGGGCTCAACCCCTTTCAACATGGCTAATTACTATACATAATTGATGGTTTTATTTGTTGTACTGTGTGTAACCCTCCTCACTCTGCTTCTTTACCTTCACAGGTCCCTTGAGCATTTCTGAGACTGATAGATACATCGACCACCTCATGGCGGCTTTAAATTTTACCCCATCTGACCCTTTGATATTCATCCTAACAGGCATCCCTGGCCTGGAACATGCCCACATCTGGATTTCCATCCCCTTCTCTGTGTGCTACATTATCAACCTGTTGGGAAATGTCATGATTCTGCTTGTTGTAGGCAAAGAGCAGACCCTGCGCCAGCCAATGTACTTGCTGCTCTGCATGTTGGCACTCACAGACATTTCCATGTCCACTCTAGTGGTGCCGAAGGCCCTGTGTATATTTTGGTTCAATTGGAAAGGCATTGCTCTTGGTGGTTGCCTCACCCAGATGTTCTTCCTTAACACAGTTTTGGTTACACAATCAGCTGTCCTTGTGGCAATGGCCTTTGATCGCTACGTGGCCATATGTGACCCTCTGAGATATGCCACCATCCTCAGCAACTCCCGCATAGCTAAACTAGGGCTAGTGGGTTTGGTAAGAGCTGTTTTCTACATCCTGCCCATGCCCCTGCTCATGAGCAGGCTACCATTCTGTGCCAGCCGCCTTATCCCCCACACATACTGCGAGAACATGGCTGTTGCTAAGCTGTCTTGTGGGGACATGACAGTTATCAGGATGCATGGTTTGGTGATAAGTATTTTAAATACGGGGGTAGACGTGGGTCTCATTGCCATGTCCTACGGTCTGATCATCAGGGCTGTTTTCAGAATCTCCTCCAAGAAAGCCCACCAGAAAGCCCTCAACACCTGCACGGCCCACATCTGTGTGCTAATGACATTTTGGATTCCCGGCCTCTTCTCCATGATGACACACCGCTTCGGTCAGGGCATTGCTCCCCCTGTCCACATCATCTTGGCCAACCTCCATCTTCTTCTCCCTTCCATGCTTAACCCCGTCATTTATGGGGTCAAAACCAAAGAGCTCCGTGACAAAGTGGTCAAATTCATCCGCAGAAAATGATTATACCAGGTTACTGACTTTTACCCTGTGTGAGATGGAGGAGAAAAGATACCGCCCCATTAATCTGTCCCAGTTTGGTTGACCACAATAGTGTGGAAGTACAGGGTCTGACAAGTTCCTTATCACTAATTTCTGATCGCTCCTTAGCCAGCACTGCTCTCTTCCTTGTGGAGTCCACTATTTCTGCTGCTTACTAACCTCCGTCATGTCACCTGCGAAGCATGGATAGTGTCTTCCATTATCGAATGCAATCAGAAAAATATAATATAACATTGCTATCATTTTAACACCATTGTTTGTGACCTTTTGTTTGAAACCCCTGCCACTTTTTAAGCCAAATAGCAACACAAGGGTGTGTCCAGACTATAGGGTTTTGTCAACAAAAGTGGACTTTTGTCGACAAAACTATACCTGCATCTACACATAACATCGACAGAACTCAGCAGTTTTGTCGACAGCTGTAAACCTTATTCTACAAGGAATAACGCCTTTTGTTGACAGAGTTCTGTTGACAGAAGGCGTTATTGCATCTACACTGTCCTTTGCGTCTACACTGTCCTGTCGACAAAGCAGCTTGCTTTGTCGACAGAACTGGATGTAGTCTAGATGCTCTTTGTCGACAGAAGCTTTGTCGACAGTATCTGTCGACAAAGCTTTTGTCAACAAAAGCCTGTAGTCTAGACGTACCCCAAGGGTGGGGGACTTGATTTTGAATTTAATCGTCGTCTCCCAGGTTTGCTGCCAATTTGGACAATCTCCTATGGGGGCTTGTGGACTTTTTTGTCACCCAGAGCCTGATGCCCTGCCATGTCTGAGAGAGCAGGTGGCCTTCATTGTGGCAGGGCCTATGGAGGTTGCTCGACACAGGTGAGGAACAGACTATGAGCTTTCCTTACATCCCTCACACAGCTACTGGTGATGTCCCTGTACCCACGGAGCTGAGCTCCTTGAAACTTCCCATTGTCCCTTTTTTTCCCTTACACTTGGTGGTTAATACAGTATGTTTAGTTAGAACTGAATGTCAGTGATCCGTGGGCCTGGGAAGCACCTCATGTGAAGAGAGCACCTGAGAATGGGGATGCCCCAGCCATTATCTAAGATAACCACAGTGCAACAAGGGGTTCAGCCACCCAGGAATCCTGCATCCTCCCATGTTACCATTATGAGGACTTTGTCACAAAGTAGAGTGGCTGGGCATTGGCCTGAAGTCTCCTTCAGCCCTGTGATTCTCTGACTCTCTGAAGGGGAATGCTTATGGTCAAGCAGGCCTCTGGGGAAAGAGACGGAAACTGTTGCACCAGCCAATTGAAACAATGACATTTTCTTTCCAAGACACAGGACTTGATTGGGGACTTTGTTTTGGAATTTACAGCCCAGGAGCAGTGGCAAGGGTAGAAGAAGTGGTTCCCTCAGCCCCCTGAAATCATCGTATGATTCACTGACAGCTACTGGCTGCTAAGAAGATGGCTAAGAATATCCACAATATATTTTCAGTCATTTTATCAACTGTATGAAGCTGTGCTTGGTCACCTCAAGGGTCCTTGCCAGCCTTTACAAAAAGGGGAGGGCACACTTCATACAATGGTTGTTGCATGCAGGAGTTTGCAGGAGAAACATGCTGACAAAATGATGCCAACGGCGTGAGGAAGGCCACGTTTTTCTTGCCAATACTATGAATCTGGTAGCCAGACATGACATCAAGGCTATTTAATGAGTGTCATTGAAATGCTGTACAAGTTGAGAGCTGGCAAATTCTCTGATGGTGCCTGTAGTATAAATTACGGGTCTGAAGCACAGAGCTAATGGAAGGCCTGAGGCCTGTACCTGTCAGGAAAAGGTTGCTATGAGCAACAGCCATGGCCTGTCAAAAACAGACACTTGCCTGCCTGGCGGTGTGCTCTACATGAACTCAGCACCAGTATCACTCGCATGGCTAGAAAATACTGACTGAAAAACACATTCCAGCCGACTGCTCCCAGGGGACCCTCTCAAGATGCTGTTCTCCAGGGTCTATTTTCTAGCCTTCCCAATGCTCACGGAGCTGAGGGAATTGTCTGGGAGCGCTGCCAATGGCAGAGGAGGCAGGGAGTGTACTGAGGAAGTATAAAGGTGTCTGAAAAACGCACTCAGGTTCTGTCATGTGAGATTCCTACGCCGATTCTCAGGGCCCTGCTTTCCTGTCGCTGTGAGGAGATTTCCTCTCTCTGCTGGCCAGGATTTCAGTGAGTGTCTCTGCCTCAAAGCCAGCGCTTAGGGTATCGGAAGATTTTCAGCCAAGGACTGCCTAGGGTTGGAAATCTCCAGGACAGACTTGAACTGTTTAGTATTGGAAGAAACACTAAGGGAACGTTTACACCGCACAGCTATTTCAGGATACCTGAGGTCACCCGAAATAGCTACGCCAGATCTACACATGTCACCCATTTTTTAAAAAATAACAGGCGTGCTATTTCCCCATCCCGATAAACAACATTGCACGAGGGATAAGGGATTGTCTGAAATAGCACGTTATTTCAAAATTTGGCACTGTGTAGCTGCACCACATTTCAAAATAAGCAATTTCTAAATAGATTCGAAATAAGATGTGCAATGTGTGTACCGCGAATTATGCATCTTATTTCGATTGTAGGGTGCTACGTAGAAGCACTCTCAGGGAATTTTCTCTTAATAGGAACTACAAATGTACTCAAAATAATTCAGACAATTATTACATTTTAAGATCAGTTCCTAGTTTGCTACTGTGTCCTTCTATGTCTCTTGATCACTTTCCTTCTAGAGTGGCAAGGATTTTCCCTGAATCTTTCCAGTTTTAAATTCATTGGCTTCACTGCCGTGTTCCAAAATGCAGCCCAATCCTTCACAGGGGTTGTGTGTGTTACCAGAGGGCTCACAATGAGAATGGGCAGCATCTGGACAGATGGGGATCTCCTATTTTGCCTTTTCTGTGCCTTTTATATCTCCGTATATTCCAGACTGCCACTGGCCTCCCTGAGAGGAAAAGCAGGGCCTATTGTTGTGAGGTTCAATTTTTAGATCCAAGGGAAAGCAGGACACTCCAGAGAGACTTAACCTCTTACTTGTTTATTGCAAGCTTTAAGCAGTTAATATAGTTTAAATTTTACAACCTCTTAAAAACAATGACTATAGGATTTAAACCTTAAATAGTATACATTCTAAGGCAATTAATACAGCATAAAGCCATGCAAAAGCAATTGATAGAAGAGTGGTGTGGAGAGGGCCTATCAAGAAAAGTTATTTATTAGTTCCCTAAATAGAAGAACTAGAGGACACCAAATGAAATTAATGGGGAGCAGGTTTAAAACTAATAAAAGAAAGTTCTTCTTCACACAGCGTGTAGTCAACCTGTGGAACTCCTTGCCAGAGGAGGCGGTGAAGGCTAGGACTATAACAGAGTTTAAAGAGAAGCTAGATAATTTCATAGAGGTTAGGTCCATAAAAGGCTATTAGCCAGGGGATAAAATGGTGTCCTTGGCCTCTGTTTGTCAGAGGCTGGAGAGGGATGGCAGGAGACAAATCGCTCGATCATTGTCTTCGGTCCACCCTCTCCGGGGCACCTGGTGCTGGCCGCTGTCAGCAGACAGGCTACTGGGCTAGATGGACCTTTGGTCTGACCCAGTACGGCCGTTCTTATGTTCTTATGATCTTATGTTCTTATTATTTTAATACAATAATTAAGCCTAGTTCACTTACACTTCCCCCCTATGAGTTCAATATTTATACTCAACTTGGTCATTCTAGCAATATCTGCCTATTCGTTATGTATTGCATAAAATACCTATTACGCCCATATTTGGGATACATTCTGCTATTCAGGCTGTTCCAAAACCGATCTACTTGATCAACAGTTCTGTGGCTGTACCTGTGATTTTTGCTTATTAGAAATGTTACCTACCAGTACCAAGTTTCTACCAATGTTCTTGGCGTGGTTTCACTCTACCGGTGTTTCTCAACCAGTGGTACAAGTCCCCTTAGGAGTACTCTAGAGAAGTCTTGGGAGTACATCAACACAACTGAAATTTGGAGAAAACTAGGGAAACTTCTAATTTTATTTTTTTAAAGGGGGTACTTACACGGAGCTGCAAGTTAGTGGGAAACTGTTCCCAAAACTCCCGCAAGGGACTTAGCTATATATCCTGATCTGCACTGGCCCTGAGCCTCCAGAGAAGTCAATTGGTTACTTCCTGTGTCATTTATTGACAGGTGAGGTGATTTCAACTGAGAAGAACTGGCAGGAGAATTACTGATGTCTCAGACTCACAGGCCGTCAGGTTCAGAATAATAAGGAGACATTAATGTATGGAAGGAGAGGGGATCTGTGCTCTCTTTGAGCTCCTGTATCTCTGGTTCTAGAGAGGATGATAAGCATCTAAGGCAGTAAAAATAAAAGCACGTTTCTGACTTAGTGGAAATGAGGTGGTGTTGTAGGGGCTGGAGCGGCAGGCTATCGGGCTGTGTAGTTTCTAGATCACAGCGGCACAGTACCTCAGTCTCAAAGAGGTATCGAGTGGAGAAAGCGTTAATCTTTTATATGTTTTATTTTTAACACATTTCAACTCAATTGAGTGTCCATTTCATCATGCAAAAGCGGCGAGGAGTCCTGTGGCACTGTCTGAAATCAGCGCTTCTTGCAGAAATACTATGCTGCTCCCATTCGGGCAAAAGTCCCTTTTGCGCAAAGCTTTTGCGCAAAAGGGCCTGTATAAACAGCTCAGATTTGTTTTGCGCAAAAAAGCCCTGATCGTGAAAATGGCGATCGGGGCTTTTTTGCGGAAAAGCACGTCTAGATTGGCACGGACGCTTTTCCTCAAAAAGTGCTTTTGCGCAAAAGCGTCCGTGCCAATCTAGACGGTCTTTTCCGCAAATGCTTTTAACGGAAAACTTTTCCGTTAAAAGCATTTGCGGAAAATCATGCCAGTCTAGACGCAGCCTTGACGTAGCTGAAGTGGCGTAGCTTAATTTGACTTTTGCCCTGCAGTGTAGACATGCCCTCACGTCACTCAGTTTGGGTGTGTGGTGCCATCTGCTGTCCTGACGTGTGATAACAAGGCCTGGAGAGGGTGAGTCATCACCAGAACAGTGTAAGAAAGGCCAAGCCAGCTGGATGGTTAGAAGGCTGCTGTGGTCCTTCAGCTCCCAGACTGCATCCTAATGCCTGAAACCCATCACACTCATCCTCTTCAGAGTGCGCTTTGGCCCCTCAAACACCAGAGAGGGACACGCATGGGAGGGATGGCGGCATACACAAAAAGATCCAGTAGTTGTTTCATTCCTTTATCACAGTATTTTCATGCCAGCAGGGCACAACTGGCTGAAACACCTCCTTACAGAAAGGATCCCACAGCAGCAGATCAGTGAACATCTCTGCTTGTTCCCTCCTAACAAGTGGGACAAAATGTGAGATGAACTACAGGCTATTTTGACCCAGGCAGAGGTCAAAGAATCACACAGTGAGTGGAGAAGTCCTGTTGTACTAGTTTGGTCACAGAATAGCACAAAATATTTCTGCGTCAGTTTCTGAAATATCAATAAAGCGTTGGAATGTAATGCTTGCCGGTGCACTGAATGGATGAAGTGTTAGAACAACCGAGAGCTGCAGGTTCTAGATATACATTTTGAACCTCGGATTCTGGCAAATACTTTTCATGCCATAATGCTAGGAGAAGAAGGGGTTTGTGTGCAACAGTATTCTGCTCTGATCAGCTGAGTGTAATTTTGGTTCCTGTATCTTGCAGTGCAATTCTGAAATGTAGTGGAGCTGGAAATACCTAACAGAGAAAAAAAAGCCAAAGCTAATTTCTAGGCTGAACAATCTGCAAGACTCAGTTTGCCCTCACGATCTGAGCTGCTGGGAAAAGTGAATCATTTCTTCACTCCTGGGGGAGGTTCCCAAGCTGTTATTCCCAAGGGGTTGATTTTCTGCTCTTCCTGAGGTTCATGGAGCTGAGGGAATTGCCTGGGAGCTCTGCCAACCTCAGAGTGCACAGGGACTGTCTGGAGAAATCATAAATGACACCGTCCTGTGCATCGTGCATCAAACAGGTGAGATTCGTAGAGGGCTCTGCTTTCCTGCCACAGTATAGAGGTTTCCTCTCTCTGCCGGGTTAGATTTTGGTAAGTGTCTCTTTCTGCTTTAAAGACAAGGATCAAGGTCTCGGGGGGGGGGGGGGGGGGGTTGTTGAAGGGCTGACACACAGGATTAACAGTTCAGAACAATTGGGGAAAGGAATTTAAGGACAGGGAGGTCTCGGCTTGACAAAGCCCTGGCCGGGTTGATTTAGTTGGGATTGGTCCTGCCTAGAGCAGGGGGCTGGACATGATGACCATCTGAGGTCTCTTCCAGCTCTATGATTCTATGGTTCTATGATTCTATGATTCTCCCTGTGCCTCTGGTTCTGGGGAGGATGAGAAGCACCGAAGGCAGCAGATGTAAAAAAATGTATCTGGCTAAGATGAAACCAGGTGGTGGTGGACATCTATCCAGGAATACAGAGGGGCTATGTCTATACTACGACTTTTGCTGGAAGAGGCAATGCAAATGAAGCGCTGATTAGCATTTTGTCATGCTTCATTTGCATAATCTATTCCAAGCCATTTTTGCCTGGGGAGGCATAAGGAACTTGCATAAAAAGGGTTTTTTGCGCAAAACAGACTTGTCCACACTGATTGTTTTTGCACAAAAACGGCGCAGAATAGACTATGCAAATGAAACGTGGCAAAATGCTAATGAGCACATTTGCATTGCCTCCTCCGGCAAAAGCTGTAGTATAGACAAAGCCAGGGTGTGCGGTAAGGTGGGGAGGAAGGAAACAGGAAATGTACTATGCTGATCACAGTGGCAGGAAGACGTGAATCTGGGTGAAATAGGGAATGGACAGCCAGCCTAATGCACCAACGAAAGAGGGAAAATAAGCCCCCCTGGGATAAGCGGTGTCTCAAAATGTAACCTTATGTGGTCACAATCCACGTTGCCAACTGTCAGTGAATTCACAGACTGTCTGGATGGAGGGGGAAACTGAAATTGGACATCTCCTTACAAGTGGCAAAAACATGTAGACATCAGTGAAAACACCGGTGGTTATGAGGGCGCAGAGGACAGGGGGCTGGGTCTAGCAGCATCACATTGGCTCCTGGCTTGTAAGTCACAGCAGGGCAATTGCTTAAATATAAGAAATAAACAATCTATTACTATGCTGGAGGGATTATTGACTATTGATTATTGAATATTGATTATTAACCTGGAACAATTGCTAAAGGAATGCTGCAATGTGTCATCACACATGTACACCTTATTTCCAGGGACAACTCTTTCATTTCATCTTCCAGCAATTGTATCCTGTCCCACCTCTGTATGCAAGGCTGAAAAGCCGATTCTTAAATATTTGTTCCCAGTATAGTTACTTATAGGCTCTTTTCAAGCGACCATTTCACCAGTTGCTCCACAAACTTGATTGCGCTCTTTGGGTATGTCTACATAGCATGGCGATTTCGTGATACCGGAGGTATCCAGAAATAGCTACCCTGCATCTACATAAGCTGCCTGTTATTTCAAAATATGTTGCAAGATAACAAGCGCACTATTTCACAATCTAAAACTAATAAAAGAAAGTTCTTCACACAGCGTGTAGTCAACCTGTGGAACTCCTTGCCAGAGGCGGCTAGGACTATAACAGAGTTTAAAGAGAAGCTAGATAATTTCATGGAGGTTAGGTCCATAAAAGGCTATTAGCCAGGGGATAGAAATGTTGTCCCTGGTCTCTGTTTGTCAGAGTTTGGAGAAGGATGGCACGAGACAAATCGCTTGATCATTGTCTTTGGTCCACCCTCTGGGGCACCTGGTGCTGGCCACTGTCGGTAGACAGGATACTGGGCTAGATGGACCTTTGGTCTGACCCAGTATGGCCGTTCTTATGTTCTTATGTTCTTAAGATCCCGGTAAACATCATTGCACAAGGGTTAAGGGACGGCTTGAAATAGCGTGCTATTTTGAAATTTGGTGCTGTGTGGACACACCAAATTTCAGAATAAGCTGTTCTGAAATAGAGTTGAAATAAGACATGCAATTTGTGTAGTGCGAATTGCATATATAGGAACACCCTGTGAGACTACCAATATAAGCTACATTTTCTAGTTGGACCCTATTTTATTTTACTCTTTTCTGTTCAATATATCAACATCCACCTTTAATCTGGAAGAGCAGAACTGGACACAGGATTCCAGGAGCAGTTGCAACGGTGCCAAATACTGAGGTAAAAGAACGTCTCTCCCTCTCCTTGAAATTCTCCTGGTTATCACTCCAGAGTAACACTGACTCTTTTGGGCACAGTGTCTCACTGGGAGCTCATATCTAGCTAATTCCCCTTTCTCGGCCACAAATTGTGTTGAGAAGTATTGGGATTCCATTGAAAGTCCGCCATCATTTCTCACCTATATTTTTTGTTCCTCATTGTGGACCTCTCCATGGATATACTACAGCACATAGGGTGTGTCTAGACTACATGCCTCCGTCGACCAAGGCATGTAGATTAGACAGATCGGCAGAGGGAAATGAAGCCACGATTTAAATAATTGCAGCTTCATTTAAATTTAAATGGCTGCCCCGCTCTGCCGATCAGCTGTTTGTCGGCAGATCGGGGCAGTCTGGACACGCCGCTGTCGACAAGGAAGGCTTTGTTGATCGGCGCAGGTAAAACTGGTTTCACGAGGCATACTTGCGCCGATTGACAAAGGCTTCCTTGTCGACAGCGACGCGTCCAGACTGCCCCGATCTGCCGACAAACAGCTGATCGGCAGAGCGGGGCAGCCATTTAAATTTAAGTGAAGCCGCAATTATTTAAATCGCGGCTTCATTTCCCTCTGCCAATCTGTCTAATCTACATGCCTCCGTCGATGGAGGCATGTAGTCTAGACACACCCATAGTGTTTGCTCAGACACAGCTTAGCAACAAATCCACACTATGACAAAGCTGTGACCCGTCCTCTTCATTATTTCCAATCCACCAATTTTGCGACTTTTGCAAACATCAGTCTTGAGAGGCATAAACAGCTGAGTTGCTCACACATGTCCCTGCTTACGCTTCTTAGTTAACGTCTGTGATGAATGCCTCAGCCAAAGAAGGAGGGTTGCAAATAAGTGTCTCACATAAAGAAACAAGGAAAGTAAAGTATCAGAGGGGTAGCTGTGTTAGTCTGGATCTGCAAAAGCGACAAGGAATCCTTATGGACTAACAGATGTATTGGGGCAAAAGCTTTCGTGGGCAAAGACCCACTCTGTCAGATGCATGTAGTGGAAATTTACAGAGGCAGATATAAAGATGCAGGCCACAATAAGGCTAGAAATAACAAGATTAATTCAGTCAAGGAGGGTGAGTCCCACTTCTAGCAGCTGATTTGGAGCTATGAACACCAAGAGAGGAGAAGGTGCTTTTGTATTTCACTAGCCATTCACAGTCTTTGTTTAATCCTAAACCGATGGTGTCCAATTTGCAGATGAACTGTAGCTCAGTAGTTTCTCTTTGAAGTCTGGTCTTGAAGTTTTTTGCTGCAGGATGGCTACCTTGAAATCTGCTACTGTGTGTCCAGGGAGATTGAAGTGTTCTCCTACAGGTTTTTCTATATTACCATTCCTAATATCTGATTTGTGTCCATTTATTATTTTACGTAGGGACTGTCCAGTTTGGCCGATGTATATAGCAGAGAGGCATTGCTGGCATATGATGGTATATATTATATTGGAAGATGTGCAGGTGAATGAACCGGAGATGGTGTGGCTGATCTGGTTAGGTCCTGTGATGGTGTCACTGGTGTAGATATGAGAGCAGATTTGGCACCGAGGTTTGTTGCATGGATTGGTTCCTGAGTTAGAGTTACTGTGGCGCGGTATATAGTTGCTGGTGAGAATTTGCTTCAGGTTGGTGGGTTGTCTGTGGGTGAGGACTAGCCTGCCTCCCAAGGCCTGTGAAAGTGAGGGATCATTGTCCAGGATGGGTTGTAGATCACTGATGATGCGTTGGAGAGGTTTTAGCTAAAGACTGGAGGTGATGGCCAATGGTGTTCTGTTGGTTTCTTTCTTGGGCTTGTCTTCTAGTAGGAGGTTTCTGGGTACATGTCTGGCTTTGTTAATCTGTTTCCTCACTTCCTCGTGAGGGTATCATAGTTTCAAGAATGCTTGGTGAAGATCTTGTAGGTGTTGGTCTCTGTCTGAGGGGTTGGAGCAGATGCAGTTGTACCTTAGTGCTTGGCTGTGGACAATGGATCATGTGGTGTGTCCGGGATGGAAGCTGGAGGCATGAAGGTAGGCATAGCGGTCGGTAGGTTTCTGTAATAGGGTGGTGTTTCTGTAACCTTCACTTTTTTGCACCGTGGTGTCCAGGAAGTGGATCTCTTGTGTAAAGGAAAGTAAAGAACCTTGTGCCCTTCACGCTTGTTCTGTGGAGCAGGATGTTATAGATTGCCCAGCACGATAATGTCTGTTTCCATGCCGTAATCTTTCCTCCCTTGCAGGATAGTTATTGCATTGTGGATCAGTCCTACGATCCATCTTGTCCTAGGCCCTCTCTTTGACAGCAAAAGCCCAACATGCAGCAAAGAAGCTATAAAATACTCAACATTATTGGGATGATGGGATGACTTGATCATCAGAATGGTGTCACCCATGAGGTTTAATTGTTAATTCGAACTAAGGGGTTTATCTCGGAATCGTGCTTCTCTGCCACATGTAGACACAGGCAGTTGCTTCGGGCTAGTCAGTTTCCAAAATGGTGGCCGGCTGGGAATATGCTAATCAAGCGCGGGATATTTAAATGCCGCACTTCATTAGCAATTTTGGTCGCCCTCATTAGCCTCCCTAGTTCGAACTAGGGGGCTAGTGTAGATGTACCCTGAGCGAAGAAAGCATTAATCTTTTATCTGTTGCAGGCTACATTTCAATATAAGTTGTGTTTCCTCTCAATCTTGTGTTATGACACAGAGAGGACATATTCCCGATCTAGTCAGTATTTTACAGATGGGTATTTCTTTTCAGAAATCTTTTAATTCACTTCTTTTGTAAGATAGCCATCCTACATTTCTTTTCAATCTCTTGCCTTCAACAATTTCTCTTGCTCTTGGATCATTCTTGTTGCCTTTCCCTGGGCCCCTCTGCTTTTGAAGCATCCTGTTTGAGAACTTACTTAGTACCGTATGGAGGAGTGCACAGGACTGTGAAACATGCACCAAGAGACCTTGTGGCATTGTATTTTCTGGACAATTTCCCAACCCATTCCTCCTGGATCGCACTGTTGGGGGAAATTTCCTTCTAAGCGTTGAGCACGGTTTAATAGAGGCAGGTTCTCTGATACACTATGGTGAGATCATGCACTCAAACGAGGACCTTGGAAGGTGTTTGAGGAGTTCAATAATTCTGCTCCAATGAGTGTGCATTCTATAGTTTCCACCAATTAAGTTCATCTGCCTTCACGCTAACCCTTCGCTTGGTATACTCAGCTCCATCTGAGGACATAGCTGGATTTCACTATAATTTGAATAGCCTCAGAGAGGTAGCCTACTTAGTAACTTTAAAAACAAGAAATCGTGGCCATAGGACTAGCCATTAGAATCTAAATAATCTGGCTCTGCCTGTCCATGTTGTCTTCTCACTGGTCAATCCTCTTTATGTATTTATTGTTCCTTATTAGAAATTATTTACTGTCCTATTTCTTATAAAGAATGTACCCACCTTGATTGTACCCCTTTCCTTTCCTAGGGACCTTGAGGGTCTTGAGACCAATCCATGCTCTTACGACTTCATGGTACCTTCCAACCTCACCACCTCTGACTCCTCCATATTCATACTAATGGGCATCCCTGGTCTGGAAGAAGCCCACATTGGGATTGCCATCCCTTTCTGTATGTTCTACATTATCTGTTTGTTGGGAAATTTCATGGTTCTATTTATAATACGCAAAGAGCAGACCCTCCACACACCCATGTACCAGCTGCTCTGCATGTTGGCGCTCACAGACATTGCCACTTCTACACTAGTGGTGCCGAAGGCCCTGTGTATATTTTGGTTCAATTGGAAAGGCATTACTCTGGGTGGCTGCCTCACCCAGATGTTCTTTCTTAACACAATTTTGGTTATGCAGTCAGCTATCCTCGTGATAATGGCCTTTGATCGCTACGTGGCCATATGTAAGCCTCTCAGATATACCACCATCCTCACCACCACACGGTTAGCTAAGCTAGGGCTAGTGGGTTTGCTAAGAGCTGTTCTCTGCATTCTGCCTATGCCCCTGCTCCTGAGCAGGCTGCCGTTCTGTGACAACCGCATGATCCCCCAAACGTACTGCGAGAACATAGCTGTGGCCAAATTGTCTTGTGGGGACATCACCGTGAACAAAGTGCATGGGTTGGTGATTATGATTGTAAATATGGGATTAGACCAGAGTCTCATTGTCCTGTCCTATGGTCTGATCATCAGGGCTGTCCTTCGAATCTCCTCCAAGAAAGCCCATCTGAAAGCCCTCAACACCTGCACAGCCCACCTCTGTGTGATGCTGTTATATTGTACCCCAAGCCTCTTCTCCCACATGGCACATCGGTTTGGTCAGGGCATCGCTCCTCATGTTCACATCATCTTGGCCAACGTCTATCTCCTTGTCCCCTCCATGCTCAACCCCATCATTTATGGGGTAAAAACCAAAGAGCTTCGTGACAAAATAGTCCAATATATTTTCAGAAAATGATTGTATCAGGCTCTGAAATATATTTCCTTGTGACAAGAGGGGAAAAGGATACCTCCGGATTAATCGTGTACCACGTTCTCCTAGGGCTTCTAGCACTTTTTGCTTTTAATCACTAGATACCGCAAGGAATCTTTCATTATTTGATGCACAGAAGAATGTATGAATAAAAATAATTTCTTGAATAGACTGGACTATATTTAGGTGAGTTTATCAGCAATTTGGGGCTGTTATTGTGGCAAACATGCAGAAATACCTGAGCCTGGGCTGAAGCATCCAGGTTAGAGAAGCAGCTCAGAAAGGAAACTTCAGCCAGGGCTAGAGCTGCTGTGCTGAGGCAGACCGGGGGAAGTGCACGGGAATAGAGCAGAACCAGGAACTGGGTCAGCACAGACCAGCTGCGAGGATGGGAAGCCAGGGCTGAGCTACAGTGGGGAGCTGCAGGTTCTCCATCATGATCATGCATGTCCTCTGTGCCACAAATATCACAGCAGCCAAGTACAATGAACATCTGGGAAGAACACAATGGGGGCATGGGCAGAGGGCCTGCCACAAAGAGATATCTTCATAGCACAGAGCATTGGAGGCTGGACTAAGGATGGGGGATATGGACCTACTGGGTGGACAGATGCTGAGAGAAGGTTTCTCTCCTGTGGAGCCTGAGGGATGTGTGGTGACTTCCAGGCCAGGTGGCTCATATTTGACATAGTGCCAGATTAGGAAAGGTGCCCACAGGAAAAAAGAATCTTCAGAGCAATAGTGTCCTTACCGTTTATGAGACTTCAGGTATAAGAAAATCAATCAAAACTATGGTAAAAACTCGAGTATAATGAGTATCGATGTATAATGCGCACCCTGACTTGGAAGTCTTATCACAGTGGAAAAATCTACACTCCTAAATATATTATGCACACCTATGAAATGAACCTGTAAGTGCCTCCGAGCCAGGGAACTCCCCCTCTTCTCCGCACAGAAACTTTCCCGCTGCAGCGCGGTGCGGGGGCCACCACTCAGCCAGGCTCCCGGACAAGGCAAGGAGCCAGCCGCGCTGCCAGGCTGCACCACCCTGGCTTGCTTCCTGCCCGGTGCACCTTCAACAAATGGCCCCGTTTACACTGCAGGGTTTTTTTTCGCAAAAACCTCTTCTGCAAAAAGCATCCGAACAGACTATGCAAACGAGAGCATAAGATTTGCAAATGAGCGCTTCATTTGCATTTCCTCTTCCCCAAAAAACAAACAGTGTAGACGTAGCCCGAGGGAGAAGAATAAGCAAACCATGGACACTTTCTGCAGTTACACAATTTGTTTCCACAGTATGAAGAAGCATTTGTGGTTGCCAGGAATCTCGGGGTGGCATCCTGAGACATCTCTTGCTCTGTCCAGTGATCATAAATGTTAATTTGCATGCAGATGCTCCCTCTGTAAATTGTGTTATATCTGGACAGGTTATAGAGTAGACTCTAAGAAAGCCCTCACAGTCCACAAAATCAGATAAGGATCCAAGATGTCCCTCCAGGTTTATTGTAAAGGAAGCACAGTAATAGGACCTGGTGGACTCTACGAGGATACAAAGAGAGTGAGAATGGACTCAGCTCAGTCAATGCCAGGAATTCCCCACTGCCCCCAGGTCACACAAAGGCAAAACCCCGGGGAACATTTTTATACCCAGGTACAAGTTACGCACCACAACTGACGTGTCAAGTGGCCACCTTCTGACATACCCCAATCCACGCATTACCTTGTAAATGGAGGTTCGATCAGGGTCAGTCATGCTGTCAGTGTAGGCCGAGGCCTGAACCTTGTTTGGGAAGTTCCTGTTATCTGTGGATGTTATTTCACAAGCTGTTCTGTTGTTGCCCTTCTTTAAGGCCTGTGGTTAGTACCTCTGAGCTATGAGTGTGTCTGTAATAGCCCGGAACCCTAACGCACACCAGAAAATGCATCCCAGCCCCGGTTCTGGCTCCAGCTGTGACCCAGGCCTGTAACATGTGCTGGGGCCGGGAAACGTGTCACAGCCCTGGCTCCACCCCTATTACGCCTCATCTCCTAATTGAAGCCTGGGCCAGGGAAAGTGGCCTCCCCTGGAGTTCACTGTGGGTCAAGGGAAGATGCCCCTCAGCACAATGCAGGGCCTGACAAAATGGCCCAGTCCTGCTCCTGGCCAGCCACACCCCCGACCTCAAGGGGAAGTGGGGGAAGGAGCTTGCAAAGCCATGGGCAAAGTGGTGCATCCCGACCCACTCCTGGAGCTCAGACTGGGGCAGGATTAGGGCTGGGCAAAATGGGCCAGGCCAGGCCTGAAGAGTGGGGCAGTGGGGTTGCAGAACTCAGGCAGGGAATGGGGGGTTCAGGAGCCAGGACAGGGGTTGTGTGTGGTGGGAAGTACAGGGCAGGGAGTGATGAGTGTTGGAGTGAGGGCAAGGTTGGGGGATACAGGTGCCAGGCTAGGTAGTGGGTGTGCAGGAGTGAGGGCAGGAGTATTGGGTTCAGGACAGGAATCGGGAGTGCTGGAGTTGGGATAGGGGGTTGGCTATGGGGGGTCTCAGGGCAGGGGGTACAGCAGTCAGAGCAGTAGCTTGGAGGGGTGGAGGTTACAGGTCAGTGGTGGGTGGTGCACAACTCATGGCAGGGGTTGGGTCTGTGGGCAGCTGTGGCCAGAGGATGGGGGTTCAGGAATGAGGGAAGGAGCTAGGAAATTTGGGGTTCGAGCACCAAGGTTCCCTCAAAGCTACGTGGCAGCACGGCCACACAGCTGCTTAGTGAGCCCCACCTAGCCAGGAGCCTGGACTCTGTGCATGGACCTGCCTGGCTGGGGGAGGGGCATTTCTTCCTCAGCGACTGCAGCAGCTCCCTGCTGAGGACAGAGCAGTGAGCCTCCCCAGGAGAGATCCCCTGTCTGTCCTAGGGGGAGACCTGTCCAGGCCTGGGCTTCCAGATCACCCACCTGTCCTCTGGGTAGGGGATAGTCTGGTAAGTGCATCCTGCCCCCCAGCAACAGTTCAGGCATCACCGGGGAAAGTGGCCTGGGCCTACCCCAGCTCTCTAATTCATGCTGGGACTAGGGAGCTGCCCAGCCCCAGCTCCCAGCTCCCAGGCTCCCGTCTGTAATGGGGGGAGGGGGCATGTCGGCCTGCAGCGTGTTGGGAGTGGGTGGGGCTGGGATGGGGGTGGGGCTGGCACATTTTCCCTGGCCTCAGCATGAATAAGGCGGGAAAGGCTGGGATTGGGGGGCACTTACCTCCTCCTCTGGGGGGGCAGGGTGCAGAGCCCTGTCTGCAGGTGGCCCCCGTGCTCCTGCTGTGACTGCCCCCAGTGGTCACTCTGCAGTATTGCTGTTTCCTGCACTTGCAGGCCCCTCTTCTATATACGGATAGAATCTATGAACTGCAGGTCATTTTGGCCCAGGGAAAGGTGAAGGAATCACACAGTAAGGGCACGTCTACACTAGGAAATTATTTCAGAATAACTAAATTAGAAGCAGTAATTCCTGAAATAAAAAAATCAAAATAGCCTGTCCCCACTATGGGCGGGCTTCAAAATTAAGTCAAAACAGCATCCGTTAGTAGCATCAGACTGAGAGCTCGAAGGAGCACTTGGAGTAATTATTTCGAATGACTCTGGGGAGTAGATATTTTGAAACAGAAGCAACGGAGTGTCCACACTACTGCTATTACAAAACAACCATTTCTAAACAAGCGTTCTTCCCCGAGGAAAGCAGAATTATACATTTTGAGTGAAGCGTGCGTCTACACAGCACCTTTACCTGGAAATAAGCTACGCACTTTGCACTACACAAATTGCGTAGCTTATTTTGAGGTAATTTCAAAATAGCTTTTTTTTAAAATTTGGTGCTGTCTACCCAGTGCCACATTTTGAAATAAAGCGCTATCCCAACAAGTCCCTTAACTCTCATGGAATGAGGGTTACAAGGACACCGAAATAGCATGCCTGTTATTTCAAAATATATTTTGAAATAACGGGCGCATTTAAAGACATGGAATTACTATTTTGGGATACTTCCAGTATCCAGAAATAGCCCCGCTGTCTAGACATAGCCTTAGAGACCTGTAATTTCAAAATAACAGGCTTGGTAGTGTGGTTGCTCAGCGTATTATTTTGAAATAAGGGGGGTTATTTTCAGATAACTCCCTAGTGCAGACCAGGGCTAAGTGAAGAAGTCTCATGGTACCAGCCTCTGGTGCAGGATAGCACAGCCTTTTCTTCATCCATCTCCGAAAGATCAGCACAATGTTTACAGTTGGCGCTTACCCAATGAACGGAGTAGATATACTATTAGAATAACATGGCAGAAAAAGAAGCAATGGTCTCAAGTTTCAGTGGGGGAAGACTAGGTTGGATATTAGGAAAACCTATTTCCCTAGGAGAGTGGTGAAGCACTGGGATGGGTTTCCTAGGTTGGTGGTGGAATCTCCATCCTTAGAGGTGTTTAAGTCTTGGCTTGACCAAGCCCTGGCTGGGATGATTTAGTTGGGACTGGTCCTGATTTGGGCAGGAGGCTGGACTTGATGACTCCTGAGGTCTCTTTCAGCTCTAGGGGTATGTCTACACTACCCCCCTAGTTCGAACTAGGGGGGTAATGTAGTCATTCGGAGTTGCAAATGAAGCCCGGGATTTGAATTTCCCGGGCTTCATTTGCATGATGCCGGCCGGCGCCATTTTTAAATGCCCGCTAGTTCGGACCCCGTGCCGCGCGACTACACGCGGCACGGACTAGCTAGTTTGGATTAGGCTTCCTATTCTGAACTAGCTGTACACCTCATGGAACAGGAAGCCTAATCCGAACTAGCTAGTCCGTGCCGTGTGTAGCCGCGCAGCACGGGGTCCGAACTAGCCGGCATTTAAAAATGGCACCAGCCGGCATCATGCAAATGAAGCCCGGGAAATTCAAATCCCGGGCTTCATTTGCAACTCCGAATGACTACATTACCCCCCTAGTTCGAACTAGGGGAATAGTGTAGACATACCCCTAGGATTCTATGATTCTAACATTTGGAGCTGGCACATATAGTTCCAATTTTGTCCCCACAAATGGATACTGTAAAATACCTTTCATGACAGAACACCAGGAGAAGTGAAACTGAGTTTGACCTGGCATTGGTCAATCACTTCTTCACTCCTGCGGGAGTTCCTCATAGTTTATTTTCTGTAATTCCCTCACAGAGCCAAGGGAATTGCCTGGGAACGCTGCCAAAGTCAGATCATTAGGGGACTGTCCTCAGGTGTTATAATGGTGGCTGAAAAGCGCACTCGGGGTCTGTCATGTGAGAGTCATACGCTGACTCTCAGGGCCCTCTTTTCCTGTCGCCGTGAGGAGATTTCCCCTCTCTGCTGGCCAGGTTTTTGGTGAGTGCCTCTTGCGCCTTAAAGTCAGGGCTTATGATATCGGGAGGGTGGGGTGTTTAAGCCAAGGACTACCTTATGCAGGAAATTACCAGGACAGACTTGAACTACAGGCAGTCCCCGGGTTATGTACAAGATAGGGACTGTAGGTTTGTTCTTAAGTTGAATTTGTATGTAAGTCGGAACTGGTACATATTGTAGGGGAAACTCTAGCCAAACATTTCTCCAGAGCTCAGTTTTATTCTCCCACACCTCACTTCCCTCAGTCCTTTATTCTCAAGCTGAGGTGTCTGCTGAGAAAAGCCGCTCCGCGTCTCCCAGGTCTGCTGGGGGGAGCACTAGCTTCGCATCTACCTGGTCTACTGGGGGGAAGCAGCTAGTGTGGGGTTGCCTCACCCCGTTTGTAAGTAGGGATCCAATGTAAGTCGGATCCATGTAACCCGGGGACTGCCTGTATTTAGTATTTGAGAAACATTAAGGGATTTGCCCCCATAAAATTGCTACAACTACAAATGTATTTGAAATATTTCAGAAAAATATTACATTAGAAGATCAGTTGCTTGTTCCTACTACATCCTTCTATGTGTCTTGGTAGCTTCCTTTTTGGGCGTTGAGGTTTTCCCCTGGTTCTCTCCCATTTTCAAATTCAGCAGCTTCACTCCCCTGTTCAGATGTGCAGCTGAAGCCTCCTCAGGGGGGCATTTGAGTTAGCAGGGGGTTTACTATGAGAATGGGCAGCAGTCTGGCCAGATTGTGCTCTCCTATTTTCCCTTCTCTGATACTGGCTTCCTTGAGAGTAAAACCAGGGTTTTTGAATCTCTTCTCTCATCACTAGTCTCAGGATGTAATATAAACTCTGAGTTTCCTTCAGTCTCATTCAACAGCCTAAAAGAATCTTTGATTGTTGCAGCTTGGAGCTGACAGATAAAAACTAAGTGTGAGTCTTATGTTATTGATATCAAGAGCAAAATTTCCATCACAGCCAGGAATTTTCCTAAATGCTCACCTAGGCTTTGCCTAGACTGCAGGCTTTTTTTTGGAAGAACCTTTTTTCAGAAGAGCTCTTCCATAAAAATTTCTTCCGAAATAGAGTGTTCACACACAAAAGCTCATCAAAAAAGCCACCGGCTTTTTCGAAAGGCAGCGTCGACATTGAATGGACACTATCTCGCATTTAAGCCGTGATTACTATGGACAGAGTGGCCACCAGGGCACCTGTGCTTTTCCCACTTTCCTCTTCTTTTGAAAGAACTCCCTCTTCCCCATGCACATATGACTTTTTGCGAAAGAGCTCTTTCGGAAAAAGACTTCTGCCTCGTAGAAAGACGATTACCAATGCCAGAAAAGCCCCTCTGTTCTTTTGATTTTCTTACAGAAGAATGCAATTTCAGTTGGACATAACTCAGGTTTTGTTGGAAAAATGGTCATTTGACTTATTTACCTTCCTCTGAGGACTTTCCTGGATTTGACGATACCCTAAACATTGTGGTGTCATCCGTGATTACTACCACCTCAGTGCTCAAGCCCCTTCCTACATTGCTAATAATGATACATTGTTTACAGTATAATTTATTATAAAATGTGTAACCCTCCCCGCTGTGCTTCCTTCCCTTCACAGGTACCTTGAGCGTCTCTGAGAATGATAAATACATTGGCCACCTCATGACAACTTCTAACTTTACCCTCTCTAATTCTTTGACATTCATCCTGGCTGGCATCCCTGGTCTGGAAGACGCTCATGGCTGGATTTCCATCCCTTTCTCTATGTGCTACACTATCAACCTGCTGGGAAATGTCATGGTTCTGTCTGTTGTAGGCAAAGAGCAGACCCTGCACCAGCCAATGTACCTGCTGCTCTGTATGTTGGCGCTCACAGACATCACAACTTCTACTACTGTTGTGCCAAAGGTACTGTGTATATTTTGGTTCAATTTGAAAGACATTACGTTAGGTGGCTGTGTCACCCAGATGTTCTTCCTTCATACATTTTCCGTTTTGCAGTCATCTGTCCTTGTGGCAATGGCCTTCGATCGGTATGTTGCCATATGTAACCCTCTGAGGTACACCACCATCCTCAGCAACACACAAATAGCAAAGCTAGGGCTGGTGGGTTTGACAAGAGCCATTCTCTTCCTTCTGCCCATGCCCCTGCTCCTAAGCAGGCTGCCGTTCTGTGCCATCCGCATTATCCCCCACACGTACTGTGAGAACATAGCTGTGGCAAAGATGTCATGTGGGGACATCACAGTTATCAGGGCATATGGTTTGGTGATAAGTATTGTTGTTACAGGGATCGACGTGAGTCTCATTGTCCTGTCTTATGCTCTGATCATCAGGGCTGTTCTCAGAGTCTCTTCGAAGGGAACCCACCAAAAAGCCCTCAACACCTGCACAGCTCACATCTGTGTCATGTTGTTAAATTGGATTCCCAGCCTCTTCTCTCTGATGACACACCGATTTGGTCAGGGCATCGCTCTTCATGTTCACATCATCTTGGCCAACCTCTATCTCCTCATCCCCCCTATGCTCAACCCCATCATTTATGGATTCCAATCCAAAGAGCTTCGTGAGAAAATGGTCAAATTCAACTTTATAAGGTGATCGTATCAGGTCGTTGACTTTAAACCTGGGTGAAAAGAAAGGATACCTCCTTATTAATCTATCCCAGTTTGGTTGACCTCAGCATTGTGGAGGTCGAAAACAGAGAATTTCCTGATATGAAATACCTATTTACTCCATCACCAAGTGCTGGTCTCTCCTGTGCTAAATTGCCTCTTTCAACTACACATCTAACCTTTTTCATCTCATCTGTCAGTCATTTACCTCACACACCCTTTCAGTCAACTTCTCCATAACTCCTAGACTACAAAGAACTTAAGTGCAACTTTTTGATGCAAGTTGCTTTTCTCTATTAGTCTCTCTGGCTATGTCTATACTGCAGCACTATTTTGGGATAATGGGGGTATCCCGAAATAGCTATTTCGCATGTTTTTAGCTCACCCATTATTTTAAATATGACTAGCTTGTTATTCTGATGTCCCTGTAAACCTCATTCCATGAGGAGTAAGGGACATTTTGGAAGAGCTAGTTATTTCAAAATAAGTGCTGTGTAGACAGTGCCAAATTTCAAAATAAGCTATTTTGAAATTGACTCGAAATAAGCTACGTAATTTCCACCCTCAGTGAACTGCATTCTTGATCAATTTGACGAACCAAAGATACACCTTCAGAGAAGGGAAACCACGATACTGAACTTCTTTATAATTTGTATAGTTATTCAGTGATCTAAGCTGACTTCTTAGATGATTTCTTTATGGGCAATCCTTCAAGAAACTGGGAGGACAAATCAAATAACGACTAACACTGACACGCTAATTCAAGATAAAATATGGACAGTGACTTCCATCATTGAATGAAGTCAGAAAGAATTAATACAATGATGTTATTGTTGTATCTTCACTATATACATTTTCAGCTTATTTTGGATTCTTCTTAATGTCGTTCTTTGCAATCTTTATTTGAAACCCCGCCTCACCCCATCCTCTGGCAGAGAAGAAACATAAGTACAGGGGACTTGCTTTTGAATTTGAATGTCATCTCAAAGGTTTGTTGTTGATTTGGACAAACTCCTGAGAGGGCTTGTAGCTTTTTCATTTTTTAATCAAGTCTGTATTTGATAGATATCTTTCCATTGTAATTTGATGTATAGTCTAATGTGTGAATAAAAATACTCTCTTTCAAGAAGGAGAGTGGACTGCCTCTTGGTGAATTTTTTGATAGATAGATAGATAGATAGATAGATAGATAGATAGATAGATAGATAGATAGATAGATAGATAGATAGATAGATAGATAGATAGATAGATAGATAGATAGGCTGTGTCCAGACTCAGGGTTTTTTTAGAAAAAAGTAGCCTTTTTTTGAAAAAACTTCACCTGCGTCTAAACTGCAGCCGCGTTCTTTTGAAATTAAATCGAAAGAACACGGCTTTTCTTTCGACAGCGGTAAACCTCATTGCACAAAGAAGAACGCCTTTTTTCGAAAGTGCTCTTTCGAAAAAAGGCGTTCTTGAAAGCAAACAGGGCTTTTTAGAAAGAGAGCATCCAGACTCACTTGCTGCTTTCTTTCGAAAAAGCGGATTGCTTTTTCGAAAGTTCCGCATGCAGTCTAGATGCTCTCTTTCGAAAGAGGCTCGCAGTCTAGACATAGCCATAGATAGATACGGCAGTATAAATGCTTTCTGTGTAAGGTTAGGGTCATGGTAGGGGTCTACCAAAGACAACCTAGCGAGGAAGAAGAGGTGGATGAAGCCTTTTAAAACAACAAAGTAATCAAAAGCACTGGACTTTGAAGTGATGGGGGGACTTTAACTCTCTGGACATCTGTAGGGAAAATGCAGAGCAGAGTACACATTATTCAGCAAGTTCATGGAATGTATTTGAGACATTATTTTGTATTTCAAAAGGTGGAGAAAGCTATTGGGGAAGCTGTGCAAGAATTGATTTTGAGAAATTGGGATGCAAAGGGTCACAATTTAAAGAAAAGAATGCAGATTGGGTGAAAGTGATCATGAAATGATAGGGTTCATGTTTCTAAGGGATGGTAGGAGGGAGATCAGCAAAACAAAGACAATGGATTTCAAGGAGGCAGACTTTAGGAAACTCAGGAAGTTGATAGGTAAGTTCGAATTGGAAGACAGTTGGCAGTTTTTCAAAGAGACATTACTAAGGGCACAAGAGCAATTTTTTCTATCGCATAGGAAAGATAGGAAGCTGCAATTATTCAGGAGGGGTCAGGATTGACTGCCGAGGTGTTCTCACAGGTCTCTGACTCCCTTGATTATGATAACCAGAAGGCTGTGTGTGTGTGCGCTCAGTGATGTGGGTCGTGTTGACTTGTGCACTTAGTCTCCACAACAGACCCCAAGAAAGCCTCCAAAGACCACAAACCAGTTAAGGATCGAAGGTGCCAGGCCAGGTTTATTGTTAAGCGAAGTACAGTCATAGTTGTCAGTAGACTCTACTGAACCACTACACATATGTATCCCATAATGATGGATGGCTCAATCAGTGGGAAATTTCCACCGCCCCCTCGGTCATCCAAAGATTGTCTCCCCCCACTCTCCCAGACACCACTTTATATATAGGTACATACAAATCATACCTCACTGCTAATGGACCAAATTACCCTTTGGCACCGTCAGGTTACCACCCTCTGATGCTATTAGATGCCACCCATCACTCTGTACCTGTACCTCATGATCTGATTAGATTATCTCTATCCATCATGCTGTGGGTCTGTATCTGTGGGGAGTGGGTACCAAAGGTCTTTTTTAACGAGCTGTACCATGTGCTTTTTAAAGTACCATGCGCTTTCAACTTATGAGCAGTACCAATTAATGTTCTGCCGTTGGTACCTTGCACCAATTAGTATTTTTCACTCTCAGCCCTGTTTGTGCCAAGTTCCATGAGCAGGGGCCTGCCTCTTGCCCAAAGCTTATCTTAGCTTTATGTTAGCCATGTTTTGTCAGTTGTTAGCTAGGCCTCAGGGCTCAGACCAGGCCTGTGCTACATGGGCTTATGTTTTAGGCCTTCATCTTACTACAGAAGCAATCTGGGAATCTGCCTATCTCAGCCACCAGACCTTGAACGATCTAAAATCAAAAAGGAGTCCTACAAAAAAATTGGAAAATAGGTCAAATTTCAAAGGATGTCTATAAACAAATAATGTAGGGGCAAAATTAGAAAGGCCAAGGCACAAAACTAGATAGTGACATAAAGGGTAAGAAGGGAACATTTTACAAATATAGTAGAAGCAAGAGGAAGACCAGGGACAGGGTAGGCCCATTGTTCAATGTGGAAGGAAAAACAATACCACAAAATGTGGAAATGGTAGAGGTACTTATTGATGTCTTTGTTTCAGAATGGTTGGTGGTGATTGGTTGTCTCAAACAGGGAAGAATAGTGAAAATGTGAGCTACAATAGGAAAATAACAATTACAAAATTACTTAGATGAATTAGACATCTTCAAAAAAATGCACCAGGATAATAATTCCCTTTTAGTTTCAAAAGGAGCATACAGTGCATGTATTAATAAAGATTTTCTATGTCCTAATAAGTAGGAGAAGATGAAAGGTGGGAAAAAATGATGAATGGTTCTGAATAGCAACAGTCAAATAGAAAAGAGACCCATTCAATTACATCGCATATTTGTAGACAGTTAACAATATTTTTTGCAAGTGCTTATATACAAATACTAGAAGTCTAAATAACAAGATCAGTGAACCTGAGTACCTTGCAAAAATGTACATAATCATTTAATAGGCATCAAAGAAACTTAGTGGAATGAGAATAACTAATAATAATACAGTAAAAATCCAATAGGCCGGCATCCAATAGTCCGGCACTTCTGATAGTCTGGCATCAAAATGGCAAGAGCCTAGTGAGTGAGCTTCGGCAAAAAATGAGTTACAAGGTAACAGCGGCAGCAGCTAAACTGAGCAAAAAGTGTAAAAAAGGCTTAAAAAAACTAAAACATTACAGTATACTGTATACAGTATGTACAATAAAAAGGGTTAAGAACACTTTATATACAGTATGTAATGTATACAGTATATATATAACCAGCTTAATGTATACAGTATATATATAAAACCAGCTTATAGTACCTCCTGATAGTCCGGCATATCTGATAACCCTAGGTCCCATAGGTTCCGGATTATCGGAAGTCTACTGTACCAGGATACAAAAAAGTACAATCTAGGTCATGCTGACTGTCACCTGACCAGAATGGTGTTATTGACTGTAAAAAGTTCAGGGAGGTTTGAGAGGCTGTAAAAAATAAAATAAAATAAAATAAAATAAAATAAAATAAAATAAAATAAAATAGCTTTCAATAACAGTGGGGGTTTTCAACTGGCCTCATGTTGTCTGGGTACATGTCACTTGCACAGACATAGAGGGAAAGGTTCTTGACACCTTAAAAACCCACTTCTTGGAGCAACTAGTGCTGGAACCCACAACTGGAGAGTCCATGTGTGACTTAGTGTTAAGGAAGGAGCACCAGGTTTGATTTAATGTATGAATGCAGCTGAACCACTTGGTAATTCTGAGGCTAATATAATGAAATTCAACATCCCTGTTGGGGGGAGGAGCTCACCAGAGCTGCTGACCGCTATTCCATTGACATTGAGAAAGGGGAACTACACAAAAATGAAGAAATCAATTTAATAGAAACTAAATTATGCAGTGTCAACAGTGAAATCCTTGCAAGTAGGGTAGAGATATTTTCTAGACAATAATAAAGTGGCAATCATCATGTGACCTCTCTCCAGTCATCCATTTCCAAATGTCTCAGACACTTCGCCAAAGGATCAATGCCCACAAAACAGATAGCAGACAGGATCACAAAGAAAAACCAGTTTCTTGCCATTTCAACCAGAAAGGACATTGTCTTAACGACTTGATTACCTGCATCCTGCATCAAAGACCTTTTAAGACTTCACTTCAAAGAGAATCCTCTGAACTGTCATTCATGCTTAAATTCAACACTTTACACTCAAATTTGAATAAAGGCGCTAATTATCGTACCCATTAAAAAGATAGCTTCCCCAATTATCACCTCTAATATAATTAGCTCACAGACATTTACCTCCCCCCCTTCTCCCTCCTCCATCCCCCTTCTGTTTTGAAATTTGATTTGTCCTTTTCATATGAATTCATTTTTTTAATTGTATCCTTTGGTATTATATGGTTGTGACAATTTTCTTCCACTATTTGATCTGAGGAAGTGGGTCTGGCCCACGAAAGCTCATCACCTGTTAAACCATCTTGTTAGTCTTTAAAGTGCTAAACAGTCCTGTTTTTTGTTTCAGAGGCTAGGGACACCATTCCCACGAATCCTGGCTAATAGCCATTGATGGACCTACCCTCCATGAATTTATCTAGAATAAATATTAATATTAATGTATAAGCCAGATTAAAAAAAACATGATCAGAGAAGCAACATTTTACCACCATAAATAAACAACAAAGCAAAAGAAGCAGTTAAAAGCAAAAAGACATATGAAATGGAAGACAAATTCCATTGAGGAATTAGTAAGGAACATACATTCTGTCAAATGGAGTGTAGGAAGACGAAAAAAAGAATTTGAAGAACAATCTACCAAAACCCCACAAAGTAACATCAAAAATTGTTCTACATACATCAGAAGCAGAACGGTTTCTAAACAAGACCACTACATGATGGAGATGTGAAAGGAACACTCAAGGACAAGAAGGCCATCGAGAGAAACGAAATGTATTCCTTGTGTCGGTCTGGTTATTTGTGGATGTGAGGGAGAGTCCTAAAACGAAACCATTATTTTACATGTCCAATCTGCGAAACTGTCCCAGAATTAGTTAACATTAGAGGTGCTTAGGAAAAAATGAATAAGATAAACTGTAATTAGCCACCAAGACCTGAGGATACACAAGGACCACTATTGTTCAACATAGTCATAAAATCATAGAATCCTAGGACTGGAAGAGACCTCAGGAGTCATCGAGTCCAACCCCCTTCCCAAAGCAGGATCAAACCCAACTAAATCATCCCAGTCGGGGCTTTCTGAAGCTAGGATGTAAAAACCTCTAGGGATGGAGATTCCAGCACCTCCCTAGGGAACCCATCCCAGTGCGTCACCACCCTCCTAGTGAAATAGATTTTCCTAATATCCAACCTAGACCTCTGCACTGCAACTGGATAAATGATCTGGAGAAAGAGGGGAATTCTAATGGGGTGAAGTTTGCAAATGATACAAAGCTCCTGAAATTGGGGGAAAACCACAAAGGGATCCCACAGAATAGGGTGAGGAGGCAACAAAATGGCAGATGACATTCAATTTGGGAAATGCAAATAATCATAGAATCATAGGACTGGAAGGGACCTCGAGAGGTCATCGAGTCCAGCCCCCCGCCCTCAAGGCAGGACCAAGCATTCCAATGGATGTTGGAAAACATTTTCTGCCCTACCAATAGAATGTTTGGGTCTAAACTAGCTGTCACCACTGCAAGATAGATCTTGGAATCCTTGTGGATGTTTTCTGAAACAATGTAGCGGTCATCAAAAAGAAAAAAATTAGCAGAATGTTGGGAATCATTCGGAAATGGACTGATAATTATGCAGAATATAGCATTTTGCCTCCATACAAATCCATAATATGCCCACATCTGGGACATTTCATGCAGAACTATTAGCCTCATCTCAGAAATGATATATTAAATTGGAAAATGTATAGAAAAGTGCAAGAAAGCTGCATTCCATTCTGGTAGTCTAGGAGTTATGAAGAGGTTGAGTTAAAGGGTGTGTGGGGCCACCAACTGTCAGGTGACATGCAAGAGGTCAGTTGAACAGCAGAAAGTGGGAACATAGCAAAGGGATAGAACGATGTGTGGTGAGGAGTGATCAGAAGTTAAGTATCATAGACACGGACTCATAGTCTGTGTCTAGACTGGCCAGTTTTTCTGGAAAATCAGCCGCTTTTCTGGAAAAACTTGCCAGCTGTCTATACAGGCTGCTTGAATTTCTGCAAAAGCACTGACTTCCTACTGTAAGAAATCAGTGCTTTTTGCGGAAATACTACGCTGCTCCCATTCAGGCAAAAGTCCTTTTTGCGCAAAGCTTTTGTGCAAAAGGGCCAGTACAGACAGCTCAGATATGTTTTCCGCAAAAAAGCCCTGATCGCGAAAATGGTGATCAGGGCTTTTCTTGCGGAAAAGCGCATCTAGTTTGGCACGGCTGCTTTTCCGCAAAAAGTGCTTTTGTGGAAAAGCATCCATGCCAGTCTAGATGCTCTGTTCTGAAAATGCTTGTAACGGAAAATCATGCCAGTCTAGACGCAGGCACAGAATCATAGAATTCTTGTGCTAGAAGGGTGTGTCTAGACTACTGAGTTTTGTCGACAAAAGTGGACTTTTGTCGACAAAACTATACCTGCGTCTACACTACCGCTGAGTTCTGTCGACATAACGTCGACAGAACTCAGCAGTTTTGTCGACGCTGGTAAACCTCATTTTACGAGGCATAACACCTTCTGTCGACAGAGTTCTGTCGACAGAAGGTGTTATTGCCTGTAGGGTTTCGTCTAGACTACAGGGTTTTGTCGACAAAGCAGCTTGCTTTGTCAACAGAACTGAATGTGTCTAGATGCTCTATGTCGACAGAAGTTTTGTTGACAGTATCTGTCGACAAAACTTCCGTCGACAAAACCCTGTAGTCTAGACGTACCCGAAGAGACTTCAAGAGGTCATCAAGTTCAACCCCCTTATCAAAGCAGGACCAACCCCAATGAAACATCCACAATGCTGAGGACAATCAAAGTGGACAAATGACCAAGGAGATATCCCTTTGTAAGCCATGCACCCAATAGGATGATTTAGGAGACCCATGGGGGGAGGTAGGATTTAGCACTGCACACCCAGAAGCTTCTGGAAGTGGGTGTGGTGGTCAGTTTGGGGTTTACTCCAATAGGCTCTGTTGCTGTTGCTGGTGTCAGACTCCATGAACAAGCAGGCAGGGCAGGTGCTTTGCTAAGGGCTAAATAGCCTGTGTAAGTTGGGAGAAGCCGAGCCCAGGAGCAGAGATCAGGCTGTTGTCCCTCACAAGGAAGCATTTTGCTTCAGGTTAGTGATGTTGCTAACCCTCAAAGAGAGGGTAATGTTAACTATAGCCAGGGGAAACTGGGGAAGGAGGGGGGTAACTTCTTCTGTTTTAATTGCATGCTTTGAATGTTGTCTTCATTTTATTCAGACTCTTCTAGCTCAGTTTCACAATTAATATGGTTGACTAGCTTTTCTTTAAATGGAGTAATTGGGGAAGTGTCCTTTATATTTTCCCATTTTCCGGTTTTTTTATTTTCTTGTAAAAGGGTTTTCTCTAGATCTCCATACTTGTGACTTAGCTGAGAAACTGGTTAAACAGTTAGGGTACATCTACACTAGCCCCCTAGATCAATGAAGGGAGGCTAAGGAGGGCAACCGGAATTGCAAATCAAGCCCGGGATTTAAATATCCCGCACTTGATTTGCATGTTCCCGGCCGGTCGCCATTTTAGAAATTGACTAGCCCGAAGTAACTGCCCACGTCTACACGTGGCAGTGAAACGGGCTTCCAATTTAAAACCCTAAACTGAATTAGGTGGTATTCCTCCTGAAATGAGGTTTACCACCTAATTTGAATTAGGGGCTTTAAATTGGAATCCTGTTTCACTGTAGACACAGGCAGTTACTTCGGGCTAGTCAATTTCTAAAATGGCGACTGGCCGAGAACATGCAAATCAAGCGCGGGATATTTAAATCCCGGGCTTGATTTGCAATTCCGGTTGCCCTCGTTAGCCTCCCTTCATTGATCTAGGGGGCTAGTGTAAACCTCTTTCTATAAAGAAGAAGCCTTTTTTCCAAAAAAGCTCTTTCAGAAAAAAGTGTGTGTGGACGGAGAAGAGGGAGTTCTTTCACAAGAAGAGGAAAGGGGAAAAAGCTCAGGTGCCCTGGTGGCCATTCGCCCATAGTAATCACAGCTTACATGTGAGATAGCATCCATTCAGTGTGGACGCTGTCATTCAAAAATGCAGATTGCTTTTTCAGTGCACTTTGGCTGTGTGGACGCTCTCTTTAGGAAGAAGTATTTTTGGAAGCTCTCTTCCGGGAAAGCTTCTTCTGAAAGGAGCATGCAGTCTAGATGTAGCCTAGATGAGGACTAAATTATTTTGGAATAGCACTAGATATTTTCAAATACTGTGTTGCAGTGTAGACGTACCCTTAGTTGACTGGCTAGCGGTGATCCACAGAGGAGAGGAGTCTGCCTGAATTCCAGCTGAGGATTTCTACAAGCAAATAGACTCAGCAAATTGTGCAGATTTGATGATCAAAGACCCTAACTTAGGTGAACTAAACTAAAGGTTTTGGATTTACTTGGTTTCTTCTTATGCCATAGCTACACTACACAAGCAAATCAAACCTAAATTATCGTATAACCGGAGTCAATGTTCTGTAAATCCAATTTCTCTAGCATACACACCTTGGGACTTCCCTTACTCCTTGCAGCCCCAAAGAGTAACAGGGTTCATTGGGGCATCATCAGCAACCCATTTAGTGGGTCCTCACTAGACCAGCTAAATGGATCTGGAGAGTATTGATCTTGGGGTAAATATAGACCTTGCCTTACTGTGTTGTGTAGACTGAACTGTTCAACATTATTTTCTATTTATGTTTATTGTAACTCTGAAGAAAATGACTGTGGGTTACAAAATATCTATGTTATGTTGTCAAAAATCAATTAGTCTTTGTTACTTCATCATAATGCAATACCCACCGACCCTGGTTGTCTGCTCTTGGGTGCGAAACTGGGATCTCTGGGGAAGAACGCATGAGCTTCTTCTGCATGAAAAGCCAACAGCCTATTAGCTAAGGTTATTGATCGGATGCATTATTCTCTCTGTAAGTAGTCTTGCTGCTACTACATGACACCCAAGGGTGTGTAGGTTAAAATAAGATTTTATAAAGTTAATTGCAGATGTACATGATTTTGGTCCTGTTCTTTAACCTTTTGGGGAGGATGGAAAAGTAAGGGATTGGTGTAGAGCTGTGGTTCTCAACTGCTGGTCCATGGACCACTAGTGGTCCATGGTGACTTTTTCGGTGGTCCACACAAACATTGTTCAAAGTCACATGGCGTGAGCAGGTGCTGCCATTAGGCTGTTTTAGGCCGTGTTCACAAGCACGTGGTGCGTCATCCATAGCGCCACCTAGGACGCAACTGCATTGTTGCCAGTAACTTCTGTCTGAGGCTCTGAGCGTCAGTGTAGCTGCCGCTGTTGTGCTCAGTGGTTGCTGTGTCATTCGTCCTGTGCTACATGCACTGGAGGTGGTCCACGGAAATTTTTTCATTGGCCTGATGGTCCATGGACTGAAATGAATTGAGAACCACTGGTGTAGAGAGTGCAGGAGTTGGGGCAGAGGGTTGGGAGGTATGTGTGTTGTGGAGGGGGCTATGGGTAGGAGTCAGGATGTGAGAAAGAAATGATCCAGGCAGGGAATTTGAAGGTATGGGGGGGCTGAGGGCAGACGAGGGGAATGCAGAACTCAGATAAGGGGATGGGGGTTCAGGAGTTAGATTAGCATATGGGGAGCTCAGGGCTGGGGGTGCAGGTGGGGGGAGCAGGGAGCAAGGCAGGGGGTTACGGGTGAGGAGGGGTTTAGGACTGAGGATATGGAGGGTTCAGAAGGTGCAGAAGTCATTGTCTGGGTGAGGAGGGTTTCAAGGAAGGGGTTTGGTGCATGGGGGTGCAGGAGGGAGAATGGGGGTGAGGAGGGGCTCAGGGCAGCATTTTAGTTTGGGGGGGTGGCGTGAGTGTTGGGTGAGCAATGGCTGAGGGCAAAGGGCTGCAGTTGTGGGGCCAGGCATGAAGGAATGAGGTTGTGAGGCTTCACTGCCCAGTGCCCAGGAGGAGCCACTGGTTGGGTAGCATAGCCAGGACCCCTGGAAGAAGCCAACTGGCTGGGCAGCTCAGCCCTGGAACCTTGAGGACCCACTGTCAGAGCATCACCACCCTCACCAGTATAGGTGGCCCCGAGTAATCCCCCTGACCTCCCAGTCCTCTGCCCTGAGTCCTGCACCCTGAGTCCTGCTCCCTAGGGAGGGGCAGTGGGGTTCCCCCCAGGACAAGGCTGGTGTTGATGACCGGGGATTGGGACTGAGGGTATGTCTACACTAGAAAGTTAGTTCGAACTAACGGACGTTAGTTCGAACTAACTTTAATAGGTGCTACACTAGCGCTCCGCTAGTTCGAATTTGAATCGAACTAGCGGAGCGCTTAGTTCGAACTAGGTAAACCTCATTTTACGAGGACTAACGCCTAGTTCGAACTAGCTAGTTCGAACTAAGGGCTGTGTAGCCCTTTAGTTCGAACTAGTGGGAGGCTAGCCCTCCCCAGGTTTCCCTGGTGGCCACTCTGGCCAACACCAGGGAAACTCTATGCCCCCCTCCCGGCCCCGGACCCCTTAAAGGGGCACGGGCTGGCTACGGTGCCCGTGCCAGGTGCAAGCCTGCCAGCACCCAGCTAGCAGACCCTGCACCTGGCACGGCACAGAGCCACCCACCCGATGCCCCCCAGCCCACCCCCTCTTGCCGGGACCAGGCTGGCGGCTCCCGGGAGCTTGCCCTGGACTGCAAGAGGCGGGCACCTTCCTGGGCTAGTGCGGACATCGTGGACCTCGTCCACGATCTCCGCACTAGGCACAGGAAAGTGGCCGTCTAGGGCAGGAGAGCTGCCAGCCTGGCCACCCAGGACCAGGTGTGCATGAAAATCAAGGGGGTCCACTGAGACCCCCGACACTGAGCCCTGAGCTTACAATGGCCGTACTGGGTCAGACCAAAGGTCCATCTAGCCCAGTAGCCTGTCTGCCAACAGCGGCCAACCCTAGGGACCCTGGAGGGGATGGACCGAAGACAATGACCAAGCCATTTGTCTCGTGCCATCCCTCTCCAGCCTTCCACAAACTTTGGGCAGGGACACCACTCCTACCCTCTGGCTAATAGGACTCCATGGACCCAACCTCCATCACTTTATCTCACTTCTCTTTAAACTCTGTTCTAGTTGTAGCCTTCACAGCCTCCTGCAGCAAGGAGTTCCACAGGTTAACTATTTGCTTTGGGAAGAAGAACAACTTTCTCTTACTAGTTTGAAGCCTGCTACCCATTCCTTTCCTTTGGTGTCCTCTAGTCCTTCTTTATGGGAACTCAGGAAGAACTTTTCTGAATGCACCCTCTCCACCCAACCCCTGCTTTTAGAGACCTCTATCCTGTCCCCCCTCCGTCTCCTCTTTTCTAAGCTGAACAGTCCCAGTCTCTGTAGCCTCTCTTCATCTGGGACCTGTTCCCAACCCCTGATCATGTTAGTTGCCCTCCCCTCTCCCAGCCTTTCTCTTCCCCTCTCCCACCTCCTTTTCCCAGTCTCCCCCAGTTTTGTTCAATAAAGACAGAGTCAATGTTGGAAGAAACGTTATCTTTATTTTGTACATCAATAAGAAGGGGGGCTAGGGAAGGGCAAGTGGAAGGAGGTGAGGGAGGAATGGGGTACGAGCCCCCGATGGGGAGGACTGGGCTGGCTCTGCGGGCTTCTGGGGGTGGAAGCTCTCCTGCAGCCCCCCAATTACTCCCTCTCCCCAGATGGCAGCCTGCGGCAAGTGCAGCCGGTCTGATGGCCGAGTGGTGTGATGTGCCCAGTGTGGGCACTCAGGGCACTCCAAGCCAGAACTTCTTTGCAAGCGGGGCACCCCTTAGAACTGTGTGTCCGGGGTGGGGGTCGGGACCCTTTAAGCGCAGCCCTCGGCTAGCCTGAGACAGTATCTCCATGCTCTAAGTCCTCCTTTTATGCCCTGCCGGCACTGCTTCCGGCCATCATTAAGCCCTGTTCAGAGTCCACTCAATGTGGACTTACTAGTTCGAACTAGCAAAACGCTAGTTCGAACTAGTTTTTAGTTCTAGATGCGTTAGTTCGAACTAGCTTAGTTCGAATTAACTAATTCGAACTAAGTTAGTTCGAACTAGCGCTGTAGTGTAGACGTACCCCGAGGGACTGGATTAGGTGGGCTAATGAACCAAGAGGTCCACTTTCTTACTGGCATGGCCACCTCCCTGTGGTCACTCTGTAGTGCAAATGTTGCCACAATCACTTCTCCCCGGTGGTCATTGTGGAGCATAACGGTCCCTGCTCTTGGACCATTCGCTTTCCATGCAATAGCAAACAATTGGTTTCCAGTCACATCCCTTATTCTTGGCACAGTCAAACCCTGGCCATGCTTTAAGATGGGGTCAGAGGAAGCTGCCTACCAAATGTGATGGTCCTAGCTCTTATTATTCAGGAGGAGTTCATAAAAAAAACAGGCTCATAGATGGGTGGGTGGACTCATGGATAGACAGACAAACACGCAAATTCTCTAAAATATATTTAGTTGCATGCCTTCTTGTTAGTTCCTTTCGGGATCTGAATGGGGGGATGCTGTCCTCGTTCAATCCTTGCTGAAGATCCTTGCAGACTGAATTCTGGGTCTCCAGCTGCTTTTCAATTGGACGTTTTTTTAAGGCACGGAAAAAGGGCAATGAAGTAAAGTCTGGCCCACCCAACGTTACACTTGTTTCCTGTTGTCACATAGATTTCAACTCCGAGATCCTAGATGACCAACTCTTAAAGGTGTATTTACCCAATTTCTCACGAAACTCTTTGGACTGCAATCCATAAATGTAAGGGTTGAGCATGGAAGGGATGAGCAGATAGAGGTTGGCCAAGATGACATGAGTGTGGCGAGCGATGCCCTGACCGAAGCGGTTTGTAATCATGGAGAAGAGGCTGGGAATCCAATGTAATAATAACACACAGACGTGGGCGGTGCATGTGCTTAGGGCTTTTTTGTGAGCTTCTTTGGAAGAGATTCTGAGAACGGCCCTGATGATGAAACCGTAGGACAGGGCAATGAGACTCATGTCTAACGCAATGTTTACAATACCTATCACCAAACCGTACACCCTGATGACGGCGATGTCCCCACAAGAGAGCTTCGCCACAGTCATGCAATCGCAGTAAGTTTGGGGGATAATGCGGTTATCACAGAACAGCAGTTCACTCACTAGCAGGGGCATGGGAAGAATGAAGAGAACAGCTCTTACCAAACCTACAGCCCCTAGCTTAGCTATTTGTGCACTGCTGAGGATGGTGGCGTATTTCAGTGGGTTACATATGGCCACGTAGCGATCAAAGGCCATTGTCACAAGGATAGCTGATTGCGTAAACAGAACCGTGTTAAGGTAGAACATCTGGGTGAGGCAGCCAGCCAGAGTAATGTCTTTCAAATTGAACCAAAATATACACAGGGCTTTTGGCACAACCAAAGTACAAATGGAGATGTCCGTGAACGCCAGCATGCAGAGCAGCAGGTACATCGGCTTGTGCAGGGTCTGCTCTTTGCCTACAACCATCAGAAAAATGAAATTTCCCAACAGGCTGATCACATAGCACAAGGAAAACGGGATGGAAATCCAGCCGTGGGCAGATTCCAGGCCAGGGATGCCTGTTAGGAAGAACGTAAAAGGGTCCGAGGGGGTGAGGTTGAAGCCTGCCATGAGAGAGTTGATGCCGCTATCCGTGTCAGAGATGCTCAAGGTACCTGTGAAGGGAAAGAAGCAGAGTGAGCAAATACTGCTATGAATAATGTGTAGTTATTAACAAGGTAGAAAGGGGCTGGAACACTGGAGACTATAGTCACAGAAGGCACAGAATTATTTAGGGTTTAGACAAGTCCTCAGCAAGAAGTAACAAAGCCAAAGGAATGGGCAGGATGATGGCAGATGAACTTTAATGTCAGCACCTGCAAAATGAACGCCCATTGGAGTAGAAAGCTTGATCTTCTCAAACACCTTATAAGGCTGTAATTTAGCAGTATGAATGTGGGATGACAGGGACCAGGTAGTTTTGGTACACAGCTCTGACACACATTTTTTCAAAGTACAATCTTGGACTGAACCTGAGCAAAGAATTGCGATCCAGGAGGAGTCGGGTGGGAACTCATCCAGAAAATACAAAGCCATGTAGCCAGTCAGTCTATGTTTCACTCTCCTCTACACCCCTCCATGTGGAAATGTCCCTTCATCGGAACAAGATATTGCCAAATTACAGGGGTTAAGGGAATGCCATCAAGAATGATGAAAGGGACAGAGAAACTTAAATGAGGAGAGAGTGTGAAAGATCTGGGGTTGTTACCTTTCAAAGGAATTGAAGTAGACGGTATCTGAGAAAAGTCTATTCAATCATGATTTGTAGAGAATAGATTAGGAATATGTTCTCCCTGACTAATAACTCAAGATCAAGTGGACACTCAATTGAGTTGAATTGTGCAAAAAATAAAATACTAATGTTTTCTTCACTCAATTACTCAAAGCCACCGATCTACTTCCAGCGGAGGGCAACCAAAATGATTAGGGGCTGGAACACATGTCCCATGAGGAGAGGCTAAGGGATTTGGATTTATCTAGTCTGCAGAAGAGAAGAGTGAGGAGGGATTTGATAGCAGCCTTCATCTTCCTGGATGCAGGATAGAGAGAGGTTGTTCTCAGTAGTGACAGATGGCAGAACAATGGTCTTAAGTTACACTGATGGAAGAGGTCTAGGTTGGATATTAGGAAAAAACTATTTCAGTAGGAGGGTGGTGAAGCACTGGAATGGGTTACCTAGGGAGGTGGTGGAATCTCCATCCGTAGAAGTTTTTAAGCCTAAGATTTTAAGTCTGGTTGGGCTGATTTAGTTGGGATTCATCCAGTTCTGGGCAGAGGGCTGGACTCGATGACCTCCTGAAGTCTCTTCCAGCCCTTTGATTCTATGATACTTGCTGCCAAAAGAGATAGCTGAGGCCATGAGCTATATGAGAGAATCAGTTAGGTTTTGGATATTTGCAAGTATAGTGACACTCTCCAGTTAGAGTAAGTGCAGCTAAAAATACTCTGTGAAGCTTATGAGACCCCATATTCCAGGACACAAGCCAATCTCTGTTTGCAATAGTGTGCGCAGATCCAGCACATCGGAGTGGCCAGTTAACAGGTTTCTCAAAGTGGTTTTGCGGACCACTTTGAAAACCACTGTGATGGCGTGACACCCTTCCAATGGGCAAGTCCCTCTGCCATCTCCATATGGCTGGGTTTCTCACACCTCCTTACACTGCAGGCTCTGGTTGTCAGAGAGGAGACCATGGACCAGACGGACCATATGTCTGATCGAAGTTGCAATTACAATAATGCGATGAAGCCAAGTTTCTCCATGGAAACAGACGTAACCATGCAGGGCTAAAAGTTTCTGCTGCGCACAATGGGCATAACAGTGTCTGGGAAAGAGAAGACTGAGAGGGGGCGTGACTGCAGCTTTCAAGTACCTAAAAGATTGTTACCAGGAGGAGGGAGGAATGGATGTTATAACTAGGGACTCCATCTTGGGGATCCTGTTCTTTTCTCACACACAAGTCTGTTTGGAACAAAGACGTTCTACCCTGAGGAAAAGTCATGTCCGCTAGGGGGTGGCATCATCATGGTTTTTCACTCCTCCTGGAAAAAAAACCCAAGGGAAAAAACAGAAAACGCGGAGATAAGATTCTCCTCAGGCAACTTCAACAGGCAACTTCAACATGGCAACTTCCATCTGTTCCCCTCCCCCACTGCCCAGTGCTGCTCGCCTGTCCCTGTACACCCTGGGCCTTTCCACACAACTCTCAGCACTAGTGGCTTTTCTGTGCACACCCCTGCCTGCACCCACACCGAGTACTGCCCGTCTTCACCCCCAGAATTCTCAGGGCTGCTTAGCTGCCCTTCTATAACTCACTCCCTGCCACTTGTCCCTACTGGTCCCACCACTCCCACAACGTCAAGCTTTGCAATACAGTGATCCCTCCCCCCGCTCCAGGACCAAAACTATTTACCAGATCCAGTGACACCACCCACAGAAATACCTCCTCACTCCAGTGGCTGCCTGCACCAGGGAAAAGGGGGACATCAGCCTGACCTGCCAGTCTGGGGGTGAAGTGAACCCCCAACGCAGCTCAGTCTGTGCAGAGAAAGATGAAATGCTAGGCCTGGAAGGAAGGAGAGAGGACATGGAGAAGAAAAAGCACTAGCATGAATAAAGCTCATGGTCAGTGTAGATGAGGTTGTATAGCTAAGTCCCTGTGTGAGCATTGAGGTTGAAGCCTTGGCTCTGGTGGGAATTTTGCCCTTGATTTCAATGGGACCAGATTTACGTTTCGGCTACGTCTACACTGGCATGAATTTCCGGAAATGCTTAAAACGGAACAGTTTTCCGTTATAAGTATTTCCGGAAAAAGAGCGTCTACATTGGCAGGATGCTTTTCCGGAAAAGCCCTTTTTCCAGAAAAGTATCTGTAGCCAATGTAGACGCGCTATTCCGGAAAAAAGCCCCGATTGTCATTTTCGCGATCGGGGCTTTTTTGCGGAAAAGACTACTGTGCTGTCTACACTGGCCCTTTTCCGGAACAGTTTTCTGGAAAAAAGGACTTTTGCCCGAGCTTGAGCAGCATAGTTTTTCTGGAAAAGCAGCTGATTTCTTACAGTAGATCGTCAGTGCTTTTCCGGAAATTCAAGGGGCCAGTGTAGACAGGTCGCAGCTTACTCCGGAAAAGCGGCTGATTTTCCGGAATAAGTGGCCCAGTGTAGACACAGCCTTCATGTTTATCTTTCGGCTCCAAGCTGCAATGATCAAAGCCTCCATAGGGCAGCTGAAAGAGACCGAAGAAAACCCTGAGTTTCTAGGGCGTCCTGAGACTGGGATTCGAAATCCCATTGGCCCTGGTTTTGCTCTCAGGGAGGCCAGTGTCCGTCTGGGATGACCCAGAGAAGGGAAAACAGGAGAACACAATCAGGCCAGAATGGTGCCCATTCTCTGGCATCTCACACACCCCCCTTCAGATTCTTGGGCTGCACTTCTGAACATGGCAGGTAAGCCGATGAATTTAAAACTGGAGAGAACCAGGGAAATTCCTCGCCACCGTGAAAAGGAAGTGACCCGGAGACATAGAAGGACTCAGTAGGAAGCTAGGGACTGATATTTTCATGTAATATTTGTCTGAATTATTTTGAATACCTTTAAAGTTCCAATTTAAGGAAGCAAACCCTGTAGTTTTTCTGCCAATACTAAACAGTTCAAATCTCTCCTGTTGATTTCCTACCTCAGGCAGTCCTTGGCTGAAAACTTCCCAATACCTAAGCGCTGGCTTTGTGGCAGAAAGAGACACTCACTGAAATCCTGGCCAGCAGAGGGGAAATCTCCTCCCGGCGACAGGAAAGCAGGGCCCTGAGAATCGGCGTAGGAATCTCACATAACGGAACCTGAGTGCACTTTCCAGCCACCTTTATAATTGCTCAGCACAGTCCCTGCCTCCTCTGCCATTGGCAGCGCTCCCAGACATTTCCCTCGGCTCCATGAGCATCGGAAGGAGCAGAAAATAGACCCTACAGAATGATAGCTTGAGAGAGTCCCCTGGGAGTGAATGAATGATCTGCTAACACCAGGGACTCAGATGGTCAAGGCAAACTCAGTCTTGTAGACTGTTCAGAGTAGCAATTGATGATAGCTTGTGTGTGTGTGTGTGTGTGTGTGTGTGTGTGTGTGTAATGTACTGCCTTCTTCACTATGTTTGGTGATGGTAACCCAAGATGTAAGACCAAAAACTTCATTCAATTGACTGGAGGTGAATCTTGATGCACACCCCCATTGCAATTGCATTATCCAGCCTACTAGCTTCTGAAAAATCACTTAATCACTTGCACCCTGTTTACACCAAATAACATGAACCTGAATTCATGTAAGTCAAAGGACAGGGAGAATCCTTCTTCTCCTGCCATGAAAGGTATTTTCCAGTAGCCACCTGTATGGAAAAAAAATTGGATCTGCCAGCTCCCAGTTGTTCTAATACTTTGTCTACTCTGTGCATTTGGCAAGCATCACATTTCAATGCTGTGTTGATCTTCCGGAAATCAATGCACACATGGACTGTGGAACAAGCACCACCTACACTGTCTCCAACTGGTGTTGTTCTAAGCTGCTCTTAAAAATCTCCAACGATGGAGATTCTACAACCTCTCTATGCAATATATTGCTGTACTTACCCAACCGGAGAGTTAGGAAGATTTTCCTAATGTCCAACCTAAACCTTCCTTGTTGCAATTGAAACCTACTACTTCTTATCCTATCCTCAGGAGTTTAGGTTATCCCTCCCCTTCCTCATAACACCTTTTGTGATTCATGAAAGCTCTTATCAATATTCCACTCACATTTTTCCTTTCCTGACTAAATACGCCCAATTCTTCCAGTCTTTCCTGATAGGTCATGGTTTCTAGACGTGTAATCATTTTGTTGCTTTTCTTCGCAGCTTTTGTAATTTTTCCACATCTTTCTTGAAATGTGGTGCCCAAAATTGGACACAATACACCAGGGGCTGTGTCTAGACTGGCCAGTTTTGCTGGAAAATCAGCCGCTTTTCCGGAAAAACTTGCCAGCTGTCTACACTGGCCGCTTGAATTTCCACAAAAGCACTGACTTCCTATTGTAAGAAATCAGTGCTTTTTGCGGAAATACTATGCTGCTTCCGTTCAGGCAAAAGTCCCTTTTTGCGCAAAACTTTTGCACAAAAGGGCCAGTGTAAACATCCCAGATTTGTTTTCCGCGAAAAAGCCCCAATCGCGAAAATGGCGATTGGGGCTTTTTTGTGGAAAAGCGTGTCTAGATTGGCACAGACGCTTTTCCGCAAAAAGTGCTTTTGCGAAAAAGTATCCATGCCAATCTAGACGCTCTGTTCCAAAAATGCTTTTAACGGAAAAATTTCCATTGAAAGCATTTCCGGAAAATCATGCCAGTCTAAACGTAGCCCAGTTGAGGCCTAAGCAGCGCAGAGTAGAGCGGAAGACTGACTTCTTGTGTCTTGCTTACAACAGTTCTGGGCATGCCTCCTAGAATTCTGTTGGATTTTTCTGGAACAGTGTCACACTCTAGACTCACTGTAGCTTGTGGTTGACTATGACCCTTTGATCTCTTTCCATGGGACTCCTTGCTTGATAGTAATTTCCCATTTTGTATGTGTGCAGCAGATTGTTCCTACGGAAGTGGAGTTGTTTGCCATTTTCCTTCTTCAGTTCCATTCTATTTACCTCAGTCTATTCCTCCAGTTTGTCTGGATCATTTTGCATTATAGTCCTGTCTTCCAAAGAGCTTGCAATCCCTCCCAGCTTGGGGTTTGGAATGGGTCCCCTATGAAGAGAGATTAAAAAGACTTGGACTTAGAAAAGAGGAAACTAAAGGGGAATATGACAGAAGTCTATAAAATCATGATTGACGTGGAAAAAGTGAATAAGGAAATTATTTACTTATTCCCACAATATAAGAACTAGGGCTGTGTCCAGACTCAGGGTTTTTTTCGAAAAAAGTAGCCTTTTTTCGAAAAAACTTTACCTGCGTCTAGACTGCAGCCGTGTTCTTTCAAAATTAAATCGAAAGAACGCGGCTTTTCTTTCGACGGCGGTAAACCTCATTGCACGAGGAAGAACGCCTTCTTTCGAAAGTTCCTCTTTCGAAAGAAGACGTTCTTGAATGTAAGTAGGGCTTCTTCGAAAGAGAGCATCCAGACTCACTGGGTGCTTTCTTTTGAAAAAGCAAGCCGCTTTTTCGAAAGTTCCGTGTGCAGTCTAGACACTCTCTTTCGAAAGAGGCTCTTTCGAAAGATACTTTCGAAAGAACCTCTTTCGAAAGAAGCCTGCAGTCTAGACATAGCCTAGGAGTCACCAAATGAAATTAATAGGGAGCAGGCTTAAAACAAACAAAAGAAGGTTTTCTTCACTCAGCGCACAGTTAACCTGTGGAACCTCTTGCCGGAAGCTGTTGTGAAGAGTAGGATTTTAAAAGGGTTGAAAAAAGAACTAGATATATTCATGGAGGTTTGGTCCATCAATGGCTATTAGCTAGAATGGGTAGGAATGGTGTTCCTGGCCTCTGTTTGTCTGGAAATGAGTGACAGGGGAGGGATCACCTGATGATTACTTGATGTGTTCATTCCCTGTGGGGCATCTGGTATAGGCCACTGTTGGCAGACAGGATACTGGGCTAGATGGATTTTTGGTCTGATCCAGTGTGGCCATTCTTATGTTCTTATTTTCTTAGCCCTCATTTAAGGACAGGCAATCCTCACTATAAATCCAAGATATGTTCCAAAAAACTTAGACTTATAGCAAAACAACTTAAAGCAGGGACTTTTTTCCCCCCTGCTGACTTCCATTTAAGCACATTGGGGGGTTGTTGTTGTTGTTATTTTGTTTGTTTGTTTGTTTTATGCAACTTATAGCCGGGAATTGGAGGACATAGGACTTACAATGCATCAGTTCCTACAAACATCAACGACTTTAACGCGGAACTGATGCATCCTGGGACAACCAATACTGGGGACACCCTGTACATCAGAGCCTGGTTTTACATCTCTGCCCATACTGACTAACAGCCATTGATGGATCAATCCTCCATGAAATTTTGAAACCCTGTTCTAGTCTTGGTCTTCGTAGCATCCTTTGACTAAGAGTTCCAAAATTTGAATGTAAATTCTTTTAAATCTGTTAAGTATTCATTTAATTTGATGACCTCTAGTTCTTGTGTTATAAGAAACAGTAATTAATTCTTCCAATTTACCTTCTCCACACCAGTCATGATTCTGTAAACCTCTATTTTATCACTCCTTACTCATGGCTTTTCCAAGGTGAAATATTTCCATTTTATTAAACTGTCCCGGATTCCCAACCTTCTGTTAATTTTTTGACTCCTGATGCACATTGCGTAGATGTTTTCAGAGCACTGTCCACAATGACTCCAACATCTCTTTCTTGAGTGGCAATGGAGAAAGTTGACCCAGTCATTTTAGAACATTGAATTTCATCTGCCTTTTGTTGTCAAGTTAACCAATTCCGTGGGATCCTTTGTGACTGTTTGCAGTCTCCTTTGGAATGAGCTATTTGCAGTTGTTTTGAATCAGCTGCAAACTTTGCCACCTTATGGTTCAGTCCTTTCCCAAGGTCTTAAAGGCAGAACTGAGAAGGTGGGACATGAACCTGATTGGGGGTAGATACTTGGGAGAAGAACCCTGCCACCGAGAACTTGAGTGAAGCTGACCCAGGAATGGACAGGAGGCCTTCCACATGTGAGGAACAGACTGAAAACTTTCCTTACATCACAGGGATAGCTCTTTGTAACTTCTACAACTGTATTAAGTTCAAACCAAATATAATTTATTGAACAGCAGCTCTAAGAAAAATAATGAAAATGGGAAAGATTCAAGGGGACATAGAAGCCAACTCTATGGACACATAGACACCCCAACAATTATAGTCTGGTGACCGTCTCCCTGGGCTGGGCCCTCTGTCCATGACCTCACCGTTCTCCACACCTTTGCCCATAAAAGTGCTTGGCTGCTATTTTATTGTGGCATTGCTGACATCCATGATCCTGGCTCTGAACTTGCAGTTTCTCACTGTAGCTCTGGCTATATCTAGACTACATCCCTTTTTCAAAAAAGGGATGCAAATTAGACATATCAAAATTGTTAATGAAGCCGGGATTTAAATCTCCCGCACTTCATTAACATAAAAATGGCTGCCGCTTTTTTTCGGCATGGAGCTTTGCCGAAGAAAAGCGGCAGTCTAGATGCAGATCTTTCGAAAAATAAAGCCTTTTTACGAGAGATAAAGGATCTTTCGAAAAAGGCTTTATTTTTCGAAAGATCTGGATCTAGACTGCCACTTTTCTTCGGCAAAGCTCCGTGCCGAAAAAAAGCGGCAGCCATTTTTATTTTAATGAAGTGCGGGAGATTTAAATCCTGGCTTCATTAACAATTTCGATATGTCTAATTTACATCCCTTTTTCAAAAAAGGGATGTAGTCTAGACATAGGCTCTGTCCTGGTTCCCGATTGGCACAGCTGGTCTATGCCAACCCGGCTCCTTGGTCTCATCTGCTCCAGTGGCAGCTCTCCAGCTCTGCCTCAGCACCATGGCTCTGCCTTCAGCCCAGCTCTGGCTGTTCTGTCTCACTGCCACTGCTCTGCCCTCGTGTTTCTGCCTCCAGCTCAGATTGAGGTGGTTCATAAGGTTTGTCAGATTTTTGGCTGAAATAATAGCCCCAGATCACACAGCAATCACTTTAAATATGTCCAGTCTTGGCGATATTTTTTATTTGCAGATTTCTCTATACCTCAAATAGCAAATAAATATTTATTTAAATACCTAGGACAGATTTGACTAACAAAATGAGAAAGCCAACAGCCCTCTCAGGAGTTTCCCCCACAAACTTATGAGGTGACAATATGAAGAGAGGTTAAAACGACTGGGACTTTTCAGTTTAGAGAAGAGGAGACTGAGGGGAGATATGATAGAGGTATTTAAAATCATGAGTGGTGTGGAGAGGGCCAATAAAGAAAAGTTATTTATTAGTTCCCATAATAGAAGAAGTAGAGGACACCAAATGAAGTTAATGGGTAGCAGGTTTAAAACTAATAAAAGAAAGTTCTTCTTCACCAGACGTGTAGTCAACCTGTGGAACTCCTTGCCAGAGGAGGCTGAGAAGGCTAGGACTATAACAGAGTTTAAAGAGAAGCTAGATAATTTCATGGAGGTTAGATCCATAAAAGGCTATTAGCCAGGGGATAGAAATGGTGTCCCTGGCCTCTGTTTGTCAGAGGCTGGAGAAGGATGGCAGGAGACAAATCACTTGATCATTGTCTTCGGTCCACCCTCTCTGGGGCACCTGGTGCTGGCCACTGTCGGCAGACAGGTTACCAGGCTAGATGGACCTTTGGCCTGACCCAGTACAGCCATTCTTATGTTCTTATGACAATCACATTCAAAATTCCCCCTCCCATTGTTGCACTTCTATTCTGGTTGAGAATTGGAAGGTGATTCAAACAAAGAAAATGATGTTAAAAGTAGCCCTAAAGTAGCCAAAAACATATGTGTTGAAGAGCCATCAGTAACTATAAGATATTAAAAGCTTTAGAGAGGTAGCCAAGTTAGTGTTTAAAGAGCTGCTAGACTATTTGTTGTTTTTAAAGTTTTTCCAGTTACAGACTAACAAAACATGTAGTTGGTATCATGAGCGTTCATGGGTATAACCCACTTGGATTCATCTGAAGAAGTAGATTGTGCCCACAAAAGCTCATGATACCGCCTACATGTTTTGTTAGTCTTTAAGGAGTTGCTATACTATTTTCTGTTTTTTAAGGTTTTATAAAATATTATTATATTTCCATTCAATGGTGGCAGTCACTATCCATATTTTGTGTTGAAATGGCTGGTAAGTGTAAGTCATCATTTAGTTTTTAGTCCAGATTTCCTGAAGGAGTAGACATAAAAAAAGGCAAATTTCACTCACTAAATTACTGTACATTAGACAAGGAAGTTCAATATCACAGTTTCTGTTCTTTGGCTCTCTGAAACTAGATTTTATTTGCCGAAATGATCAAGAACCTTCTTCAGTAAGAACATAAGAATGGGCACACTGGGTCAGACCAAAGGTCTTTCTAGCCCAGTGTCCTATCTGCTGACAGTGGTCAATGCAAGTGCTCCTAGAGGGAATGAACAGAGAGAGACTAATGGAAAGCCAAGTTGTGTCAGAAATCTGCACTATATTCTGGTAGTCAGGGGATTATGGAAAAGACAAGAGAAAAGATGTGTAAGTGGGGTGGCTCACAGGTGACATGAAAGAAGTCAGGAGAGCAGTCCAAAGAGAGGATTCAGCAATAGAGAAATTAGGACTTGGTGAAGGAATCAGAATCATAGAATTCTGGAAACCGGAGGGCCCGTCAAGAGGTCATCGAGTCCAGTCCCCTGCTCTGGGGGACCAGAGCACCGTCTAGATCATCCCTGATAACATGAATGATAACATGCTAATTATCAAGACATTCTTACATTCTGAACTTCCACAAAGGTGAAGCCAAACTGAGTCCCCTTGACTACAGAAGAAGTATCTTTCTATTTCTGGTTTCACATGTTTAAAGTGGGTGGCTCTCCCTGATCATTTTCTGCAGACACATTTCCAAATTTTGCCACGGAGCTCTTTCGTCTGGAATCCATAAATGATGGGATTGAGCACGGAGGGGACGAGGAGATAAACGTTGGCCAAAATGATGTTTACATGGGGAGCGATGTTCTGAGCGAACCGCTGTGATACATTGGAGAAGAAGCTGGGAGTCCAATATAACAGCATCACACAGAGGTGGGCTGTGCAGGTGTTGAGGGCTTTACAAAGAGCTTTTGTGGAGGATAGTCGGAGGACGGCCCTTATGATCAGAATATAGGACAGGGCAATGAGACTCTGGTCTAGCCCTGTGATCAAAATCAGTAACACCAAGCTGTGCGTCCTGTCTAAGGCAGTGTCCCCACAAGACAGCTTCATCACAGCTATGCTATCACAGTACGTGTGGAGGATAATGTGGCCGGAACAGAACGGCAGCCTGCTTAGGAGCAGGGGCATGGGCAGAATGAAAAAAACAGCTCTTATGAAACACACTAGGCCTAGCTTTGCTACCCGTGCATTGCTGAGGATGGTGGTGTATCTCAGAGGGTTACATATGGCAACGTAGCGATCGAAGGCCATTGCCACCAGGACAGCTGATTGCGTAACTAAAACCGTATTAAGAAAGAACATCTGAGTCAGGCAACCCCCCAGTGTAATGTCTTTCAAATTAAACCAAAATATACACAGGGCCTTTGGAACAACACAGGTAGATGTGGAAATGTCCGTGAGTGCCAGCATGGAGAGCAGCAGGTACATTGGCTTGTGCAGAGTCTGATCTTTGCCGACAAGAGCCAGAACCGTGAAATTTCCCAACAGACTGATAATGTAACATACAAAGAACGGGATTGAAATCCACATGTGGGCAGCTTCCAGGCCAGGGATGCCTATAAGGGTGAATGTTGTAGAGTCAGAGAAAGTGAGGTTGAAAGTTGCCATGAGGCGTCTGATGCATCTCAGTCTCAGAAATGCTCAAGGTATCTGTGAAGAGAAATAAGCCCGGAGAGAGGATTACACCTTTTATAACAAATAATTTATATTTATTATCAATCTAGAAGGGGGTGGAGCAGGGAGGTGGCAATATTGACAGAGGTGCCAGGTTATTTAGGGTATAATCAAGTCCAGGGAAGTCCTCAGGAGGAGGTAACCAAGCCAAAGACATGAGCGGCAGAATGGCAGGTGAAATTTGATGTCACTAACTCCTAAGCTTCAGCGGGATAGCTGAGTTAGTCTGTAACAGGAAATACTTAAAAATCAACATATAGTCTAGTAGCACTTTAAAGCCTAACAAAACATGTAGATGGTATCATGAGCTTTCGTGGGCAAAACCTACTTCTTCAGATGATTGGAGTATAATGAGTCCAGATCCAAGGATAAATAAGGGAAGAGTGCGGGGAGAAAGAAAAAGAGAGACAGTGAGTAGATACAATTTAAAAAACAACAACCAGTCCAGCAGCACTCTAAGGACGAACAAAACATATAGATGGTGAGTAGATTGTTCAAGCTAAGAATGATTAGCTCATGATACCATTTACATGTTTTGTTAGTCTTTAAAGTGCTACTAGACTATTGGTTGTTTTTAAACTAACTCCTATGGGTATGTCTACACTACAAAGTTAATTCGAACTAACGGACGTTAGTTCGAATTAACTTTGATAGGCGCTACACTAGCGCTCCGCTAGTTTGAACTTAATTCGAACTAGCGGAGCGCTTAGTTTGAACTAGGTAAACGTCATTGCACGAGGACTAAGCCTAGTTCGAACTTACTAGTTCGAATTAAGGGCTGTGTAGCCACTTAATTCGAACTAGTGGGAGGCTAGCCCTCCCCATCTTTCCCTGGTGTCCACTCTGGGCACCACCAGGGAAACTCGAATGCCCCCCTCCCAGCCCCGGAGCCCTTAAAGGGGCACGGGCTGGCTACGGTGCCCATGCCAGGTGCAAGCCTGCCAGCACCCAGCCAGCAGACCCTGCACCTGGCACGGCTCGAGCCAGCCACCCGATGCCCCCCAGCCCTCCGCCTCTTCCCGGGACCAGGCTGGCGGCTCTCGGGAGCCTGCCCAGGACCGCAAGAGGCGGGCACCCGCCTGGTCTAGTGCAGACATTGTGGACCTCGTCCACAATCTCCGCACTAGGCACAGGAAAGTGGCTGTCTAGGGCAGGATAGCTGCCAGCCTGGCCACCCAGGAGCAGGATTGCATGAAAATCAAGGTGGTCCACTGAGACCCCCGACCCTGAGCCCTGAGCTTACAATGGCCATACTGGGTCAGACCAAAGGTCCATCTAGTCCAGTAGCCTGTCTGCCGACAGCAGCCAACCCTAGGTGGGGATGGACCAAAGACAGTGACCAAGCCATTTGTCTCGTGCCATCCCTCTCCAGCCTTCCACAAACTTTGGGCAGAGACACCATTCCTACCCACTGGCTAATAGCACTCCGTGGACCCAACCTCCATGAATTGATCTAACTTCTCTTTAAACTCTGGTCTAGTTCTAGCCTTCACAGCCTCCTGCAGCAAGGAGTTCCACAGGTTGACTATTTGCTTTGTGAAGAATAACTTTCTGTTACTAGTTTGAAGCCTGCTACCCATTCATTTCCTTTGGTGTCCTCTAGTCCTTCTTTTATGGGAACTAATGGAGAACTTTTCTTTATGCACCCTCTCCACACCACTCATACTTTTAGAGACCTCTATCATATCCCCCCTCTGTCTCCTCTTCTCTACGCTGAAAAGTCCCAGGCTCTTTAGCCTCTCTTCATATGGGACCTGTTCCAAACCCCTGATCATTTTAGTTGCCCTCCCCGCTCCCACCTTCTCTCTTCCCCTCTCCCACCTCCTTTTCCCAGTGTCCCCCAGTTTTGTTCAATAAAGAGAGATTCTATTTTTGAACACACTTGTCCTTTATTTTGTACATCAGGAAGGGGGGCTAGGGAGGGGTAAGTGGAAGGAGGTGAGGGAGGAATGGGGTACGAGCCTCCGATGGGGAGGACTGGGCTGGCTCTGCGGGCTGCTTGGGGTGGAAGTTCTCCTGCAGCCCCCCGATTGTCCCCTCCCCCCGGATGGCAGCCTGTGGCAAGTGCAGCCGGGCTGATGGCCGAGTGCTGTGATGTGCCCAGTGTGGGTACTCCGGGCACTCCAAGCCAGGACTGCTTTGCAAGTGGGGCACCCCTGAGAACTGTCTGTCCGGGGTGGGGGTCGGGTCCCTTTAAGCACAGCTCTCGGCTAGCCTGAGACAGCAGCTCCACGCTCTAAGTCCTAACCTGATGCCCTGCCGGCACTGCTTCCGGCCATCCTTAACCTCTGTTCAGGGTCCACTCAATGTGGACATGCTAGTTCGAATTAGCAAAACGCTAATTCGAACTAGTTTTTAGGTCTAGATGCGCTAATTCGAATTAGCTTAGTTCGAATTAACTAATTCGAACTAAGTTCGTTTGAATTAGCGCTGTAATGTAGACATACCCTAAGTTTGTGTCCATTGGCGTGGAAAACTTGAACGCCTTCAACACCTGATAAGACTCTAATTTAACAGTATGAATTGAGGCCAGGAACGAGGGCATTATGGGACACAGCTCTGTTGAACCCTGTTCACAGTGCAAGCACAGGCAGAGACTAAGCAAAATATTGGGCTCCAGGAGGAGTGGGATGGGAATTCATCCAGAAAATACAATGCCATGAGCTCCGTCGAGCTCAATGTTTCACCGTCCTGTGTATTCTTCTCTTTAGTACTGAGTACCCTTCGGCGGTGGGGTGAGGTAACAGAAGACCCTTTAGGGGTGCATCCTAGAGGGCTGACACAGCCACTGACACTCGTCTTCTTGCATTCTTGGGCTTCTCAGCACCCTCTCCTGCTGGGCCAGCTCCCTGGTCTCCCCCAGATCATCCCTCCCCCTGCCCCGCAAAAAGTAGCACAGACACTGAAACTCTTCAGGTGCAAAGAGAGTGCAGTTTTGGGCCTAGCTTCATGGGATGCCACTCCCCAGATGGGATCAGAACCCCAAATGAATGATTTAGGCAAGCCCTAATCTATGTCTAGACTACGCAGAATTTTCAAAAGAGGATATGCAAATTCTACAGAAATTTGCATCTCTTCTTCTGATCTCACTTTTGAAAGAGGATCTTTCGAAAGTGAAAGTAGTCTGGATGTGGATTTTGGGGGGGAAAAAACCTCCTTTTTTGGAAAAACCTGCTCTTCCTTCAAAAAGGAGGTTTACGTGTTTTTTCCAAAAGTGAGATCGGAGGAAGATATGTAAGTGCTAACAGGCAAGTGCAATAACAACCGGATGACAAAATCCAGCTATTTATCATCTCATGCCTGAAGCATGCTGTAGACACAATACTGGGGATGGTAAATAATGAAGAGGACAGGTCCCTGGTTCGGTGCAATGTGGATTGGTTCTAACGTGAGTCTCATCAAACAATATGCGTCTTAATATAGCCATGCAAATAGCCACATCAAGGAACAAAAAAATGTTGGTGATGATTAAACAATTGCAGACTCCTATGGGAATGCAATCACTCTGAATGCCATTTGTGCACTAAATTGGCTGAATATGAGCTCACAAACTAACCCTGTGGCCAAAACTATCCACGTGACCCCGGCTGACAATAAGGCATATCTCAAGGAGAGGTAGAGAAGATATAGTACCTCCATATTTGACACTGGTCCAACTGCTCCTGGAATCTTGTTTCTAGTTCTTCTGTTCCTGATGGAAGATCGATGTGGATACATTAAAGAGACTCCAGTAAAGATTCACAAGAATTAATAAAAGATTGGAATATCTACCTTATAAGGATAGACGCAAGGATCTCAGACTATTTAATTTCACAGTGATGGCTTAGAGGTAACCTAATAACAGTCTGTAACTACCTCCCCAGGAAACTAATGCTTAATAATAGACTTTTCAGGCTACCATACAGATGTGTAGGAGGATCCAATGGCTCAAATTTGAAGCTGAATAAATTCTGACCGGAAATATGCCCTGGCTGGGTTGATTTAGTTGGGGTTGGTCCTGCTTTGGGCAGGGAGGGCTGGACTTGATGACCTCCTGAGGTCTCTTCCAGCCCTAGGATTTTATGATAAGGCATACATTTTTTTAACAGCCTTAGTAGTTAGGCACTGGGATAATTTATCAGGGATCTGGCTTGATTCTTTAGCACTGAGAATTTTTAAATCAAGGTCGGATGTTGAGATCTTGGAAAAGTTTTGGTGAATAACATTTTACATAGGACAATAGTGTACAGATAAGATCATCACAATAGCCCATTCTGGCCTGGGAATCTACGAGGCATTTTGCCTGCAAGTTGTAGCCTATCAAGTTACTTGCCTACCATGCTAATAAGATGGTTGTGTTAAATTAGATGAATTAGGTCATAGTTTAGAGTTGTAATGCAAAAAAAAAAAATCCGCTAAAGGCTGGCCTGCAGCACTATGTGCCCTGTCTGCCCAATGCCTCAGACTGGAGCACCCGGGGGTGGCATATCTACCTGGACAAAGGGCTACACTCAGAGGAGTGGGAGAAAGGCAGGTGTTGGAAAGCTGCTCTCAGCATTCTCGCAGGCTCTTCGTGTTAGCTTGACTGATGTCTGGTTCAGGTATAATACACTAGGCCATGGGTGGGCAATAATTTTTTTGCCGGGGGCCACTTCAGAAATTTTTGAAGTGGCCCCAGGCCACTCCGGAAAGGGCGGGGCTTCAAGTGGAAGGGGCGGGGCCAGGATACTTCCCTGCTTCCCCACCCACATACTGTGATTGGTCTAGAGATGGGGCAGACTATGAAGTCTTTGCCCCCCTTCCCAAGGTTTCTCCTAGGCGCCCTTGCCCGTGGCGGTGGGAGGAGACTTTACGCGCTCCCACTTCTGCCCCCAGGCCAATCAGGGCTTGGGGGCAGGGGAGTGCAGAAAGTCTCCTTCCACCCTTCCAGAAGCTCATGGTGCTTCTAAGCACTGTGCGCTCCTGGCAGGGCAAAGGAAACTTCGTGCCCTTCCCCCTCCCCCCGCTTCTAGGCCCTAATTGACCTGGGGGAGGTGGAGCGGCAGGTCCTCCGTGGGCCAGATCAACCTACTTGGTGGGCCACATCCAGCCCCTGGAGACTCTTTTGCCCACCCCTGAACTAGGCCTTATGTCTGCCCATTGCAGTTTGTGAAGGCCCACTGAATACTAGCACAGCAGCACTCAACTCCTTGGGGGTGCTTTGCCATTGACGCGCCTGGGCACAGGTCCATGCCCTTTCTTAGTGGGGGCCAGGACATGTTTGTATAGAAGAGTCTAGCAAGAGCCCTAAATTAGTGGTCCTGCTGCTGGTACCTGTCTGTGTGTGTGTGCTACTTCATATGGTGCCCATGCCTGGTAAAAAGCCCGGCCTCCTCCCACACAGCCAACCACAAGCCTTCTGGTGCCATGCACTGACTGGTCTGTGTGGCAGTCCAGATGCCATTAGGTGTACGAGCAGTATGGGTTCAGTACAGCCCAGCCCAAGGGCTGTCTGGTGAATTGGGTTCCCCTGCAGTGCAGTGGTTCCTGCTGTAGGGTATAACAAAACAGTTCAGCCTCTGAATGCACTTTTCAATGAGCGCCATGTCTGCTTTACAGCCAGTTAGAGGGCAGGGTTGCACTTGATTGAAAAAAACACACATAAGCTCACAGTCCAGATCAAGTAATATGGGGCTACATTTTATCTTCAGTCCATGCTGTAACAGGCTGTTTGCAAGATCAGGAGAAACTAATGTAGCAGATTTCTGTGGTTGAGACATGGTCTCACCTAGATATTGATCATAGCTTATTTATGGTTTCCCAGGATTGCAAATACCCTCAAACCCAGCAGGTGCATCAGTATATAAAAGTCCCCAGATAACTGGTTCAGGCTGAGTTGAGTAATCAGGACACAGGATGTGATAGATAACCACAAAGGCTCATGGCAACGAATTGACATATATGATAATAAGCTGAGAGTAATGATACATTGACTGACACAAAAAGGACACTTCGGCATTAGAAACATCCCCTACTGAATATGCATCAAACATAGAATCATCAGGGTCACACAGTATACAAGGGGGACCCCAGTATAGGGGCGAGAGGGAGAAGAAGATGTCGTTCTTGGAAGGGCCATAATGATGGCCCCTGATGATGATGGGGAAGATGAAGATAATGAAAAAGATGTTGGGCTATCACCTGAGATTGTTCTAGAAGGAATGATGCACGTATATGGTATGGAAATATGGATGGACATTCCTGATCTTATGAAATTGGGGTGTTTCTGACTGTGCTAATGGTATTGATAACCTATATTTGTAAATATACCAGAGTTTCTATAGTGTGAGTGTTGCAACTGTGCACATCAGTGTTCCCAATCATAGAATAATTGAATACTGGGCCTGATCCTGGGGCTAAGAACCTGCCAAACCTAAAGGTGGGTCATTAGAAATTTAAACATGATCTTAGATCAGGCAACAAAGTTCAAATTACCCCAGAGTATCTTGGCCCAGCCAGGTTTATTGTTAAGCAAAGTACAGTCATAGCTGTCAGTAGACTCTACTGAACCACTACGCATATGTACCCTGTAACAATGGAACGACTCAATCTGTGGTGGGGATCGCCCAACATTTCAGTGTCTGTAGTTCCAGCATCTGGCAGCTGTATGGATCTTGGCCCTCACCTGTCCTAGAGTTGCTCTCTCTTATTACATAAGGCGCAAACTGTGAGTTATTCATGCCATAGTAGTTCTTGGTGCACAATAGATTGCACGGGTGTCATGAACAGCAGCACAGAGACCTTCCTTCCCATTTGCCATTTGTGTGTGAGAGGCCTTGCTGGTGACGCACAGTCACTGCTCTCCCCTTCACCAAGGGAATAGGTGAGACAGGAGGAACCGTCCCCTACCCTGCAGAGGAAGAGCTGTGGGTGGTGTGTGGTAGGTTGGATGTGGTAGGATGACTAGGGAGCTTGGAGAGGAGAGTGGTGGATAGAGTGCCATAGGAGAGTGGCAGATAGAGTATGGATATAGGAATCAGGGCAGATTGGGATGGGGAAGGAAAATATGGACGGGGGTGCTAGAGTATGATGGAAGACTGGAGCAGCTGAGGAGAAAAGTGTGACACTTGGAAGTGGGCTTCCATTGAACTCTGTGACTCACCAGCCTGGACTCCCTCACTCCATGTGCTGGGGGGGGGGGGGGGGGGGGGGGACACAAGCACTCCTGAGACATTCCTGGTCCTACAACTCCACGAGCATTCACACAGGAAGTTACATTCAGATTCTTTCACCTTCCACGGCATGAATGAACTACAGAAAGTCTACAGGTAAAATAAGCAACATGACCAAAAAAGAACATCTTGCCCTTGTCTGAACTCCAACCAGAATGAATTTGCGACAAGGTTACCCTTTCCTCAGTGTGGAGAGGACAATGCACACTGCAGTTATTCAGGAGGGGTCAGGATTGACTGCTGAAGTGTCCTCACAGGTCTCGGGCTCCGTTGACGATGATAACCAGAAGGCTGCTTACGTGTGTGCTCAATGATGTGGGCCATGTCGACTTGTGCTCTTAGTTGCCACAGCAGACCCCAAGAGAGCCCCCGAAGACCACAAACCAGATCAGGATTAAAGGTGCCCAGCCAGGTTTATTATTAAGTGAAGTACAGTCATAGCTGTCAGTAGACTCTACTGAACCACTATGCATATGTACCCCATAACAGTGGAATGACCCAATCAATGGGAAATTTCTCCTGTCACCTATGTCATCCGAAGACTGTCCCCCCAAGACACTACTTATATACAGGTACAAACAACGTACACATCACTGTTGGCGTGTCAAGTTGCCACCCTCTGACATTGTCTGACGCTTCTTAGATACCACCCACCACCCTGTACCGATGCAAGGGCCATCTGAGCAGCCTAGGAGGCCGAGGTGACAACCGTACTGACCCTTGCCCCCTGTGTGGTGATCCTGTGCACTCCAGCCAGTAGGAATAGCTGTATAGGGTCACCTCCCATCATTTCCCAGAGTGATGAGTCTGATACCTGCCTGCAGTGGCTGTGACTGTGACTGTTACGTGTCACTGGGGCTGTCTCAAGCCTGGGCCATTCTCCCCACTGCTGAGCACCAGCATGCACACTGGAGATCCCCCCCAACATTATCAGGTTCCCAGAACCCTGCCCCCCATTCCAGAACAGCCCTATGCACAGAGAGCCTGCCAAAACACCATTAACCCCCAACCCTAACCCTTCATTTCCCATGATCAATCAAAATGCCTGCTAAATCTTACCCTTGCTTATACGCTGTCTAGAGCATTCTCAGGGAGCATCACCATGCGGGAGATAAGAACATAAGAATGGCCATGCTGGTTCAGACCAAAGGTCCATGTCCTGTCAGCCCAATGTCCTGTCTGCTGATAGTGGCCAATGCCAGGTGCCCCAGAGGGAGTGAATCAAATAGGTAATGATCAAACGATCTCTCTCCTGCCATCCATCTCCACCCTCTGACAAACAGAGGCTAGAGACACCATTCCTTACCCATCCTGGCTAATAGCCATTAATGGACTTAACCTCCATGAATGTATCTAGTTCTTTAGATAAGATTCTGCTAAGGCTGATAGTTTTTCCAAAGGCTTATTGCCCTGAGTAGACCCTTCCAAACCTACTATCTAGATGGAAGGACTCTTTCCTAGTGGATAACACCTCAGTGTAACAGCATTTGAAATATAGACACAACAATGTCTGTATTGCAGACCTACGAGTAAGAGAATCATATTCAGGAAATTAGAATTTCTTTATTGTTATCTTACATAACCCATTGTGCATGAAGTGTAGCATAATAATATCCCCGTCACAAAAGTGTGGGCAGTGTCACAGACTGACAAATGCCTGGAGTTACACAACATCAACAATGGTTGGCTTGAGACCTGAATAAAGGTTGTGATGTGCAGTCTGTAGTTCTGTGCCTTGCCATCCTGAAGAGACCCCCATCCCTCCTCCAAACACACTCCATGCCTAGAAAGGTCTCAGCATTGGCCTTGGATCAACCATCAGAAAGAAAAAATCCACATCATTTGAACAGCCAGATCCATCTGTGAAGATGCCTCTCTTCACCTCCCACCGATCCCAGTGTGGCTCACTAGTCCCCTCTACACACCCTGCCTTCCTTCACAATCCTCTACATTTACCACTTTTCTTTGTATGCTACTGCTAAGACCCACAACACCAAGCAATGTCTGCCTGTCCTTGGGCACTCCGATCCCACCCCCATAACACTCTGTGTTTCTCATGCCCAAGTACTGCTCACTCCCTGCCCCACATCCCCCAGGGCTGACTACTTATTTATATTCGTCTACCACCCCCACAACCTCCAGAATTTATAGAATACTAGAATTGGAAGGGACCTCAAGAGATCATCAAGTCCAGTCCCCTGAATTGTAAGTCAGTAAAAACCTTCACCCAGAGCAAACCCATTTAACAGACCTAACCGCAATACCTCACCAAAATATCCCCCCACACTGGGTTAAATTCAACACCTGCCTGCATTGAGGAGAAGGGGGAGATCAGCCTGAACAGTCTCTGGTTGTAGGGATCCCCAGAAGCAGGTCACCCCATGCAGGGAAGTTGGGGAGGGACAAGCCTGGCAGGAGGGAAAGAGGATTTGGAGTCTAAAAGGTGCCAGTCTGAGTACATCTTTAATAGAACGCAAGGCTTAAATGTATTGCAGCCTGTTAGAAACATGGACTGCCGAGGCTGCTTCTCCATGTCAGCAATTGCAGACATGGCCACCAGGCTGTAGCAGGGTTACTCTTGGGTGGAGGAATTGTCCACCTGAGGGATGGTGTCAGAGACAATCTGCAACATTCGATTACAGTCTGAGACACTCCCCTAAACTATAAGTCCTCATTGCACTTTCTTCAGTCTGTGCATGAGGCAGGCTGTCTATTCCCGATTTCACCCAGGTTCAGTACACCGTGCTACTGTGATCTAGATGCACATCCCACCGTCCTGCCTCCCAGCCCCGGCACAAACACTGTTCCTAGACCTTCCCTGGAAAAATTTCCAATACAAATTATTTACCTCTTAGCCAGAAACATGCCTCATTTTTAATGCCTTTGCTGCTTCGCATCCTCTCCAGAGCCAGAGACACCAGGGCTCAAAAAACACAGGCCCCGCCATGCCTTTAATTCATTTTTTCCCCTAATGGTTCTGAATGTTAAGCCTGTGAGTTTGGAACATCAGTAACTTTCTGGTCAGTTCCCCTCAGTGGAAGCCATTTCACCTATCCCTAAAGGTCAGTGGGGATCTCCAATAGAAGTCACTGGCGGATCGTAGCCAGTATAAATCAGGAAATATATGTAAGTCCCTGTGTGTGGATTCATGGTCTTTTGTGGTTGTTTCATGGTTGGGTGTTTTATTATTGATCTCAGTGGGACCGGACTCACAGTGAGGGTAAGTCTAGACTGCAGTTTTTCAAAGGAATGTGTCTGCTTTTCCAAAAAAAATCAGAAAAGCAGACGTGTTTTTTCGGCATCCCTGTAAACCTCATTGCACGTGGAAGAAGGGATGTTCCAAAAGAGGGTTTTTTTTTCCAACATTTGTCCCCATGTAGATGGGGCATATGTCGGAAAAGCCTCTCAGGAAGAAAAGTGGAAAGAAAAGTGGAAAAAGATACACTAATTGCGGTTTGCAATTTGCCTATCTTTTTTTCTGATAGAACTTTGCAGTGTAGACACAGCGGCTACGTCTACACTGGCCCCTTTTCCGTAAGGGGCATGTAAATTTCACCTATCGTCGTAGGGAAATCCGCGGGGGATTTAAATATCCCCCGCGGCATTTAAATAAAAATGGCCGCCGCTTTTTTCCGGCTTTTAAAAAAGCCGGAAAAGAGCGTCTAGACTGGCCCCGATCCTCCGGAAAAAGCGCCCTTTTCCGGAGGGTCTTATTCTTACTTCAAAGTAAGAATAAGACCCTCCGGAAAAGGGCGCTTTTTCCGGAGGATCGGGGCCAGTCTAGACGCTCTTTTCCGGCTTTTTTAAAAGCCGGAAAAAAGCGGCGGCCATTTTTATTTAAATGCCGCGGGGGATATTTAAATCCCCCGCGGATTTCCCTACGACGATAGGTGAAATTTACATGCCCCTTACGGAAAAGGGGCCAGTGTAGACGTAGCCAGCTAGAGTATTTAGCTTTCCACTCCAAAGCTGTGTCCAGACTCAAGGGTTTTTTTGAAAAAAGTAGCCTTTTTTCGAAAAAACTTCACTTGCATCTAGACTACAAAATTAAATCGAAAGAACGCGGCTTTTCTTTCGACGGCGGTAAACCTAATTTCACGAGGAAGAACGCCTTTTTTCGAAAGTGCTCTTTCGATAAAAGGCGTTCTTGAATGCAAACAGGACGTTTTCAAAAGAGAGCATCCAGACTGCCTGAGTGCTTCCTTTCGAAAAAGCGGCTTGCTTTTTCGAAAGTACTGGTTGCAGTCTAGACGCTCTTTTTTGAAAGAGGCTTGCAGTCTAGATGTAGTCCAAGCTATGATCTTCACAATGCTGACTCCTGCAACAGAGCATTATCCTGGTAAGGCATTGGGATATTCCAAAGGGAACACTCAGCTTATGTGGCGTTATGAGACTGGGTATGAAAGACAGGATTCGAAAAACACACGAGCCCTGATTTTGCTCTCAGAGAGAGACCAGTTCTCATGTATCAACTGCAGAAGCTTGAGCTTGTCTTCTGAACAGGGCAAAGAAGCTGTTGAATTTGAAAACTGGAGAGAACCAGATGAAAAGTCCCACCAGCCCCAAAAAACAAAACACTACTGGGACACAAAGAAGGACCCAGCAAGAGACAAGGTACTGATGTTAAAAAACTAATGTTTGTTTAAACTCTTTCCAGTACACCTCTAGTTCCAATTTCACCCTTGGTGTTTCAGATAATAGTAAACAGTTCAAGACTCTATCCTGGTAAATTCCTGCCCAAGTTCTTGGCTTAAGCCAAGACATTCCCTGAGACCTTAAGCACTAACTATAATGTAGAAAGAGGCACTCACCGAAATCCCATTCGGCGGGGAAAGGAAATCACTGGACTGTGAAAGGAAGACAAGAGCACTGAGAATCAGGGTAGGAATTTCACATGCATGATACACTGTGCTGGACAGCAACTTTTATATTTCCCCTGTACAGTCCCTGCACGCTCACACATTGGCAGGACTTCCTGAAAATTCCCTCGACTCCACGAGCATTGGGAACAGCAGAAAATAAACCCTGCTGAACAACAACCTGAGAAACTCTCTCTCCCCACCCCACCCCTCCCGGAATGAAGAAATGATTTACCAATACCAGCGGCTCTGATTGTCCAGGCAAGCTTAGATTTGCAAATTGCCCACCATATCAATTCAGGATGGTGTTTTTTCTGTCTCTAATATACTGCCATCTCCACTATGTTTGGGAGTAGCACCAGACGACACAGGATCACAACCCTAGAAACTGTATTTAATTTAGATCAATATTGCTGCATATCACCCGTGCAGTTGCAATATGTAGGCAATTAGCTTCCGAAAACTCTCTGCCACCCTACTGCATCCAAATAACGTGATCCTGAATTCATGGAAGATTTCGGGCATGGGGAATTCTTCCTCTCCCAACATTCTGACATCAAAGGTGTTTGCCGGTATGGGTACACAACAGCGTTATTTCAGAATAACGTCCATTATTTGGAAATAATTATGTGAGCATTTACACAGCTAGCACATTATTTTAACATACTTTCAAAATAACAGGCAGCTTATTTTGGCATTTGTAAACCTCATTCCATGAGGAATAATGCATCTTCCGAAATAGCTATTTCTGAATAGCAGTAGTGTGGACGCTCCACTGCTGCTATTTTGAAGTATCTCCTCCCCCTTTCAAAGTAATTACTCCCCAGTGCTTCCTGGGACTCTAAATCAAAATAGCATGTCTACATCTGGGGAGCCTACTTCGGACTAATTTCTAGGCTTCCCTGTAGTGTAGACGTGCTATTTTGAAATAAGCTATTTCAGAGTATTTCTTTGGGAATAGCCTATTCCGAAATAATCGTCCAGTCTAGATGCACCCTATCTGTTTGTGAAGTCAAAAGTGGGTATCTATCTGACGGCTCCCACCTGCTCTGAGTACATCTACTCAGTTCCTCAGAGCTGCTCTGGCCTGGCTCCCCATCAGCATGGCTGATCAGCTACCTCAGCACGGCTGCTCTACCTCTGGCCCAGCTCTGCCTTCTGGGCTGCCTCTTCGGCCTTTGCCTTTCTGGCTGCTAGTGCCCCGCCCCCAGCTCAGTTTGAAGCCATTGTTAAGGTTTGTCAGATTTCCCCTGCAGTAACAGCTCAACATCACCTATTCGGCCCGTAACAGACCAGGCCGGGCCTGGGCACCGCTGAGGGCATCACCTCAGGGCAAATTGCTCAAAACCAGGGATACTTACAGCCCTCGACTGCAGACCTTTCCCAAATAAAGCACCAAACCAGTCACCCTGAGCACTTCGGCTGCCAATCTGGCCAGCAGGAAGCCTCACAGGTACAACCCCTCCAGCACCCCAGCTCTCCCCATGCCTCAGTCAGCCCCAGACCTTACCCACAGGTGAGAGGATATAAAACCCAACCTCACCAACTCCGAACAGATCCTCCTGGTCCCAAAGAACCAGCCACAGTCCTAGGCCAATCGACGCTTTAGATCTTACCCACAAGAGCACGCTAGGCCAATCCTTTCGAATCTAAAATCTAAAGGTTTATTAATAAAAGAGAGAAAAGGTTGAGAGTAAGATTGTTAAAGAGATCATATTACATCCATCCATCCATCCCCAAGTGCTTCATGCAGGCTCTTAGCAGAGCTGTTACAAACTGCTAGCTCAAAAGTCTCTGGTGTGCATCCTGTATCAGGATGGGTCAGCAAATCCTTCATGGCTCTTTGTCCCTAGCAAAGGGGCATCTGGATGCCTTGGGCATCAGGAATCTGGAACAAGATTGAAGACAAGATGGAGATGCCCTCATGGGATTTTTATGTTCCTCTTGTCTCCCAAATTGGAGCTGGTCACATGATCAAGTGACCTATCTGTGTTTCATATGCAAGCAGCCACAAGGCACTGGCTGGTCTGCAGGCTTCCAGAGGCATCCCTCAGGTGTGAATTGTCCACTCTGAGAGTCATTGTCCATGGGGTAGTGTTGGTTAGCACAGCCTTTCACTGAACAATCCTTCCTCGCTATAGGCAGTCCAGGCCCATTGCTCCCTCCCAGACAGAAAACGTTTACAAGAACAGAGCCCATATTTATAACTCTACATACAAAAATCATACATGTACATGAGTGTCAAACATAGAATCAGTCGAGCATAAGGTGTGTTAAGAGCAAGACACGTGAAGTCATTCTTCTGCTCTACTCTGCACTGATTAGGCCTCAGTTGGAGTATTGTGTCCAGTTCTGGGTACCGCATTTCAAGAAAGATGTGGAGAAATTGGAGAGGGTCCAGAGAAGAGCAACAAGAATGATTAAAGGTCTAGAGAACATGACCTATGAAGGAAGGCTGAAAGAATTGGGTTTGTTTAGTTTAGAAAAGAGAAAATTGAGGGGGACATGATCGCAGTTATCAGGTATCTAAAAGGGTGTCATAAGGAGGAGGGAGAAAATTTGTTCATCTTGGCCTCTGAGGATAGAACGAGAAGCAATGGGCTTAAACTGCAGCAAGGGAGGTTTAGGTTGGACATTAGGAAAAAGTTCCTAACTTTCAGGGTGGTCAAACACTGGAATAAATTGCCCAGGGAGGTTGTGGAATCCCCATCTCTGGAGATATTTAAGAGCAGGTTAGATAAATGTCTGTCAGGGATGGTCTAGTCAGTACTTGGTCCTGCCATGAGGGCAGAGGACTGGACTCGATGACCTCTTGAGGTCCCTTCCAGTCCTAGTATTCTATGATTCTATAAGCTTTCATTTGACACCTCACCTGGTCTTCTTTGTACAGAACTTGGGGCAAATATCACCTGTGGGTAGAACAGTGATCTGCCTGCTCATATTGAAATCCAGTGACGTGAAAGTCAGCCCTTAAAAGTCATATAGTCTACTTCTTGAAAACGTTTGTATTCACTCATTTGTCTACACATCATTTAAACATGAAAGAGGTTGTTGTTTTTTCCTCCAATACCTGGCACGGATTTGACTAATCAAATAAAAAAGCTACAAGCCACAGCAGGAGTTGGTGCACATCAGGAACAAACCTATGACATGACAATCAAATACAAAGTCAGCCCCTTCTCAGTTGTAGTCCTATTCTGATTGAGGACGGGCAGGTGTTTCCAACACATAGCTGCGAATGGTGTTAAAATAGCCTAAAATATATAAGTAGCCTAAAATTTATAAACCGAAGAAACAACAGTAACATTATTATATTAAAATATGAGTAATCCTGTGGCACCTGTATATTGTATATAGTATAGTATATATATATTGTATCATGCCCCTCTGCCATATCTATTGACCAAACTGGGCAGTCTCTATGACAAAGGGTGAATGGACACCAAATCAGATATTTCAAATGGTAACACTCAGAAACCTGCCTGGGCACTCCTTCTACAAAGGCATTTATCAAGCCAACTACAGACAGTGTGCAATTGACCTTCATGTACAGCATTGACACTGTCTCCCTTGGCTTGAACAAAGGCTTGAACTGGATGACCCATTATAAAACTTGTTTCCCTTACATTCAACACCCAACTGACACCAAAAGCTAAGTATGGGACATTTCCAGCCAACTCAATTTGCCTCATTAGCACTGGCACTACAATTGACAGGCACTTTCCCCCACTCCATTCTTTTTTGTCATAAATTGTGATGATCCCCCCTTTTTTTATTCTACTCAAGCTCATCTGAGGAAGTGGGCTTTGCTCACAAAAACTCATGATACTATCACTATCTATCTCTATCTCTATCTATCTCTATCTCTATCTCTAGCTCTACCTCTCTTTGTAAATCCCTAAGGGTATGGCTACACGACAGCGCTATTTCGAATTAACTTATTTCGAATTAGTTAATTCGAAATAAGCTAATTCTAAATGATGCATCTAGACACAAAAACTAATTCAAAATAGCGTTTTTCTAATTCGAAATAGTGCGTCCACGTTGAGTGGACCCTGAATCAAAGGTAAGGATGGCCGGAACCAGTGACAAAAGGGAATCAGGATCAGACTTAGTGTGTGGGGCTGCTGCCTCAGGCTAGCCGAGGGCTGTTCTTAAAGGAACCCAACCCCTCACCCCGGACACACAGTTCTCAGGTTTCTCTGCTTGCTGGTCTACCTCACTGAGGAACAGCAAAGCATTTGTGTCTCGGAGTGCTCTGCTTGCCCTCACTTGGGACACCACGGCACTCTGCAATATGGAACCAGACCTGCACCCAGGGACCTGCCCCCTGCATCTCGTGGACATGTTGTCAGCAGCCTGGCTGCACTGTGTGCAGGCTGCCATCCGGGAGCACCATCGAGGGGCTGTCAGGAGCCAGGGGGCCCTACGGGAGAGCTTCCACCCTGGGGAGTGCTAACAGTCTCCCCGGTCTGCCCCACTGGGGGCTTGTGCCCCATTCCTCCCTCTCATCCTTCCACTTACCCTTCCCTAGCCCTCCCTTCCTGATGTCAAATAAAATACACGTATTTTCAAAAATATAACCTGTCTTTATTTAACACAACTGGGGAGGGGGAATGAAACTCTGGGGAGATGGGGGAAAGGAGGGGTGAGAGGGTGGGAGAGGTGAGGGGGAAAACTGGGAGGAGGGAGTTGGAAGGGGGAAGTAAGGGGAAGAAGGGGGAAAAAGAGAAAATTGGGAGGGGACATGATAGCAGCTTTCAAGTTCCTAAAAGGGTGTTTGTTACAAGAAGGAGGGACATTTTTCTCCTTAACCTCTGAGGATAGAAGAAGCAATGGACTTAAATTACAGCAAGGGAGGTTTAGATTGGACATTAGGAAAAACTTTCTAACTGTCAGGATGGTTAAACACTGGAATAAATTGCCTTGGGGGTTGTGGAATCCCCATCTCTGGAGATATTTAAGAGCAGGTTGGATAGACATCTATCAGGGATGACCCAGATGGTGCTTGGTTCTACCGTGAGGGCAGGGGACTGACTTAATAACCTCTGGAGATCCCTTCCATTCTAGTATTCCATGTTTCTACGATTCTGAGATTTTGTAAGGTGAATGTCCTTTGGATGGAAAACTTGCAATCCTCAGGCACCTTTTAAGATTCTATTTTAACTGTATGAACTCAGGACAGGCATGGGGGCCTTATGGTGCACAGCGCTGTAAAACCCTGCTCAGACAGATATTAAGCTCTACATTGGGGTCCAGGAGGAGGGGATTGGGAATTCATCCACAAAATACAGTGCCATGTGATCAGTCAGTCAATGTTTCATAATCCAATGTATTGCTCTATATTGAACTGAGCACCCTTCTCAGAAGATGGAAATGGAGATTCCACAACCCCTTATGGCAATTTATTCCAGTGTTTAACCACCCTGACAGTTAGAAAGTTTTTCCTAATGTCCAACCTAAACCACCCTTGCTGCAATTTAAGTCCACTACTTCTTGTCCGATCCTCAGAGGTTAAGGAGAAAAATGTTGTCCTCCTCCCTGTAACAAACACCCTTTTAGGAACTTGAAAGCTGCTTTCATGTCCCCTCTCAGTCTTCTCTTTTCCAAACTAAACAAGCCAAATTCTTTCAGTCTTCCCTCATAGCTCATGTTTTCTAGACCTTTAATGATATTGCAGAACTGGAGGAGATAAGAGAAGTGCCGTGAGGATAAACAAGGGTCCAGGGAAAATCTCATGGGGTATGTCTACACTACAAAGTTAATTCGAACTAACAGACCCAACCTCCATGACTTTATCTCACTTCTCTTTAAACTCTGTGGGTATGTCTACACTACCCCGCTAGTTCGAACTAGCGGGGTAATGTATGCATACCGCACTTGCTAATGAAGCCCGGGATTTGAATTTCCCGGGCTTCATTAGCATAAGCGGGGAGCCGCCATTTTTAAATCCCCGCTGCTTCGAACCCCGTGTAGCGCGGCTACACGGGGCTCGAACTAGGTAGTTCGGAATAGGACCCTAGTCCGAACTACCTAGTTCGAGCCCCGTGTAGCCGCGCTACACGGGGTTCGAAGCAGCGGGGATTTAAAAATGGCGGCTCCCCGCTTATGCTAATGAAGCCCGGGAAATTCAAATCCCGGGCTTCATTAGCAAGTGCGGTATGCATACATTACCCTCCTAGTTCGAACTAGGAGGGTAGTGTAGACATACCCTGTTATAGTTCTAGCCTTCACAGCCCCCTGCAGCAAGGAGTTCCACAGGTTGATTATTTGCTTTGTGAAGAAGAACTTTCTGTTATTAGTTGAAGCCTGCTACCCATTCATTTCATTTGGTGTCCTCTAGTCCTTCTATTAGGGGAACTAATGAAGAACTTTTCTTTATGCACCCTCTCCACACCACTCATGATTTTATAGACTTCTATCATATCCCCCCTCAGTCTCCTCTATTCTAAGCTGAAAAGTCCCAGTCTCTTTAGCCTCTCTTCATATGGGACCTGTTCCATACCCCTGATCATTTTAGTTGCCCTCCCCTCTCCCACCCTCTCCTTTCCCCTCTCCCACCTCCTTTTCCCAGTCTCCCCCAGTTTTGTTCAATAAAGAGAGTTTTTATTTTTGCACACGTGCCCTTTATTTTGTACATGAGGAAGGGGGGCTAGGGAGGGGTAAGTGGAAGGAGGTGAGGGAGGAATGGGGTACGAGCCCCCGATGGGGAGGACTGGGGTGGCTCTGCAGGCTCCTCGGGGTGGAAGCTCTCCTGAAGCCCCTCGATTGACCACCCCTCCGGATGGCAGCCTGCGGCAAGTGCAGCCGGGCTGATGGCCGAGTGCAGTGATGTGCCGAGTGTGGGCATTCAGGGCACTCCAAGCCAGGACTGCTTTGCTGTCCCTCATCAAGTTAGACAAGCGAGCGGGGAACCCCTGAGAACTGTCTGTCCGGGGTGGGGGTCGGGTCCCTTTAAGCACAGCCCTCGGCTAGCCTGAGACAGCAGCTCCACGCTCTAAGTCCTAACCTGCTGCCCTGCCGGCACTGCTTACGGCCAGCCTTAACTTCGGTTCAGGGTCCACTCAATGTGGACATGCTAGTTTGAATTAGCAAAATGCTAATTCAAACTAGTTTTTAGGTCTAGATGCACTAGTTCGAATTAACTAATTCGAATTAAGTTAGTTCGAATTAATGCTGTAGTGTAGACATACCCATGGATAGAGAGGTTAAAAATACTGGGATTTTGAGGAGCCAAAAATTAATAATTGGTTTTTCTGCCTACTGTACTAAGGTGTCACAGGATGCAGTGGCTGGAACTCAAAATGAAATAAATTTTGACTGGAAATAATGCACATATTTTTTAATGGTGAGAGTAATTAACCATTCAAACCATTTATCAATGGTCTCGATTGATTTTTCATCACTGAGAATGATTAAATCAAGGTGGAATATTTCCCTAAAAGATGAGCTCTGGGAATATTTGTGGTGAAATCCTCAAGCCTGTGTTATTCAGGACAGTGTTGTGTAGACTAGATAATCACAGTGATCCCTTTTGGTCTTGAAATCTGGTGGAGTTTAGCCTGCAGGCTCATGAGTGAGCAGACTAACGGCTTTATTTTCTAGTCATGACTAAGTTGAATTCAGCCCTGAGGAGAGAAATTCTCATGTGACTGTGACACCTTGGAAATATGACACTAGACGTGTATTTCTCAAGGCTGAGGAATTCCATGAGCCATTGCACAGATGACCAATTTAGATGAGAAACGTAATGCCTTTGGCCCATGAAATCTCATTATTGGGATCTGAAGGTATGACTTTGCCATCAATGACTAAGGGTATGTCTACACTACAAAGTTATTTCGAATTAACTTTAATAGCATCTACATAGCCAAACCACTTATTTCAAATTTGGTAAACCTCATTCTACAAGGAGTAATGCCAAATTCAAAATAGCTATTTCAAATTAAGTGCTGTGTAGATGCTTAATTCGAAATACGGGGCCTCCAGCCCTTCCCTCAGCCCCCGAGCCATTAAAGGGGTAGACCCTGGCCACAGTGACTGTGCCAGCTCCAAGCCTGCCAGCCCAGAGCCAGCAGTGGCCACCAGGACCCCTGACCCAGAGGCCCCAAAACATGAGCCAGCAAGCCACTGGCAGCCAGCCCTCCACTGCTCCCAGGAGCCTGACAGGGGCCAGAGAAGGTGGGCACTTTCCTGGTACAGGGTGGAGATCATGGACTTTATTCAGGTTTTGGGGGGATGCCCCCAACATCCATGATCTCCACACTAGATGGAGGAACGGGCCTATCTATGGCAGGATAGCTGCCAGCCTGGCCACTGAAGGGAGTGTGGAGGTGTCGCTGGAACCAGCAGGGTAGGAAGTAGCCCAGGGCAGGGCCCTTAGGGATGGCCGGCGTGCTGGTGAGTTGCGGGCCACCCTTCCACTAGCTGGACAGGGCACAGTGAACCTCTCCTTAGGGCTCTGGACTGGGGCCCATGAGAGAGGGCAGGCCCGGGCCCCCCTACCTTGCGTTCCCAGACCAGGGAGGCTACTTAGTCTGGAGTTGTGGCCACCGATTGCCGTCAAACCAAGGAGCTGACGAAGACGAGGGATTGGTACCGCAGGCCTCAAAGACAGACATGGGGGTGACAGTCCATGTACAACAGGACTTCTTTGCTGTCTCTCATCGAGGTAGACAAGCAAGTGGGGAACCCTGAGAACTGTCTGTCTGGGGTGGGGGTCGGGTTCCTTTAAGCACGGAACTCAGTTAGCCTCAGGCAGCAGCCCCTCACACTAAGTCCTAACCTGATGCCCTGCCGGCACTGGTTCCGGCCAGCCTTAGCTTCAGTTCAGGGTCCACTCAGTGTTGACGCGCTATTTTGAAATAGCAAACACTATTTCGAAATAGTTTTTGTGTATAGATGCGTTATTTCGAATTAGCTTAATTCGAATGAACTATTTCAAATTAAGTTAACTCGAATGAATGCTGTAGTGTAGACATACCCTAACAGCGCTGGCTAGAAAATGTCCCCAGAGTATCCTGGGTATAATGGCTTCCCCCTGTTCCAGTGCCTTTTACTTCTACACATATCAGCTGTATTTATCCCAGGCCTCACGTGTCCCAGAGTTGTCTGCTATCATTACATAATGTGCAAACTTCTCAGCTTGAGAATGATTCCTGTCATAGTAGTTCTTGAAGCCACAACAATTGTATGGATGCACCATAGAATCATAGAACACTAGGACTGGAAGGGACCTCAAAGGTCATTGAGTCCAGTCCCCTGCCCTCATGGCAGGACCCAGTACCATCTAGACCACCCCTGATAGATGCCTGTCTAATCTGACAGAGGGACACCATCGGTGTCAGGACTCTGTGAACTGGATAGAATGCATCCAGCTGCCAATCACACCCTGGCACCCATGTTGTTTGTTTCTAGACCTTCTCTGGTAGGATTTCCAGGACCACCAGCTTTCCTCTAATCCAGAAGGAAAGCCTTTATTTTTACTGGCTTCAGGGGGTAGCCGAGTTAGTCAATCAGTTTTGCCAGTTTGGTTTTCCTTTTGATATTTATATACCCTCTGCTTCTTGTTTCCTGCCCCCTTTCATTTTTTTTCCTTCCTCCCGTTCCTTCTCTCCTATTTATTTTGGGTCTGGACATCCTAAACTCAAAACTCCAGTCATCTGAAGAAGTGGGCTGTGCCCATGAAAATTCATGGTACCATCTACATGTTTTGTTCAGCTATAAAATGCTACCAGACCTTTTGTTGTTTTTAAAGTTTATTTTTACTGCATTTGTGCTTTTACTCCTCCTGAAAACCAGAGACCCAGAGCTTCAGATCCACCCCGGTCCCTTAATTCATTTTCCTAAATGTTCTGAACTGTCAAGCCTCCGAGATGCAGACATCAGAAACTGTCCTGTCAGTTGTGGTATCCTGGGCCAGGATTAGTACTATGGGACTTCTCCACTCAGTTGATGAGTTCTTCACCATTCCATGCTCCAACGTGTCCTGCAAATCATCTCAGAGAGTGTCCCATTTGTTATGAGGGACCAGCAACAGAGTTGGCCTGGTCTGCTGCTATGGGGCCCTTTCTGTATGGCATTATTTAACTGTGCGGGGGTTAGAACCCTATTGTAAAGTTATTAAACAACAGCTACCGCTGGGTCTTTTACCCAACCACATCAGCCACCAAATCAGAGGCTCACTTAACTGCACATCCACTAATGTGATCCATGCCATCAAATGCCAACAATGCCCCACTGCCATGGATATTGGCCAAATTGGGCACTCTCTACGGGTAAGAATGAATGGACACAAATCAGATATCTGTAAAGGCAATACACAAAAACCCATTGGAGAACACTTCAATCTGTCTGGACACTCATTAATGGATCTCCAAGTCACCCTGTTGTTTCAGACCAATCCCAGGAGCCAAATACACAGAGAAGGGTGGGAACTTAACTTCATATACAAGTTTAATTCTTATGCAAATGGTATGAACAGAGACATCAGCTGCCTTGCACACTACCTTCCACATACTAATGACTTAACCCACCAAACAATGAAGGTGCAAATTGTAACTGTTTGAACCATCTACTCACTATCTTCTTTTTTTAATTTCCCCTACCTTTTTTCTTTTTTTCTCCTCCCCTCCCCCTTCCCTTATTCTTGGATCTGGACTTCTAATACTCCAGTCATCTGAAAAATGTATTTGTGCCCACGAAAGCTCATGATACCCTCTACAGCTATGTCTAGACTGGCATGATTTTCCGCAAATGCTTTTAATGGAAACGTTTTTCCGTTAAAAGCATTTGCAGAAAAGAGTGTCTAGATTCGCATGGATGCTTTTGCACAAAAGCACTTTTTGTGGAAAAGCATCCGTGCCAATCTAGACATGGTTTTGCGCAAGAAAGCCCCAATCACCATTTTTGCCATCGGAGATTTTTTGCGCAAAACGGTTCTCAGCTGTCTACACTGGCCCTCTTGCGCAAAAGCATTTGTGTAAGAGGGCTTTTTCCTGAACAGGAGCAGCATAGTATTTGTGCAAGAATACTGACAATCTTACATTAGATCGTTAGTGTTCTTGCGCATATTCAAGCGGCCAGTGTAGACAGCTGGCAAGTTTTTCCGCAAAAGCAAGTGTTTTTGCGGAAAAACTTGCCAGTCTAGATGCAGCCTACATGTTTTGTTAATCTTTAAGGTGCTACTAGACTATTTAGTTGCTTTTTTAAAAAGATTTTCCTGTTATGGACTAACTCAGCTCCCCCTCTGAAGCTTCTGGGTCTTTTGTTCATGTTACAGTCTCTCATGTATGCCTGTGTCACGGGCCTGAGAATCTCATTTTCAGTCAGGAGGGTACATAAGAACATAAGAACGGCCATACTGGGTCAGACCAAAGGTCTATCTAGCCCAGTATCCTGTCTGCCGACAGTGGCCAACACCAGGTGCCCCAGAGAGGGTGGACCGACGACAATGATGAAGCGTTTGTCTCCTGCCATCCTTCTCCAGCCTCTGCCACACAGAGGCCAAGGACACCATTTCTATCCCCTGGCTAATAGCCTTTTATGGACCTAACCTCCATGAAATTATCTAGCTTCTCTTTAAACTCTGTTATAGTTCTAGCCTTCACAGCCTCCTCTGGCAAGGAGTTCCACAGGTTGACTACACGCTGTGTGAAGAAGAACTTTCTTTTATTAGTTTTAAACCTGCTCCCCATTAACTTCATTTGGTGTCTTCTAGTTCTTCTATTATGGGAACTAATACATAACTTTTCTTTATTCGCTCTCTCCACACCACTGTTTTTGACACAAAAACAGTGTCAAATTTGCATATTAAGGTCAATTCCATGCACTCTCTCTGTAATGGGCTTGCAAAATTCCTTTGTAGAAGAATGACTACTTTACAGGACTGAGTTCCCAGGCAGGTTAAAATGGTCTCCAATAGGTTTCTGTGTGTTACCACTTCTGATGTCTGAGGACCAGGATCGCTGAGGCTATGTCTAGACTGCAAGCCTCTTTCGAAAGAGGCTCTTTCGAAAGATACTTTCGAAAGAGCCTCTTTCGAAACAGAGCGTCTAGACTGCACGCGGAATTTCGAAAAAGCAAGCCGCTTTTTTGAAAGAAAGTACCCAGTGAGTCTGGATGCTCTCTTTCTAAAAAGCCTGTTTGCTTTCAAGAACGCCTTCTTTCGAAAGAGCACTTTCGAAAGAAGGCGTTCTTCCTCGTGGAATTAGGTTTACCACCGTTGAAAGAAAAGCCGCATTCTTTCGATTTAATTTCGAAAGAACGCGGCTGCAGTCTAGACGCAGGTGAAGTTTTTTCGGAAAAAGGCTACTTTTTTCGAAAAAAACCCTGAGTCTGGACACAGCCTGAGGGACAAGAGAGGAGGGCCACCAGGGAAAAGCTTGCATGCTAGTACAAGACCATGTTCTCCACCCTGACCACTGTGATGGAATGTGTAGTGACCTGCCTGCAATGGGCCACAACCCAGAACCCCACCTGCCCCCATGACACCAGACTCTTGGTTTCCACCACCAGGGCCCCAGGGGCAGCCAACCCTGGCTCCCTTGGGACAAAGGAAGAATTAAGGGGGTGCAGAATGTTGGGGGGCTCATCCAGTGGTGCAGTAGGTAAGGTACCCAGAGCCAGAGGTTGAGGGATCAAGACCCCACCAGCACCTGTGTCCCTGCCCTAGAGCTGCTGCAGCCAAAGAGATTTGAGGAGCAATGGGAGAGGCACTTCTTCCCTCCCAGATCAGCTGCTGGAGTGAGGAGAAAGGGCTAAGGGCCATGTCCCAGGACATAGTGGAGGGGAACTCAAGGTGAGCCAAAGCCAAACAAGGTGATTTGCCGGCCTAAGGGAGGCCTTTCCCAACATGGCCCACGCTGCCCTGCTGCCCTATCTAGAGCAGCGGCCTGGTCCCGCTGCTGCCTGCCAACTGTGGCTCCCCAGGCTGGAACTCCATGGCAGCCACCACGGCTGGAGCTCTGGGGCTACAGCCATCTTCTCCTCCCCCCCCATACTTCCACCAAGCTCCAAAGCCAGGGATGGAGCTCCACGGCTGTTGCTGCTGGCCCCCAAGCTCTGTAGCCCGGGTCAGAGCTTTGGGGCTGTTGCTGCTGGTCCAGAAACTTCACGGCTGGGATCAGACCTTTGGGGCTGTTTGTTGCCAGACCCTGAAACCCACAGCCTGGGCCAGAGCTTTGTGGTTGTCACTGCTGGCCCCTTGCTACTGTCCAGCCGCTGGAGCTGGAACTCCCTGCGGCTCCTCTGCCTCCCCCCTCCCCGCCCCTGGGCTCCCAGTTCAGTTTGCGGATCCCCGCTGCTCATGCCCCAGAGCCCAATCTCCCTATACCTGGGATCTGTGGTCCAAGAACTCAGAGTCCTGGCTAGGAGAGGTACAATCTATAGAGGTTTAAAACAAACAAAGGAAGTTAAAAAAGAGTTAGATACATTCACGAAGGTTAGGTCCATCTATACTTACTAAGCAGAATATGTAGGAATGGGGTCCCTAGCCTCTATTTGTCAGGGGCTGGAAATGGATGACAGGGGAGGGATCACTTGATGATTCACAGTTTCTGTTCCCCCTCCCTCTGGGGCATCTGGCATCGGCTACTGTCAGAAGACTGGACGCTGGGCTAGATGGACCTTAGGTCTGACCTGGTATGGCTGTTCTTATGTTTTTCTGTTCACTGAAAAATGTGCTCTTTATCGGTTGAACGGCAGGGGTAGAGTGGAGGATTAACGGCAAACATGAGGGGGAACTTATGGAGAGCGATGGGGAAGAGTCTCAAAAGAGGCCTTACATAAAACTGTCCCTCAAGAAAGCCTTGCATAAAACTATCCTTCAAGATGTCTCTGAGTTACACTGCCCCTTGCTGTGCTTTCCTCATGGCAGGAGTGACCAGCTGCTCAAACTCTTGGGCGAGGTACTTTGCTTCAGCCCCCTACTCTGCCAGGAAAGTTTCACCCTTGTTCTTGCAACAGGCCACCACCATGAAGGTACTGTTGCATTTGCTGAGGTCCAAGTGGGTCAGGAAATTCCTGAACCTCCCCTTTAAACGTCCAAACACATCCCACCACCATTCTGCAGCTGCTCAGCCTGTTATTGAACTCCTCCTTGCTGGGGTTCAAGCTGCCCATGTAGGGCTTCCTTGAGCCACCAGAGCGGATCATCCCAGCTCTGCAATACAACGTGTTCCCATCTGTCTGAACTCATCTCGTGGTCCCAGAACTGGCATTCCACTGCGTGCAGAGGACGGCCTAGAGGGTGCACTAACATGAGCGCCAGGCCTTGCTAGAGCTGGGGTCTCCATACCATGCTGAAGTCCTTCCTTGTCCTCTTCTTGGTGGAGCAACATGCATACATTCCCAAAGCATTGTGCCAAGGGGGCGCACCACTACACCCATAAGCAGAATGATGCTTTCTAGCAAACTAGGCTCCACGCTCGCAGTGCTCTGGCATGCGCGCAGGCAACCAGGGCACAAAAAGACACAAGCACACTGCCTCCCCTTTATCTCATGCTAGGGGGAAGGGACTAGAGGAGTGCCTTATGGGACACAGTCAACATTAGACTCTCTCACCAGCCGCAGCAGAATTTTGGACCCAGCGGCATGAGAAGCATGACCCAGACTGCAAAGCTACCCATAGTGCCTCGCTTTGTGAGTTGAAGGTAGGCTTTGATGCACTACTTCGGGCAACATTCGATTTTTCCCCATTGTGAGAACATGGATGTCTGATGGCTTCAAATCGGGTGTCAGAAATCGACCATAGTAGCTTCGGCCTTATCTCGTAGTGGAGATGTGCCCTAAGAAGGATATGATGGAGGTCTATAAAATCATGATGTGTGTGGAGAAAGTAAATCAGGAAACGTTATTTACTTGATCCCATAACACAAGAACTAGGGGTCACCAAATGAAATTAAAAGTTGGCAGGTATAAAACAAACAAATGCCAGAGGAGGTTGTGAAGACCAGGACTTGAACAGGGTTCAAGAAAGAACCAGATACATCCATGGAGGTTAGGTCCATCAGTAGCTAGTAGCCTGGATAGGTAGGAATGGTGTCCCTCATCTCTGTGTGTCAGAAGCAGGGAATGGGAGACAGCAGATGGATCACTTCATGACTCCTGTTCTGTTCATTCCTTTTAGATAATCTAGCATTGGCCATTATTGGAAAATGGGATATTGGGTAAATGGTCCCTAATGTCTGTCCTTATGTTCAGTGTGCCAGACAGCCTATAGATAATGGCTGCTATGACTAAGTGGCAGCAAGAGCATGTGACCACTGAACTCCACTTGGGTACCTGTATTTCTCCATAAAATGGACAGGGGAATGTTTTTGAACAAATGATTCTCAATATAATTTAGAGCTATATAAGGTGGAATGTGATATCATCTACCGGCCTCTTTCCAACTCTTGGAAGGCCTGACGAACAAATAGTGAACTCAGGAAGTACTGGTCCCAGAGTGAAAAGTTTTCTAGTCTGGCAGTGGAAACCTGCTGGACTGCTGGTATCTCCAAGCAGGATGAATTACTACTTCCTATCCAAACTTTCTAGCATCTGAGGCTTCATTGTCAGCTTCGTTGATGTGCCAGGTAGTCTGACTCAGCGTGTTTGCTTGCAATTATAATCATGTACAAAGTTTCTGCACAGTTTTGGTTCCCCTGAGAACTGGTTACCTGGTCTCAGCCAATCATTGCTTCACTCCCAGGGGATGCTCTCAAGATGCAGTTCTTTAGGGTCTATTTTCTTCTCTTCCTGCTGCTCACAGAGCCAAGAGAGTTGTCTGGGAATCCTGCCAACCTGAAAGTCCACCGAGACTGGGCAGGGGAGTGATAAATATGAGTGTCCAGGCCAGTGACTGTCATACATGTGAGACCCAGAAGCTGACTTTGAGGGCTCAGCCGCTCTGTAGCAGGAAGAAAATCTGCCAAGTGGGATTTTGGTGAGTTGCCTTTTTCTGCTTTACAATTAGCACTAAGGGCTCAGGAATGATTCCGCAGCTCCGGTCATGAGCAATCCGAGCTGGGCTTTTCCAGGACAGAGATTTGAACTCCTTAGTGTTGTCAGAAAATGAAGGGATTGCCCCACTCAGACTGAGGGAACAATGTGTTGGAAATAGATGGGAGAAATATTTGTTTTTAAGACCAGACCCTTGTCTCTCATTCTGTGCTTCCATAGGTCTCAGTCACCTTTGGGAGCGGAGTATGGTTTTTACTCTGGCTCGCTCAGTTTTCCAGTTCAACAATCTCACTGCTCTGTTAGGATTTGCAGCCAAAGCTGCTGCAGTGAGTCTCTGTGTGACCAGAGGGCTCACAAGTGTGGGTCTTACACTGGCCACTTTCTGCTCTCCCAGTCTGCCTGCCGTGGGTCACTCAAAACACATGCTTGCCTCCCTGAAAGCAAAATCTGGGTCCTCGAGCCTTAAGAGCCCCATTTTTCATTCCTGATCTCAGAATGCCACATACGCTGGGAGTTTCCCCCACGCTCCCTCGGCACTCTGACCAAACAGCGCTGTGTGTATCAGGAGCCAAAGCTGGGATTTGACAAATGTGGAGCCAAAATAAAAACACCAAGGGACAAACCACATTGAGACCACAGTAAGACCAACCCCGGGGGCTTATGTCAATGTCTTGGTTTATATTGAAATTCCCCAGACAGCATGCTGTTCATTCGCACAGCTTGATGAACTCCCTCCTAGAATTTCTTGTTGATGGACTAAATAATCTGGTACCATCTGTAAATGTTGCCACCCCAGTGATTAGCTTCCTTTCTGGATTCAAGAATCATAGAATCATAGAATACTAGGACTGGAAGGGACCTCGAGAGGTCATCGAGTCCAGTCCCCTGCCCTCATGGCAGGACCAAATACTGTCTAGAGCATCCCTGATAGACATTTATCTAACCTACTCTTAAATATCTCCACAGATGGAGATTCCACAACCACCCTGGGCAATTTATTCCAGTGTTTAACCACTCCAACAGTTAGGAACTTTTTCCTAACATCCAACCTAAACCTCCCTTGCTGCAGTTTAAGCCCATTGCTTCTTGTTCTATCCCCAGAGACCAAGATGAACAAATTTTCTCCCTCCCCCTTATGACACCCTTTTAGATACCTGAAAACGGCTATCATGTCCCCCCCCCCCAATCTTCTCTTTTCTAAACTAAACAAACCCAAGTCTTTCAGCCTTCCTTCATAGGTCATGTTCTCTAGACATTAATCATTCTTGTTGCTCTTCTCTGGACCCTCTCCAATTTCTCCACATCTTTCCTGAAATGCGGTCCCAAAACTGGACACAATACTCCAACTGAGGCCTAACCAGCGCAGAGTAGAGCGGAAGAATGACTTCTCATGTCTTACTCACAACACACCTGTTAATGTAGGTCAATAATTATAAAATATTTAGCCTTCTATTTTTATAAAGTGTGTTACCCCCATCATTGTGCTTCTTTCTGTCTCCTCACAGACACATTGGGCATTTCTGTGCTCCCTTGATGCATCTACTCCTTCATGGAAGCTGCCAACTCCAGCACCTCTGAGATGCCAGTATTCATCCTAATGGGCATCCCCGGCCTGGAAGATGCCCACATCTGGATTTCCATCCCTTTGGCTGCATTCTACGTGACAGCTTTGTTGGCAAATTCCACGGTACTGTCTGTTGTAGCAAAAGAGCAGTGCTTGCACAAGCCAATGTATCTGATGATCTGCATGCTGGCACTCTCAGACATCATCACATCTACCTCCTTCATGCCCAAGACCCTGTGCATATTTTGGTTCAATTTGAAAAGCATCACTTTGAATGGCTGCCTTACCCAGCTCTTCTTCTTTCAGGCAAGTTCTGCTGTGCATTCAGGCGTCCTCGTCATAATGGCTGTTGATCGCTACGTGGCAATATGTAACCCTCTAAGATACACCACCATCCTCACCAATGCCCGAACAGCTAAGCTAGGGTTAGTGTGTTTGGTAAGAGCTGTTCTCTTCATTTTGCCCATGCCCCTGCTCCTGAGATGGCTGCCGTTCTGTTCCAATAACATTATCGCCCACACGTACTGTGACAACATGGCAGTGGCAAAGGTGTCTTGTGGGGACATCACAGGCAGCAGAATATATGGCTTGATGTTGGCCTGTATCATGATTGGGTTTGACCTGACGGTCATTGCATTGTCCTACGCGCTGATCCTCAGGGCTCTCCTTAGACTCTCCTCCAAGAAAGCCAACCAGAAAGCCCTCAGCACATGCACCGCCCACATCCTTGTGATACTCATGGCTTATCCTGCTGGCCTCTTCTCCTCTCTGGCGCACCGATTCGGTCAGGGCATCACACCCTATGTACACATCATCTCATCCAACCTCCATTACATCATCCCCCCCATGCTCAACCCTATCGTGTATGGGGTCAACACCAAAGAGCTTCGTGAGAAAGTGGTTGCATTCCTCGGCAGAACGTTTTCAGCTGGTGTCTTTGACTATAAAACTGCAGGACGGGGAAAGTATTGAGAACTAAACCGTGTGGCCTAGAATTCGAGGGGTGCGCACGCTAGAATGTGAGTAAGCAAATTGCAATCCTAGCATGTGCATGCACGCACTATGAATGAAGGTAAGGCAACACTGAATACTGTCAGTGAATTAGAAAGCAGGCTTTCAGGGGCAAGGTGAAAATCTGGGTGGCAGTTTCTGCTTATTGGAATGGGAGGAGAGGAGAGACAAGTAAGACTGAAAGAAGATAAATGGGTGAAAACTTTGAGTCTAGACACCTTTGATGTTAGACATTTATTGAAAGTTGCTCAAAGTGATATTACATAAGAACATAAGAACGGCTGAGTCAGACCAAAGGTCTGTACAGCCCAGTTCCCTGTCTGCCAACAGTGGGCAATGCCAGGTGTCCCAGATGGAGTGAATCAAACAGCTAATGATCAAGCAATTTCTCTCCTGCCATCCATCTCCACCCTCTGACTAACAGAGGCCAGGGATGCCTTTCCTTACGCATCCTGGCTAATAGCTATTAATGGACTTAACCTCCATGAATTTATCTAGTTCTTTTTTAACCCCTGTTATAGTCCTAGCCTTCACAACCTCCTCAGGCAAGGAGTTCCACAGGTTGACTGTGCACTGTGTGAAGAAGAATATTGCAGAAGGGGCACTCTGATCAATATGTTTTGTAGAAGTTATGAAAGATGAGCTAATAGAGAGAACTCTGGAGCAGCCCTCGGACCCCTTCTTTAGATTTGTTTTTTTCCAGACACCCTTTCTTTTTGGCAGGTGAGTAACCGGTAATCCTGCTTCATTGATCAGATGAATTTGCTTTGCTCTCACTGGTTGATTCCTCATGCCACCTGGAATGAAATAATTAAGCTGTCCCACAGGAAGTTGTGAAAAACCCAGGTTACAGACTGCTGTGTTAAATTCCCAAATCAAATATCTTACTACTTTTCATAGTCGATTTTGGAGTAGCTTTTAGTTGGAAATTTCATCTTGCACACTAACAGTTATTGTTGTCGAAGATGGAAAAAGTAGGTTTTGAGATTTCTTTTTGCAGTTTGTAAAATCGACGGAACAGAAATTGCCACAGGATATCCAGGTGACTGAATTATTGAAGAACTAAGTTCTACACAACCTATATTGCCTAATATCTCTTTGTTGCCATTATTTTGTGGATGTCTCGGTCATTTGAGCTAAGCCTGCACTGCAACGCTATTTCAGGATACCGGGATATCTTGATATAGCTATCCTGTATCTTCACAGCAAGGCCCTTATTTCAAAATATACCAGGGTCTCTATTCTGATGTCCCTGGAAACCTCATTCCATGCGGAGTAAGGGACGTTTCAGAAGGGCAGGCTATTTTAAAATTTGGCGCTGTGTAGGCAGCCCTTGGAGCAGCTCTGGACATTTTCAACCATGGCTCATTGGCCTCATGCTGAAAACAACCAAACAGAGCAGATTTGGGTTGATGGTCTCAAATTCATGGATGAAACCTGGGGCAAAGTCTTTTGTGAACTTGGCTTCCTTTCTCTTTCATTGCCATTACTACTTGCTGCTGCTACAATTGAAAGACGGCTTTCTTAGATTCAGTTGAGGACAACAAGTCTCTGCGACAAGATGGAAAAGGAACTTGTAGAAAACATTTTCCTTGTCTGGGTATGTCTACACTGCCACCCTAGTTCGAACTAGGGTGGCTAATGTAGGTATTCGAAGTTGCAAAAGAAGCCCCAGATTTAAATATCCTGGGCTTCATTTGCAGCTTCCCGCCATTTTTAAATCCCCGTTAGTGCGGACTCCGTGCCCGCGGCTACACGCGGCACGGAGTAGGTAGTTCAAATTAGGCTCTCTAATTTGAACTACCGTTACTCCTCGTGGAACGAGGTATACCAGTAGTTCGAATTAGAGAGCCTAATTCGAACTAGCTACTCCGTGCTGCGTGTAGCCGCTGGCACGGAGTCCGCACTAACGGGGGTTTAAAAATGGCAGCACCCGGGAAGATGCAAATGAAGCCTGGGATATTTAAATCCCGAGCTTCATTTGCAACTTCGAATGACTACATTAGCCACCCTAGTTCGAACTAGGGTGGCAGTGTAGACATACCCTTACAGACTACAATGACTGAGGGTTTCAGCTGCCTTTGTGCAATTTTTATCAGCATCGTTTGCCATTTTTAGTTTGAAACACCTCAGTGGCTATATATGCACCTGTAAGGAGATTTTGATTTTGAATTTGATTTTCATCTCATAGCATTGCTGTGCATGTGGGGAAAAGCCTGTTGGTGCTTGCAGCTTTTTTTAAGGAGCTCTGTACTAGGTGTCTGACAAAAACTTTCATCTGTTACTTGATTTATAGATAAATGTAACAAGAGAACACATTGGTTGCAAGAAAAAGTTTGGACTATTCCAGGATTAGGTTTTATCTTTGATTTGGGGCTATCAATTTGGCAGTAATCTGGCAAACCTGCCAGAAATGCAAGAGACAGAGAAGTAACCCAGAAAGTAGATCTTGGTGGAAGTCAGAAAACCATCAGGAAGCCAGAAGGGCCAGAGCTGGGTTGGAGACAGAGCAGCAATGTTGGAGCAGAGTCGCTGCTGCTGGCTCAGACTATAAAAAAACCCCTCTCTGTGCCAATGAGGACACAGGCCTGGGCTATAGGGGAGAGCTGAGAAGACTGAGTAGGGGGATGGATGTCGCCTGTGCCGCCATTAATATGACAGTTATGTACAATGAGCAGCTGGGGAGAGCAAGGTGCAGCTATGAGAAGAGGGCCCAGCACAAGTTGATGCTACCAGAGAAGAGGGCCTTCAAGGCTGAACAAAGAGGTCATGCATAGGCCATTGCTTTTAATACCATTTTTACACATGTCCCGACATTTTAGGTCTTGTTACCCTAAATTTGAGAAGCCTTCTGGCTCCTGATTTGGGATGGTGTATTTCTGTAAGAACCTTCCATCAGGGAGCCAACTTAGTGAGGAGAGTTTCATTTGGGAAGACCCTGACAGCCTTCCTCTAGCTTTGGAAACTACCAATCCCATGATGCTTTGGGGAAGAGAGAAGAAGAAGAGAGAGAGAGAGAGAGAGGGAGAGAGAGAGAGATATGGTTTGTTTCACTTCCAGGGGATGCAGGGAGAGTGTATGTTGAGCTGCACCTTGGAGGGGAGCCAGGATCCAGGTCAGAGAAAGGGAGATTGATTAATGAAGCTCTGTCCAAGCCACACATTTCTGCTGAGAGCCTCTTGCAGCTTTGGCCAAGTGTCACGTTACGGGAATTTGAGGGAAGCAGCCAGATCATGGCTGCACCAATAGGTGGGGGTGCTGGCACCAACAAGGATATAAAAGGGGGCCATGTGGGGTATTGAATGGGAGCTTATGGTTTGCTGATCCTGTGTACGCTATTTATGTGAGTGCATAATGTCTGTGTGTGTAGGTAGGAATCTGTAATCTGTGTGAAAGATGAATATTTCTCTGAATGTGGTTAAGCATTGCTATGGACAGGCTGAGTAGTGAAGCCCTGTGGGACAATGGCACGCGATGGGCCAAGGACACACCTAAAGCATGAGGGCGGACACCTAAGAGCGGCCAGCAGAGAGAGGCTGAGGGCCAGGTGACCGGCTGCATACAAGAAGAGGCCAGGAAGGAGGTATAAAGAGGCCATGTGGTCGATGCCATTTTGTTCTCAGCTCAGCACTTCATCCCAGAGGCAGCAGTGCAGGGATCAAAGAGCCCGGAAGACCTATGAACCCATCCTGATGCTAGGATGTGCAACAAGAACTTTTAAACCAGCAGCTGTAACATCTCTGCTAGAGCCTGCATCGAGGACTGGGAGATTCGGTGCATGTAACGTACTGTTCTTTAACAACCTTACTCTCATACTTTTCTTGCTTGTGATAATAAACCTTTAGTTATAGATTCTAAAGGATTGGCCCAGCGTGATTTGTGGGTAAGATCCGGAGGGTAAATTGACCAGGGATCTGTGGCTGGTTTCTTGGAACTGGACAGAACTTGTTCGGGGTAGGTGGGATTGGGTGCTAGGACCCCCCACCTGTGTATGAGGCCCGGGGCCATCTGGGGCACAGATATTGCTGGGGTGTCGGAGGGGTTTTGCTCATGAGGCTTCAGGCAGGCAGCTGAAGCGCTCTGTGGGACTGGTTTGTGGCCTGTTTGGAGAGGTCACCAGTCTGGGGGCTGTAAGGAGCCCCAAAGTTGAGCAATTCGCCCTGAGTGGATGCCCTCAGCTGTGCCCAGACACGGCCCGGTCCGTCACACCAACCAGGCAGCCCCGACAGCTTTTGCTTGTGTTTCAGTGGAGCAGAGACTGTTGCTGAGCCCAGGACAGGCTGAGGTGGGCCCACAGGGTTCGTTACAAGGGAAAGGGCACATCAAGGAGACTTCACTGGATTCCCTGAGGCTGAGAAGAGACGCAGTGTTCTTACCGTCTCACCAGCATCCTAACTCCTCCCATTTGCAGAGGGGCGGTGCGCCTTGGAATGAACCCAACCTTAGAATTGCTCTGCCCCTTCGTGCCTGGGCTGGGCTGTTTGACTGGCCCAATGGAGTGCTGTCCTGGGCTGCAGATCTCCATGACTCCATGCAAGCCATTCACAGGCATGCACACTGGGAGGAAGAAAGGGGAGAACGGGATGTGGTAACCGGTGACAGTCCAAGTTTAAGTTGCTGATGTTTCACTTGCCATTGTAAGTCGCAGGCATTCATTGATTTATTGAAGTGTCCTCTCCTGATTTAAATGGGTTAGGACATTTTAATTAATCTCCATCTCTTACATTGTGCTTTCCTGCATTGCTTCCATAAAGATGTGTTCACTTCATCGAAGTGTGGAATTGTATTGTTCATAATTGGTACTCTTGAGTTAGAGCAAATGGTTCATATGTCAGTGAACCACGTCTCCCCAATCCTGACCTTGCAGATGGTACAAAGCACACAGACCTTTCAGGTAACAATGTAGACCCATTACAAAGGGATGGCAGAGGGACACAATGACCCATGCTAGGAGAAGGAGGGTATGACACAATGAGGAATGAGGATGTTTTGGTCTAACTAGCAGGTACAATGCTAAGGGGGATAACAAACAATGTCTGGAGTGTACTACGTTACTTGTTGGTTTCAAGGTACAAAAGGAGCCATAAGAGTCTTTGTACCAGCCTGGGGAAGAAGTGCCCAATGTGCTGACCGGACTGGTACCATTGTCACAGAAAAATGTGTTGGTACCCATAAACAACGTGCCAGTGTGCTAATACCCATCTTCGTTGATAATAAACATTACCAAATGCCTCACGCTGAACCAAGCTTTGGTCGTTCTTTAGGAGGAACATCAGAGTCTGCTAAATTTACAATCCACGGGGAGCTAAGACCAACTGTAACAATGCAACAGCTTTAAGGTACATTAGTAAATATGCCTAGCTGGTGGGAACACTCTGGATCACTCAAGACATCTAGATAGACTTATGTGTAGGGCCTGGGAGGACCAGTGTTGGTGGTCCATGGAGGTCTCAATGACATAAAAAAGGTGAGGGGTCTTGGCTTGGGGGAGGTATGAATGAGCAGACTCAGAGTGCGGGGTCTCAGCAGGGTGGTGTGTGAGGGGGTGGGGGTCTCAGTTTGGGAGTATGAGTGAGCAGGCTGGGGATGCAGAGTCTCGGCTTGGGCCAGATGGAAGTGATGGAAGCATGGTGTGAGGAGGGTCTACAGCCAGTAGGGCTGCAGAGGAAGAGCCGGTCAGAGTGAAAGATGGCCAGGGCCAGGAGCTAGGGGCCAAGGGCTGGGCCCCGCCAACTGGCAGTGATGAGAGTGTGGCACCTAAAGAGGCACTTCTTAATCTAGTCCCGTTTGGAGGACAGGAACTGGTCCAGGAAGTGAATGTAGCTGTACCACTCAGTGGTAGTCAGTGTAATACAATTTGATTTCACATCCCTATGATGGAGAAAAACGTTCAGCAACCCACCAGTGTAGCATTTCATTTAACGGACTTTTCTCATGCCCCCTCTTTCATCTCCACTGTAATGTAGCAATCCCAGTCTTTCCAACCTGTCTCTCCCTATGAGAGATTCCACAGGCCCGAGGTCTTTCCATGAACCCATCTACTTCTGTAATATCCTGGGTGAGAAGGTGTCCAGTGGAAGGCAAAGGAGTCTGGAAGAGTCCAGAGGAGGGGGAAGAATGAAGGGACTGACCTGATGGCATTGTAGTTTCTCTTTTTTCCGCCCATTCCATTCCTCCGGGATCACAGTGTGTTGCTAGGTTTCTATCCATATTCACACTGCGAGCAGGGTTTCCTGGAACCATATACAATAAATTACTTAAGAATCCTCAGTTCTCACTTTGAGGGTTGGCAGATTCTTGTCCAGAGATCAACCCCAAAATTCCACTGATACTATATTTGGGAAGCCAAAGTGTGCCGTTGCCCCCCACACACTATAGGACGTCTAGAACATAAGAACATTCCAACGTATTTTAAAATGTAGATTGTTAGTAGGGGGCTGCGTCCCCGGCTTGCTATGCTCACTAAGCCCCCTTCCTCCCGGGTAGGCAACCCCGACTCTCCCACTAGCTATCGGGGGAGGGCTGGGCCGCTTCAGCCCCGGCCCTTTTTCTTCTCCCTCCCATCCCCAACAACCTAAGCCCTTTCTCTCTCCCCCCACAGGCCACACCCAGACAATCCTGGGCCCTTTCTTCCCCTTCCCTGGCTGCTCCCATGCCAGCCTGGGCCCTTTCTCTCTCTCTCCCAGCCACGCCAGCCCCGGCCCTTTCTCTCTTGCTCCCACTCAGCGATTGCACCAGCCAAGGCTCTTTCTCTCTCCCCTTTGGCCATGCCCACACCAGTCCTAGCCCTCCCCCCTTCCGCTCCAGCTTGGGCCCTTTCCCTTCCCTCCTCGCCCCAGCCTTGCAAGCCCGCACACTTTCTATCCCTCCCCGGCTGCAACAGCATGGCCCTTCTCCCCTCACACCTAACCCTACCACAGCTTCCCACCACCTGGCTGAGGCTGTGCCAGGCCCAGCTCAGCCCCCGGCAAACACGGAGGGCAGATGCCACAGCACCCATCCCAGCTCTCCATGTGGCTTCCAGAGACGGCTGACCTGGCAGTGGGTGGGGCTTCTCTCCAGGGATGTAGAGGTAGGGCTGGGGGCTGGGCATTACACACACATGCCTACCCTCCAGCCTGTGGACACTGTGACATGATGACATCCCATCCCACAGGAAATTTAGAGAGAGAGAGAGAGAGAGAGAGATTACATTTCACGTAGTCACAAACACCACAACTTAACAAGATAGAAGAGAATCATAATAACACAGAATCCTAGAACTGGAAGGAACCTCGAGTGGTCATCAAGTTCAAACTCCTGAAATCGTGGCAGGACCAAGCATCAACTCAACCATACCCAACAAGCATTCAGCTAATTTACTCTTTAAAATCTTGAACAATGGAGATGCTACAACTTCCCTAGGCAATGTATTTCAACTTAACCACTCTGACAGGAAGTTTTTCCCAATGTCCATTAACCTATCATGCTGCACTTTAAGTTGATAGTTTCTTGTCCTATCATCAGTGGCCAAGGAGAACATTTCCCCCTCTCCCCATTGTAACAACACCCTTGGAGGTACTTGAAAACTATTATTATGTCCCCTCTCAGTTTTTTTTTTCCAGACTAAGAAAACCCAGTTCTTTCAATCTTCTATCATAGATCATGTTTTCTAGAAATGCAATAACTTTTGTTGCTCTTCACTAGACCTAGTCCAGTTTCACCACATCTCCCTTGAAATGTGGTGCCTAGAACTGGACACAGTCCTTCAGTAGAGTATCAGTGCAGAGTTCAGTGGAAGAATAACTTCTTGTGTCTTGCTTATAACACTCTTCTTATGCATCCAGTAATCACGCTTGCTTTTTTTTGCAACAATGTCACACTGTTGAGCCATATTTAGCTTGTGAACCACTATGACCCCCTAGATCCTCCTGTGCAGTACTCCATCGTAGACAGTCACTTCCAGTTTTGTTTGTTTGTTTCTTTGTTTTAATGCGTGAAACCAACGATTCCTTCCGAAGTGGAATACTTTGCATTTGTCCATATTGAATTTCATATATGGACCATTTCTCCAGTTTGTCCAGATCGTTTTGAATTATAGTCCTGTCTTCCAAAGCACTTGCAACCCCTCCTCCTCTGGTATCATCCTCAAACTTTATGGCTGTGTCTTCATTGGCACCCCTTTCCGGAAAAGGGATGCTAATGAGACACTTTGGAATTGCAAATCCGCGGGGGATTTAAATATCCTATTTGAAAGTAGGAATAAGGGATCTCACAGAAAACGGTTTATTTTCCGGAAAATCACGTCTACACTGGCACTTTTCTCCGGCAAAAACCCCGAGCCGGAAAAAAGCGGCAGCCATGTAAATGCAAATGCTGTGGGGGATATTTAAATCCCCCGCGGATTTGCAATTCCGAAGTGTCTCATTAGCATCCCTTTTCCGGAAAGGGGTGCCAATGTAGACACAGCCTATAAGTGTACTCTCTATGCCATTATCTACATCACTGCTGAAGATATTGAATGGAACCAGTCCCAGGATTTATCTCTGTGGAGTCCCTCTTGTTATGCTTTTCCAGAATGACTGTGAATCATTGACAACTGCTCTCTGCCAAAGATTATCCAACTAGTTATGCACCATCCTTACAGTAGCCTCATCTAGGTTGTATTTCCCTAGTTTATTTCTGAGAAGAGTGTGCAAAACTCCATATATGCTTTACCAAAGCCACAACTACCACTTTCCCCTTATCCACAAGGCTTGCAATCCAATCAAAGAAAGCTATCAGGTTGGTTTCAGATGGTATATTCATTACAAATTCATGTTTGCCCCCTTGTTATCTTCTAGATGCAAAAGGATTCTTTAGTTATTTCCTCCATTATAGTTCCTGACACAGAAGTTAAGCTGAGTGGTCTGCAGTTTCCCAGGATGTCAGACTGACAGAGCCAGATGAGTTCCCAGCAATCACCTTCTTTGGGACAGCACACAATGCACAGTAAAACTTTGGAACTACTTACTTGCGGATGCTGTGAAGACTAAGACTAGAACAGGATTGGAAAAGAACTAGATAATTTTATGATGAGCAGGTCCATCAGTGATTATTAACCAAAATGTCTGGGAATACAAAATCCTGCTCTGAAATTTTCCTAACCAATGTTAGCCAGAAACTGAGAAGGAACAACAGGGATGAATAACATGATGATTGTCCACTTGATTCAATCCCTCTAAAGAACCTGGCATACGCCATCAGCAGTGGACAGGATACTGGGCTAGATGGACCATTGGTCTGACACAGAATGGCCATTATTATAAAGCTCAGAATGGAAGGGGTTCCTGTGTCAGAGGCTGAATGCAAGGTGGAGGGAATGTAGCCCAAACTCAAGAGCCAGATGTGGTAGGGGTGTGGTTCATTTACCCGTGTCCTCATCCCAGAAAGCCACAGCTGCCTAAAATATCTCCCCATTGACATAGAATCATAGAACACCAGGACTGGAAGAGACCTCCAGAGGTCACCGAGTCCAGTCCCCTTCTCTCATGGCAGGACCAAATACTGGCCTTAGAGAAACAGATTAGGGGAACTCTGTGGCTATTACCTCATCAAGTATGAGATGCCCTGTGAGATGGGCTGCCCTCTGGCCATAGGAGTGAGGAAGGAATCACTCAGTGAGTGGACACATCCCGCAGAGCTGAGACAGGACAGCACGACCTATTTCTGCATCGCTTTCTGACAGAGGGACAGCGACTTGAAATGTGATGCTTCCCTGAGGCAGGAAATAGATGAGACATTTCAACAGTTTCAACTGACAGATATGTATCTACGTTAGACGAGGGATGTAATAGTGTAGCCGATTCACCTATTATCTACTAAGAAAAAGCGCATAGGTTAATGCTATAGGCTACTCTCATTTCCACAACAGGGGCTGCTGTCACCCTGCACTGCTGCCTCTGTATCAGAGGCAGCAGCACGGGGTGACAGGCAGCCGATACGCTAGGGGAGCCGGTTTTTAAACTGGCTCCTCTTGTAGACCAGCTCCTGCTTGGTATCCCATGCAGAGTGGCAGAGGACTCTTTGGGAGTGGGGCTGCTGTGCACTAGCTGCCAGTCCTGTTTCTGGGGACTGTAGGATAGTCAACTAACCAATAAAAATTCATGAGATTACTTGACTATTCAATTAACCGATATTTGGTTACTTGACTATTCAATTAATCTACATCCCTACTTTAGACTTCAGATAGTCTTACTGGACAGGACTTCTGATATCAGAATCCCATGATGAAAAAGCCTTTTCCGTGCCCTTTAGCCTATAATAACTCAGGATCCCCTCATTTCACCTCCAGAGCATGACAGTGACTTTTCTGAAGCCATAGGTTGCTACAATCAGCTTTGTATTTCCCGGGCTTCATTTGCATGTTGCCGGGTGCCACCATTTTTAAATGTCCACTAGTTCGGACTCCGTGCCCCGTGGCTACATGCGGCAAACAAAAATGAGTTTTTCTTCACATAGAACACATTCAACCTGTGGAACTCCTTGCCAGAGGAGGTTGTGAAGACAAGGACTTTAACAGACTTCAAAAAGGAACTGGATAAATATATGGAGGTCAAGTCCATCAATACTTATTAGCCAGGATGGGTGGGAATGGTGTCCTTAGCCTCTCTTTGTTACATGCTGCAAATGGATGACAGGAGAGGGATCAATTGATGATTCCCTGTTCCGTTCATTCCCTCTGGGGCATCTGGCATTGGCCACTGTTGGCAGACAGGATACTGGGCTGGATGGACCTTTGGTCTGACCCAGTATGGCTGTTCATATATGTTCTTACCCACTTTTTCAGTCAGAATTTTTTTTAACTTCAACCTCCAGCCATTAGTATATCTAAGTCTCTATGGCTACATCATATTTCAAGTAGGAATAAGATATCCTCCGGAAAAGGCTTTATTTTCCGGAGAATAACGTCTAGACTGGCGCTTTTCTCCGGCTTTTCTCCAAGCTGGAAAAAAGCGGCAGCCATGTAAATGCAAATCCCGGGGGGGACATTTAAATCCCCTGCGGAATTTGCAATTGTGATGTGCTACATTAGCATCCCTTTTCCGGAAAGGGATGCCAGTGTAGACACAGCCTATATGTTTGGCTGAGAAGTCTATTATTAAATATTTGCTCTATTAAAAAATATTTGCTCTGAATCTAGGTACTAGAGTCTGTTATTAAGTCACTCCTTAACTGTATTTTGTTATCCTAAAGACATCGAGATCTTTGAGTCACTATAAATCAGATTTTGACATCTTTTACTTATTCTTGTGATTCTTCTTGGAATGCCCTTTAGTGTATCAGTATCCATCCTGAAACATGGACACCAGAACTGGACCCTGTATTCCAGCAGCAGTGTCACCAGTGCCGAATACAGAGGTAAAAAAACCCTTCTCTACCTCTCCTTGAGATCCCCCTGATTGTCATCCCAGCATCGCAGTGGTTCTTTAGGCAAGAGGATCACAGTGGGAGCCCATTTTGCTTGATTATTCTTTCATGTCCCCCCAATTTTCTTCAGAGACTCTGCTTCTAGTGATTGTTCCCCATCATTTCAGCATTTTTCGTTCCTAGATGTAGATCGCTACATTGCTCTATGAGCACACATTCCATTGGCTGCAACTCACTTTACCAACTGCTCCGGATTGCTCTGAATCGGCAACTGCTCCACTTCATTAGTTATGATCCCCCAGTTTGTGTGACATCTGCAAACATTGATACTGAGGCATGGGAAGGGAAAGCAGTTGGGATGCTGGTACATGTCTGTGCTTACACTTGTCAGTCAAAGCCTTTAACTTATATCTCAGACACAGCTGGTACCTGCAAAACAAAAAAAGCTGGCATGTAGCACTTTAAAGACTAACAAGATAGCGTATTAGGTGATGAGCTTCCGTGGGGCAGACCCACTTCTTCAGATCATATTCTGAAAGCGAAATGGCAGGACCATTATATAACAGAGGGGTACTATGAAAAAAGTAAACAAATTACAAACTAACAAATCAGCTACATAGAACAGAAGGTGGGGGCAAGGGGACAAGGAAGAGATAAGGAAGGAGGAAAGAGACAAGGGAAGTAATAGAAGTGCAGGCCGGTAGCCCTAAATAACAAGGCCCTTGTGCTCTTCATGACCATGCTGTTGAGCACAAAGTCACAGCTCAGTTGGATAATCTGTGTTTTGTCACCTTTTGGCACCCCAGATCAGGACTATGGTCCATCTAGTCCAGTATCTTCTTTGTGAGAGTGACAGCCCCAGGTGCTCCAAAAGAATTTGTAATCCCCCCAGCATTAGGGAGATGGATAGGGATGACTTCAGTGTCATGAGGATGTCAGCCTAATGCCCAACAGACAGAGGTTGGTTTGTGCTGTGAAACACAGGGATCCATTGGCTTTCCAAAATATTTACTTGGCTGTAACTATTCTACCTGGCTAGTTTCACCATCCACGTACATGTTCAAACCCTTCCATGTTCTTGCTTAGTTCATTGCCTGAACCACCTCCTATGACATGAGTTCCTCTGTCTAATTAGGCACTGGGTGAAGAAAAGCATTCTGAATTCCAGAGTTTGAATTTGCCACACTTCAGTTCAGTTGAATGTCCTTTTGATCTTGGGTTATGAGAGAGGGAGAGCATATTTTATATCTACCCTCTACCAGTTAGTATTATATAGAACTTTCTCTTCTCCCCTCTTATTCATCACATGTGTAAGGTAACATTCCCAATTTTTTTTTCAACAACTTTCTATATATGTGTTTCCCTCAGCCCTTGAATATTCTTCTTGCCTGAACTCTAGTTCTGCAATACTCTGTGTGAGATGGGTACCCAGTACCACAGAGAAGACTCCAGAAGAGAGGGAAACATTAATTGACTAATCTCATGGTATGGACTTTTCTGTTAGATTCTGCCTCCCACTTCTCCTGGATCAAAATATTTTCCTTAGTTTCTGTCTGTGCTTATACTGTGAGCAGGGTTTCACAGAACTCAGTGCCATTCACCCAGGTCCCTCTGCTGAGTCCATGTAGTGAATAAAAACATGGTTAGGAGTTTGAGGCATTCAAGCTGTTTCCTACAATGGGCATTTATGATGCTACAGAGATAGAGATAGATAGATAGATAGAGAGAGAGAGAGAGAGAGATAGCGCCCACGGCAAATGTTGTTGCCTCAATTGCTTACCCCTCTTTCTAGAGTGATAATAACTATAGCATTTATGGTCTCCAAATTGTTGTGGACAGTGTGTAATCCCCTTCCTGCGCATCTCTCCCTTCACAGGCAACATAAAACTTTCTGAGACCAAATTATACATTGAAGACGTCATGGCTGCTTTCAACCTCACTCCTTCTGATCAGTCAACATTTGTCCTAATGGGCATTCCTGGCCTGGAAGCTGCCCACGTCTGGATTGCCATCCCTTTCGCGATGTCCTACATTATCACCATGTTGGGAAATGTCACAGTTCTCATTGTTGTGGGCAGAGATCAGACCCTGCACAAGCCGATGTACCTGCTGATCTGCATGCTGGCACTCACAGACATCATCAAATCCACCTCCATCTTGCCAAAGGCCCTGTGTATATTTTGGTTCAATTTGAAAGGCATTACCGTGAGTGGCTGCCTCACCCAGATGTTCTTCCTTCACACTGTTTCTTTTACACAGTCAGCCATCCTGGTCACAATGGCCTTTGATTGCTACATTGCCATATGTAACCCCCTCAGATATGCCACCATCCTCAGCAATGCACGAATAGCTAAGTTAGGGCTTGTAGGTTTGATAAGAGGCGTCCTCTGTATTCTGCCTCTGTCGCTGTTATTAAGCTGGCTGCCATATTGTGCCAACCACACTATCGCCCATACATACTGTGCAAACATGGTTGTGGCAAAGTTATCGTGTGGGGACATCACCATCATCAGCATGTACAACTTGGTGGTAGCATTTACAGTCAGTGGATTAGACCTGATGCTCATTGCTCTGTCCTATGGTCTGATCATCAGGGCCGTCCTCAGAATCTCCTCCAGGAAAGCCCACCAGAAAGCCCTCAACACCTGCACAGCCCATCTCTGTGTGATGCTGACCATTTATACTCCAGGCTACTTCACCAGCTTGACACAACATTTCGGTCGGGGCATCGCTCCCCATATTCACGTTATCTTGGGAAACCTCAGTCTCCTCATCCCTCCCATGCTCAACCCCATTATTTACGGGGTCAAAACCAAAGAGCTTCGTGACAAAGTGAGCAAATGCTTCCACAGAAAGTGATTGCCTGTGTGCGACAAGAGGGGGTAAAGACATCTACATCTCCTCATTAATCAGGGAGCTGTATCCCAGGCCAGCTAGGCTCAGCATTGTTCCAGTTCACAGTCGGAGCAGTTCCAGACACTTAGGCTACGTCTACACTGGCATGAAAAGTTTTCCATTAAAAACATTTTTGGAAAAGAGCGTCTAGATTGGCAGGACGCTTTTCCGCAAAAGCAGTTTTTGCGGAAAAGCGTCCGTGCCAATCTAGACGCGCATTTCCGGAAAAAAGCCCCGATCACCATTTTCGCGATCGTGGCTTTTTTGCGGAAAATAAATTTCTGCTGTCTACACTGGCCCTTTGGCGCAAAAGTTTTTCGGAAAAAGACTTTTGCCCGAACGGGAGCAGCATAGTATTTCCGCAAAAGCACTGACAATCAATCTTACATGAGATCGTCAGTGCTTTTGCGGAAATTCAAGCGGCCAGTGTAGACACAGCATTAATGTCTTATCACTCTGTTACCGCTCACTACTCTCTCCATTGCTTCTGCCTGACCTTGCCTCTTTCTGTATCCCCCATCAGACCCCAAATTCCCACTCTCTGCCACTTGACTTCTCTCTAACTCCTAGACTGGCACAAGATACTGAAGCTTCCTTAGGCAAGGGAGTTTTCCATTAGTCCCTGCATGAACATGGGTTTTGATCAGTTTGATGGATAGAAGCTCGATTTTCAGATAACCAAAGAAAATGAAAGAAATGACCATGCAGAAATTCTTAACAATATGTACAATGATCTGCTGAGCAAAATTTACCTGATTTTTTTTATACCAATCTTTCAGGAAATCCCGTGGATAAACTTAATAACGTTTGAATCCAATTGGAAATAAATAATATAACGTCGTGGTTGTTTTTACACTACCTGTGTTAAGGGTTCCTTTTGGGCTATTTTTAATGCTGCCAGCTGCCATTTCTCATCTGAAATACCTGCCAGACTTTAGTTAGGATGCAATTATCGGTGCTGGGGTTTTGATTTTTAATCTGCCATTTCATATGTTTGTGGCTATTGTGAATGAACTTCTTCTGTGGCATACAACTTTAAAAAATTAGAAATCAAATCTATACTAGGTATTTAACAAGAGCTTTCCTTGGTTACTTCATGTATAGACCAAAGGATGAATAAAACAATATTTCAAGAAATACGTCGGGCTACGTTTAAGTGATTTGTAAGTAACTGTGGAAGCAGGCTCTTTGCTGGCCAGGCCTCTCGCCTGTATTGCCATCCAAGCAAAAGGTCAACTTCCCCTTGATGAAAACCCTTACACTATGTAACTTAAAGATCAGTGACGAACAGGAATCAAAACCAGACCTGAAAAGTTCATGTAAAGTTCGTGCTGGTTGTGCTGACTGTGTTATGCCCGATAAGGCAGAAAAGGAAAAACAGGAAACCATCTCACCCTCTTACTCCTGTCACTTAACAGATAGGGTCTGCTAGCCTATCAAAAAAAGTGCGCAAAAGCTCTCTCTATAAAACAGCTACCCCTCCTATATCAAATTGAGGAATCCCGAATAAACATTGGATAGCGAAATATGAGCCAGGTCCGAGGACTGATCACCCCAGGACCCCATCCCGCTCACCGAATCAAACGAGTTCCTGTAGAGCGTAACGTATACCAAACATAACGAATACCAAATATATTGTTATTCTAGTTTGTGTGTCTGTTAAATGTAAGTATTGTTCTCTGAAAGTTTTTTAGAGGTATTGTTAAGTAGCAGTGTTAAAAATTTTAGATAAATGATTAGTCTTATAAGTAAGACTGATGTAAATGTAACTGTTAATAATCCCTAGTCCCTTGTTAACAACTATTGGGATTTAGAGAAAACTCAAGGAATTTTCTTTACTGTATTGCATTTTGCTTATTGGACATTCTAATAATTATTTAGTGCCTACGTATGTAAGAAATTTATAAAATAATAATTTATATGTAGAAGCCCTTTAATAAACGTTTAAAAGATATTTAGTAATAGTTTGCCTGTTTCTATGCCTCCCTGGGACTAGCCACATTTCCAAACCTTTTACTTTAAACCACAGTAACGTTGGGCTATAAGTGCAGTAGAAATCTGGCAAACCCACTCAGAACCAGAGGGTCCAGAGAAGCAGCCCGGATAGTAGACTTGGGCTCGAGTGAAGGAGCAGCACTGAGTCAGAATAACCAGAGCTGGGCCCGAGGCTGAGCAGTAGCCCTGAGGCAGAGGTGAGGAGATGGCGCAGATTAGAACTGGGAGATGGGGAAGCAAACACCAGCTGTGTCAGTGGAGAGCCAGGGACAGTGGACAGCCGGGAACTGAGGGGCTGGAGCCAGGAAAGTACATGCCAGCCCTGCTACAAGTGAATATGGGGAGCGATGCCCCAACCAAAATGTTGTATCAAGCTGGTGAAATAGCCTGGAACATTATTAGCAGCCATGAGAGCAGGGTGGGGCCATGAGGAGAGGGCTGAACTCAGGAGAGGGGACATGATCTTGATAGAAGGGCACATGCTGAGGAAAAGGGACCTGCCAGCTAATGCTTACGGGGGTGTGTGTGTGTGTCTATCACAGGAGCAAGTGTCTGACCCCAGGTGTCACTGTAGAGCAGCCCGAGTGTGCACAGGCAGCTTGGGATCTGTGGGGGGCCGATTGTGAACATTTCTCACAGCCCAGAGATGGCTGCTGGCGCTATCCCTATGCCCCAAGAGCGGGGTTCCTTGTGTCTCTGGGCCTCTTTCCTTGGTTGTTTTTCTCACCATTGATGTGGAACACATTGCATGTGGTGTGAATGGTGTGGAGGGTTGAGTTGCTCAGGCAAATGACAGATCCCCTGTCTCTCCTGAGGACAGGAGCCCGCGTCCTAAGTGATCACAATGAGACTGTCAAATATGCATCTAATATCAAGAGCTTTCATGGGCCAAACACACTTCATCATTTGAGCTAGGGAGGGATAATAGGAGTGAGAGTTTATAACAGTAAAAAAAGTAGAATAATAAAGGTAGCTGTCAATTGTAGGGCCAGTGCAAAAGTGAGGTTTTAAATGCAGTGAAAGCTGGCCTTATAATGCAGTAATCAGATCATGGGTTTTTTCAACCCCAAGGAAACAGTGTGAAATTTGCAATGAACAGCAACTCTGTCGTTGGCTGGTGAAATTCCTTTGTAGAAGGACAGCTCCTTTTAAATCCATTCATGAGGGCCAGACAGGTTAAAATGTTCCCTTACAGATTTTTCTGTGTTGCCATTTCTGGTAACACCATTAAATTGTATTTTAATAATTTCGTGAGCCGCCTCGAACATGTACTGGCGCATGTACAAGAACCTCATGCGCCAGCACATTCGTGTGCCTGAAAGGCTGGAGGAGACCATGGCCAAGTGGATGTGGGCAAAGGCTCAATGTCATGACCAATTCCTGGATGAGCTCGTCCAGCAGCAGACAGCAAGCTGTGCCACAATCTGGGAGGCCATGGCAATCCCAGGTCCTGTCCCTTTTGCCAATCCTCCTGCTCAACCTGCTCCAGCTCCCGCTGTACTCCCTTCCTCCCCACCCCCAGCCATTGCAGACCCAGCTGCAGCCCCCCTCCTGCCCACCCCCCTACTGTCCCAGGCACCACACAACCCCGATCACATCTAGCTCCACAGACCCAAGGTGGCAGGACTTTGCAGTCCAGGCGACACCGTCTGCCCTGAGCCCCCCTCCCCCTTCCAGGTTTACAGCTCCCCTTCTCCACAGTTAAAGAAATGTTTTTATATTTAAAACAAAGTTTATTTTTGAAAACAACACTGTTATTTTGTTATTGATTGTTATTCCATGCTCACTTTGTTGGTTATTTAATACACAGTCTATTTTCCAAAGAAAACCTGGTGTCTGTGTTTACTGTCCGGAGAGTGGGGCAGGGATGGGTTGTGGGGGGAAAGGTCTTGGGGGGGGGCAGGTCCAAGCCCCCATTGGGGAGGCCCTGGGGAGAGTCACTGGGCTCCTTCTGAGAATCTCTCATGCAGGGCCTCCCAGATGCACATTCTGGCCTGCTTCCCCTCAACATCAGCCAGTGTCTCCCACCCTGAGAGGAAGGCCTCCCCTTTCTTCTCCACCATGTTGTGGAGCACGCAACACATGGCCACCACGTTGGGGATGCTGTGTTCCCCCAGGGCGAGTGAGTAGGCACCTAAACCTCCACTTCATACCCCCAAAGGCACATTCTACTTGCAAGTGAACCCGGTTCAGGGGCGGGTTAAATTGTTCCCTGCTCTCATCCAGGTGGCCAGTGTAGGGCTTCATGAGCCAGACAAAAGGGGATGCGCCGCATTGGCGACGATGCACATTGGCATCTGCACAACCCTGACTGCAAAGTTTTGCTGTGGGAAAAATGTTCAAGACTGCAGCCTGCAGTACAGGTAGGAATTACGGAAGATGCAGGCATCACGTGCCCGGTCTGACCACCCCATACAAATGTCCATAAACTGTCCCCGGGGCTCTGTAGCCAGACAGGAACCCCCCTGTATCATCCATTTTTGCTTGCCTGGAGCATACAGGGCACCCAGAGCAGTAAAAGCCTTGAACAGGAGGCTCAGGATATTACAGGCTGCTGAGACCGTGAATGGCTGTAAACAGAGATATGCCGTTTGCTGACCAAGAGGCTGCCGAGGAGTGCCCTTGACTAAAACCCATATTGATACGAACACACAGCCGTCCGAGGGGAAGGAATCTCTTGCCCAGTAAAAAAATGTCTAGTACTCACAATTTAGTTATCTCTCTTGCAAGTGTAAATTAAGTTGAAACTTGCTTGTAAGAACTGGCGTCACAAAGACAAACCAGTACAATTCGGCATCTTAGATAAGAAAGAGGATACGGGCCCCTATGGGTATAAAGATGGGTCCAGCAGCACATTTACTCTGAGTGTCAATCTACCATCTATCTGCTGGTCGGGTTAGGGGTTTGACCTCCCGAGGTTCCACGGGGACGCCCACCTCGTATTCGTATTTCCTAGGAATTGAGGGACTGGCCCTGGCTTGACCCTCTGGAGTCGAAAAGCACAGAAGGGGGTAAAAATTGTACCTGGATGTGGTCCTTTGTCTTAAGTGTGCACATAGACTTAGAGGTCTTTAAAGATTAAGCTGTCACTTGGTACCATTCTTTCTGTTTTCTATCTTTATTTTCTTTGTAACCATTTTTAAGACCTGTATTTGCTAGCAGTTAAGAAATAGAGCAATAGCCATTGTAACCATATGATTTATAAGCCTTTTTAATAAACCTATAACTGTTTAAGTTTTAACCTGACTACTTCAATTGCTGTAACAGAACCAAGCACAATTTAATAGAACTTCAGCCGGTCATAAGGGATAGGTATAGGAAGAGCTTGGGCGTTTGGATCATGCCACTCCCAGGTGACAGATCCGTTGGGGCATCTCTCAGTCTTCCCTAGACTGCCCCCTACGGAGGGATCTTGTATCCTAGCAGCTGAAATCTGAGATGTAATAGGCTCTTCCTATTAACTCGGGGCGTCTGTCAGCCTGTTGGCTGCCCTCCGCGACGGGACCCCGGTCCTAGTGGTAAAGGCATAGACGTTAAACCTTTTCTCGGTAATACACACACATACACACACACACTGCCCTGACCCCCGGCTGACAGGGTCGACCAGGGTCTGCAGCACCATGGAGAAGTAGCCCTTCCTGAGTATGTAGTAGGCTGCTCGATGGGGTGGTGCACGGATCAGGAAACGAGTCCCATCAAGCGCTCCTCCACAATTCGGGATTCCCAGCCGAGGAAAGCTGACCATGATGGTGCCCAGGTCTCCAGGACAGACAATCCTGTTCAGCAGCTCTAACTAAAAATAGACACATAGAAACATACAAAATAGGAAATTAGAGGGGGTGCCTGAGCCCTTGGGAGGTGCTCCTCCACTGCTCCCAGCCATGACCCCAGGTTCCCTCCTTCACATGCCCCACCCAGCAGCAGGGCAGGGTGAGACCAGGAGCCCCCCCCCCAACTCCCACTTCATCACCCACTCCCTCTGTCCTTTCCTGACAGTCCCCTTTTTCTGGCCCCCCAACCCCGCAAGGATTGTCCCCTGAGAGTGACTTGCCTCCATCAAGATGGCCCCAACAGTAAACCTTCCCACGCCAAACTGGTTTCCCACCAAATGGTAGGTGTCGGGGGTGGCCAGCTTCCACAGGTCAATAGCGACTTGCTTCTCCAGGAGGGTGGCGGGCTTCAGGTGGGTGTCCTGTCATTATAGGGCAGGGGCGAGCCAGGTACACAGCTCCTGGGATGTGGCCTTCTGCATTCGGAAGCTTCAAATCCAATTCTGGTTGTCCCACTGCTCCATGACGAGATGGTCCCACCAGTCGGAATGGGTGTCCAGCCTCCAAAATCGCCTTTCCAGAAAGACGTTCAGTGGCAAGGCCATTGGTGCTACAGCCTGGGCGAGGGGCTCAAGGCTGAGTTCTGAGTCCAGATGGGGCAGGAACATCATGAGGGTGTCATGGAAGTGCAGCAGAATTTCCAGCATGGCAGTATGGGGCCATTGCCTGCCCAGGGGTAGCTCCGGCTCCATGGCAAAAAGAAGATTCAAAACCAGAAAAACCAACCAAGCACCAAACTGGTCCAAGAGGCCACCTGTGTTTTTTCTGGGAGGCCAGTTCTTGCACAAAAATCCCAGCGGAGCAGCCACACATGTCTTTTTGCACAAGAGCTATAGCACAAAAAGGAGTTATTCCTTTTGGGGAGAGGAATAACTGTACCGCAAAAAGCCCTCTCTTCTGCCATTTTACTGTAATTTTTTTAATGCAAAAACATGCTTGAGGTGAGGACACTCTGCTGGTTTTTGCTCAAAACCAGCTGTTTTGGGGGCAAAAACCTTGTAGTGTAGACATAGCCTGAGTGGAGAAGATCCACAGTCCTGAGACAGGACAAGGCAACAGATTTCTGCATCGATTTCTGAAAAGTTAACACAGAATTGAAACTCGATGCTTCCCTGAGGCAGAGAATAGATGAACAAGAGTTTCAACTGCCAGATACCACAGATTCAACTACTTTAGACCTCAGCAAGTCATACTGGAAAGGACTGCTGAGACCACAATCCTGAGACAAGAGAGACTTCTCCATGCTCTTTGGCTTGTAATAGTTCAGAAGCACATTGTTTCATCTCCACAGCAAGGCAGTGACTTTTCTGAGGCTACGTCTAGACAGCTGCTTTTTATCAGAAAGAGGTATGAAAATTGCGCTCCGCATTTTGCGTACCTTTTTCCATACTTTTCTCAGAAGAGGCTTTTCCAAAATTTGGCCCATCTACACTAGGCCAAAGTTAGAAAATACCTCCTCTTTCAAAAGAGCCCTCCTTCCTCAGGGCACGAGGAAGACAGGGCTTCTGAAAGAGCACATCTGCTCTTCCGCAAAAAATGTCAGAAGAGCAGATGCATTTCCTGGACGTGGCAGAGTTTTTACGGGATACGTCCCATATCCCAAAAAGACCTCTGCTGTCTAGACATAGCCTGTGGCCAAATAACTGGATATTTCAGCCACCAGGGCGGTATGCAGCCATATGCAGCTACAATCAGTTAAAAATGACTTTGTTCTTTCTTGGGGCAGCATCCCACACTCAGTGCACCTGGATTTACATTGCAACCAGGATTGAAAAGTAAAACCATTAGTTGCTAGAACCTGCAAAATTCAGGTTCCCCTGAGACTTTCTGCCTCGTCTCAGCAAATTATTTCTTCACTCCCAGGAGAAGCTCTCAAGCTGCACCTCTCTAGGGTCTCTGCTGCTCACGGAGCCAAGGGAATTGTCTGAGAGTCCTGCCAACCTGAGAGTCCACAGAGGCTGTGAACGGGAATGATAAATGGGACGGCCCAGATTGGCGCCTGTCAGACATGTGAGACTCAGACGCTGGCTTAGGGGGCTCAGCCTCTCTGTAGCAGTAGGAAATTTCCTCCCTCTGCTGAGCAGGATTTTGGTGAGTTGCTTTTTTCTGCATTACTGTTAATGCTATGGTAACCCAGACACCTAGGCTGTGTCTAGACTGGCCACTTTTTCTGGAAAAACTTGCCAGCTGTCTACACTGGCCGCTTGAATTTCCACAAAAACACTGACGATCTCATGTAAGATTGTCAGTATTTTTGCGGAAATACTATGCTGCTCCCGTATGGGCAAAAGTCTTTTTCCGAAAAACTTTTGCACAAAAGGGCCAGTGTAGACAGCAGAGATTTGTTTTCCTCAAAAAAGACCCGATTGCGAAAATGGCGATCGGGGCTTTTTTGCGGAAAAGCACATCTAGATTGGCCATGGACGCTTTTCCGCAAAAAGTGCTTTTGCAGAAAAGCATCCTGCCAATCTAGATGAACTTTTCCAAAAATGCTTTTAATGGAAAATCATGCCAGTCTAGACATAGCCCTAATGTGTGGTTCACTGTCCCATGCAACAGCCAAGAGCAAGAGACCTCTACAGTATGGGCTGGGAGCCAGCTGACTTGTAGCTCAGATGGTCGATTCTCCTATACAAGGTCCCAGGTTCAAGTCCAGCAGTTATACTATGGGCACAGGAAGAGGCTCAAGGCAAGAACCACCAGGGAAGGAATTCAACAAGACAGTGGTAGGAAGTGCTTAGTGTTGTCAGAAACACCAAAGGGTTTACCTGGTAAAATTAGAAATAGACAAATATTTATTTATTTTTACTTTTCTCTTACTTTGTTCTTCCATCTGTCCCAGTAGCTTTTTTTTTTTTAGCTGTGCCACTTTTCCTATGGTTTGTTCAATGTCTCCAAATCAGCAACTTCCTTTCCCTTCCTTCCCTCTGCAATGGGCATCTGTGTTTCCAGAACATTCCTATGAAGAACGGGTTGTAGAGTACCCAGATTCTGCTCTCAAATTGTGCCTTTCCTGGGTCACTCCAGATTGACACTGGCTTCCCTGAGAACCGTATCAAGACTCAGGTGTATTGAGATCCCCAGCTTTTAGACATTGTCTCAGAACGCTACATAACCTGAGGGGTTTCCCTCAGACTCTCTCAGCAGCCTCACAGAACAGTGCTCTCTGTAGGACCCAAAGCCGTGATTTTTAAACCTGGGAGCCAAAATATACACAATACGGGTCCCATTGAAGTCAATGGCAAAGCTGCCAATATAGTCAGGAGTTGACCGTGAATCTACACATAAGGACATGAATGGAACGGCCTGATTTACAATGACCATGAGCCTCCAGTGTCTTCAACTGGAGTTGTCCCATGTCCTCTAAGAATGGGTGAGCTCGTTTGGACAGAAGAACTCACTGGAGGCTTGCTGAGATCCCGAAGTTATAAGGGTAAACATTGAAAACAATCAGGATAATAATTTTTTCAGGAAGGCAGACAGCTCTGCTTTCTCCTTGCTCCTTCAGCTCTGTGTTAGTAGAGGATACAAAGTTCCAAAATGAATCGTTCTGGCTGAAAGGAAACCTAGCAGGGTTGAAATCGCATGGGTCAGGTCCAATGAGGCACAGCTTCAGGGGCAGAAAAGAGGCGGGGAAACAGGACATGTGGTATTCACATCAGGATGGCCCAGAGTTTGGAAATGCGCTGAATGCTGCTAAAGGGACAGATCAAAGAGATATCACAAGACCTCCTTGGATAAGAGTGGACGAGTTCTTTGGCACCTTGTACACTAACAGATTTATTGGAGCATAAGCTTTCGTGGGCAAAGACCCACTTCATCAGATGCATGTAGTGGAAATTCCATCTGAGGAAGTGGGCCTTTGCCCATGAAAACTTATGCTCTGATAAATATGTTAGTCTATAAGGTGCCACAGGACTCCTTGTTGCTTTTGCAGATCCAGTCTAACACGACCCTGTAGCTGCCTGTAACAGTGGGACCCTGGAACACACCTGTTAAACCCAGGATGATCTGGTGCCATTTGCTAGCCAGTTCTGTTAGTCTTTCATGGCAAGAGTGGGAAACTCATTCCTCAGTGCAGAGATTTCATGGGGTCAAATCATTTTTTTTCCCCACCAATAATGTCCATGACGATGGTGACAGGATCGCTCAGACTTGTGAAATGTACATGTAATGTCACATTTCTAAGGTGCCACAGTCACATGAGGATTTTGCCCGATAAAGATAATTCAGCTCGGTAGAGGGCAAAGTGCCCCCAGGTGGGTCCTGGGGAAAAGTGCACAGATTTCACGGCGAGGAGGGAACGTTATGACTGTGCGATCTTAATTCCTGTAGAGAATGATCCAACCTTCATTTAAAACTTCTCAGTCATGAAGAATCTGCCATGTCCTTTCGGAAATTATTCTCAAGGTTAAAAGATGGATGCACTGTACCCAGTCAGAATTTCTTTTTATTTCAACTTCCAGCCATTACATCCACCTAAATCTCCTTATGCTCAACTGAGAAGCCTATTATTATATACTAGCAGGGGAAAATATAGTAAAAGGTATGATGAATGAACTATGTCAATAACATTAACATAGCATATTTTATTGGAAATACTTTTCTCTTATATTTTACTTTAAGAAATTAACATAGCTAGTACTTTTTCTGTTATCGTAGGGAAAGGATCTCGTAGTTGCAGTTTATGTGACATGCTTAACAGAAAATCCAGCAAATGCCTATGATCAGGCACTACTAAAAGCTAATTAGTGGCCCAACTGGGGTTCTGGGGCCCAATTGGGACTCTGGGGAAACTGATTTTGAGATATAATCAATCCAGTTAACTTAGGAAATCAGTAGTATCTGTGCAAAATTTAATGTTTCTAGCTCTTACCATTTCGGCGATCTTTTGGGACAAACAAACAAACAAACAAAGAAACTTTCAGAAATATTTTAAAGAAGATGTGTTCCACATCTAGGTAGTAGAGTCTGTTATCCAGTCACTCCATAACTCTATTTGTTAAACTAAAGAGATTGAGATCTTTGAGTCTATCACTCTGAGGCCGGCTTTGAAATGTTTTACTAATTCTTGTGATTCTTCTTGGAATGCCCTCCAGTGCCCTCCATCTTGAACCATGGACACCAGAACTAGACAATGAATTCCAGCCACAGTCACATTAGTGCTCAATACAGAGGTAAAACCATTTCTCTACCTCAGATTGATAACCCTTGGTGGTCATCCAAGGATCACATTGGTTCTTTGGTCCACCCTATCAAACTGAGAGCTCATGTTTGGTTTAATTATTCTTTCATGTCCCCCAAACTTTCTTTTGAGAACCCGTGCTTCCAGGGATTGTCTCCCATCGTTTGAGCATTACCTACGTTCTTTGTTCCTAGAGGTAGATATCTACATTGCTCTAGAATCACATGTTTTATTTGCTTCGACCCACTTTACCAACTGCTCCACAGGGCACTCAATAGGTATCTGCTCTGCTTCACTAGTTATGATCCCCCAATTTTTGTGTCATCTGGAAACGTTGATACTGAGGCATGGGAAGGGCAAGCACTTCAGTAGCTCACACAAGTCTTTGCTTACATTTGTCTGTTAAAGCGACGAGGAGTCCTGTGGCACCTTATAGACTAACTGAAGTGTAGGAGCATAAGCTTTCGTGGGCAAAGACCCACTTCATCAGATGCATGTGGGTCTTTGCCCACGAAGTGGGTCTTTGCCCATGAAAGCTTATGCTCCTACACTTCAGTTAGTCTATAAGGTGCCACAGGACTCCTCATCGCTTTTGCGGATTCAGACTAACATGGCTACCCCTCTGATATTTGTTTGTTAACACCTTCAACTTATGTCTCGGATAAACTAGTGTCTGCAAGAAATTGATGCACCAAAATAAATATGGGAAGTGACAGAGGAACAATCCTGTAGGCCTAAATACCAAGGACTTTCTGCAGTTCATGAACATCCCGGTGAGCACAAAGTCGTAGCTCAGTCTGACAATCTTTGTTTTGTCTCCTTTTGGCATCATAGATCAAGATGATGGTCCATCTAGCCAGTGTTTTCTCTTTGGCTACATGTACATTGCACATACTTGCGAAAGAAGATGTGCAAATGAGGCACAGCAATGACTATCGCTGAGCCTCATTTGTATACCTAATGAGCCGTCATTTTTGTGCAAGGGGCTTTTGCACAAGAAGGAGCAGTATAGACTGCTCCTTTTTGGGCAAAACTTCCTCTTGTGCAAGAGCTGTTCAACCTGAAAATATTCATCACCACGACTCATTTTCATATCTTCTTGCACAAGAATGCGCAATGTAGATGTAGCCATAGAGAGTGACAGCCCTAGGTGCGGCACAGAATGTATAAAACCCCCAGTATTAGGGAGTTGGCCAGAGGTGACTTCATTGTCTGAGGATGCCACTCTAAGCCTAGCAAACAGAGATTGGCTAGTGCCATGAAACCCAGGGAGGCATTGGCTTTCCAAAATTTTTACTAAGCTGTAACCGTTCTACCTGGATAGTTCACTGTCCATGTAAATGTCCAAACCCTTCTTGATTCTTGCTTAGGTCATGGCCTCAGCTTTTTGTGTGATGTGAATTCTTCAGGCTGCTTCGGACCTGGGAGATGAAAAGCATTCTGAATTATTGATTTTGATTTTGTGTCATGAGACGGAGGTGTGTCTACACTGCATAGCTTAACTCAAAGCAAGCTATGCAAGTTGAGCTATGTCAATTGAGTAGCTTCTTTCGAAATATGCTACGGAATGGACATAGCTCAGCTTCAACGTAGGGAGTGTCTACATAGTACTTAATTAGAGCACTCTTCCTCTGACTTCCCTTACTCATTGTACAATGAGGGTTACAGGAGTTGGAGTAATAAGACCTCCACCTTGACAGTATTTTGATATTATTTAGAAATAACTCCCTGCTGTGTAGACGCGGACTAAGTTATTTCAGAATAATGCTAGTTATTTCAAAATAGTGTTGCAGAGTAGACGTACACCACGGAGAAGACATTCTTTATCTGCTGCCTAACAGTTAGTATTACAGAGAGTTTTCTCTGTCGTTCTTATTCAGCATCTTTGTGAGGTAACATTCCCACTTTTTTTCAACGTCTTCCGCTATAAGAATTTCCCTCAGCTCTAGAATATTCTTCTTCTCTTGGCCAGAACTCTTCTAGTTCAGCAGTATTTGGTGAGAGATGGGTTCACAATACTACACACAGAGGAGTCCAGAGAGAATGAAACATTGAATGACTGATCTCACGGCACTGTTTTTTCTGTAAAATGGTGCCTCCCACTTCTCCTACATCAAAATAGTTCCCTTAGTTTCTGGCCATTCTTGCACTGAGAGCTGTGTTTCCGAGAATTGTGTTCCATGAGCCCCACGTCCCTCTGCTGAGTTCACATAATTAAATAAGAGCCTGGTTAAGGCTTGAGAAGATCATGCTTCTCCCTACAATGAGCATGCATGTTGCAATTATGGACACTGATGTTTCTCTGCCATTGTACTGCCCATACACTTGGCTTGCTTAGGTCCCTCTCAGAAGTTCTCTTGATTTAGCTCTAATTTTTATATACAGATCTAGATCTTTAACACAATCTGTATCTAGCTCTAAATATAGATCTGTATCATTACCTCTATTTAAACCAAGATCTAGATCTCTATCTAGATATAGATACAAATATGTAGACAGATGAGAGAGGCTATGTCTAGACTGCAATTTTGAAAAAAGCAGATGTGTTCTTTTGCTATTCCTGTAATCCCCATTTTATGATGAAAAAGGGCTGTGCCAAAAGAGGAGGTTTTTCCAGAATTTGGCCCCATGTAGATGGGACAAATATCAGAAAAGTCTCTTTCGAAAGAAAAGTGGAAAAAAGATACACAAATTAGGTTCACAATTTGTGTATCTTTTTCCAACTTTTCTTTGCATTCTAGATATAGCCAGAGAGAGAGAGGCATAGATATAGATATACATATAGATATAGAACCATCTACAAATGATGCCACCTCCCTGCAACCCCCCTTTCTATAGACTTATTAATTATAATTATTATTGTGGTGTAACGCATGTAACCCTTTTCTGTGCTTCTCTCTCTTCATAGGCAACATGAGCCTTTCTGACACCAATCTACAAATTGACTACGCCATGGCAGGTTTCAACCTCACTCCCTCTGACGAGTCAACATTCATCCTAACAGGCATCCCTGGCCTGGAAAATACCTATGTCTGGATTGCCATTATTTTTGCTATGTCCTACATTATCACCATGTTGGGAAATGTCACAGTTCTACTTGTGATCGGCAAAGATCAGACCCTGCACAAGCCGATGTACCTGCTGATCTGCATGCTGGCACTCACTGACATCGCCAAATCCACCTCCACCTTGCCGAAGGCCCTGTGTATATTTTGGTTCAATTTAAAAAGCATCATAGTGGGTGCCTGCATCACCCAGACCTTCTTTCTTAACACAATTGGTTTTACGCAGTCAGCCATTCTGGTTGCAATGGCCTTTGATCGCTACGTGGCCATATGTAATCCTCTCAGATACACCACCATCCTCACCAATGCAAGAATAGCCGTGTTAGGTCTTACAAGTTTCATAAGATCTGTTCTCTTTATGCTGCCTCTGCCCCTGTTCTTAAGCAAGCTGTCATTTTGTGCCAACCGCACTATTGCCCATACGCACTGTGAGAACATGGCTGTGGCAAAGCTGTCGTGTGGGGACATCACAGTCAGCAGCATGTACAGCTTGGTGGTATCATTTGTGGTCAGTGGGTTAGACCTGATGCTCATTGCTCTGTCCTACGGTCTGATCATCAGGGCCGTCCTAAGAATCTCTTCCAGGAAAGCCCACCAGAAAGCCTTCAAGACATGTACAGCCCATATCAGTGTAATGCTGACCATTTATACTCCAGGCTACCTGAACAGCTTGACACTAAGATTCGTTCAGGGCATCGCTCCCCATATTCAAGTGATCGTGGCCAACATCTATCTCCTTATCCCTCCCATGCTCAACCCCATTATTTATGGGGTCAAAACCAAAGAGCTTCGCGACAAAATGAGGAAATGCAGCTGCAGAATGTGATTGCCCGTGTGTGTGAAGATGGGATAATGGGATTCCTCATAAACCAGGGGGCTCTGTCCCAATCTGGCTGAGCTCAGCATACTTCCAGTTTGCCATCGGAGCTGTTCCTTACATCTAATGACTTATCACTCCACCACCCAGCACGGCTCTCTCCATTGCTTCTGCTTCACCATCTCTTGCCTCTTTCTTTGTCCCCCATCAGCCTCCCAAATCCCACCCCACCCTCTGCCACTTGGCTTCTGTCTGCAGGGGGTGAACTGTCTGGGCCAAAAGAAATCTGATGAGCTTCAGCAATGAGAAGAGCAGAGTTCTGTAAGAATCCCAAACATTGGTACAGGCTGGGACAGACTGGTTAGGCAGCAGTTCAGCAGAAAAGAATCTCGGGATCATAGTGTCTGAGAAGCTGGATATGAGTCAACAGTGTTTCCTTGTAGTGAAGGCTAATGGCATAGACAGATGCATTAAAAGGATCATTGCCAACAGATCGAGATAAGTGATTATTCCCCTTTATTCAGCACTGGTGAAGCCACATCTGGGATATTGCATCAAATTTTGGGGCCCCCATTCCAGAAAGAATGCAGATACATTGGAGAAAGTCTAGTGGAGGGCAACAAAATGACAAGAAAGCTGTAGCACATGACTTAGGAGGAGGGGCTGATAGATTTGGGCTTGTTTAGTCTTCAGAAGGGAAGAGTGAGAGAGGATTAGATAATAGCTTTTAACTACCTGAAGGGCGGTTCCAAAGAGTCTGGAGAGAGAATGTTCTTTGAAGTGACAGATGGCACAATGAAGAACAATGGTCTACAGTTGCAGAGGGGATGGTCTAGGTTGGATATTAGCATGAAGTATGTCACTAAGAGGGTGATGAAGCACTGGGATGGGTTCCTTGGGGAGGGGGTGGAATCTCCATCTCTAGAGCTTTTTTTGTCCTGGCATGACAAAGTCCTGGCTGGGATGATTTAGGTGGGGTTGGTCCTGCTTTGGGCAGGGGGTTGGGCTCAGTGACCTACTGAGGTCTCTTCCAACCCTAGGATTCTGTGATTCTAGGATTCTTTTCTCTGCAACTGTCTGAAAGTCTAGCATCTATCCATCAAACTGATCAAAAACCCTGGCCATGCAGGGACCAATGGAACGCCACCTTACCTAACTAAGCTGCAGTGTCTTCCACCAGTCTACCTATCAATCTTCATGCCTTAAACCACTGGATCTTTTTATCTGATTTTGGTATACGTGTCATTCTTGTGTGTGAAATGGGACATATGGAGTAGGGTCTACGTTATGGGGTTTAAATGTGTGAATGAAAGCCATCAAGGGAGGCTTCAGTGTCTGGGCAGTCATAAGCAAAGAGCCTTTTGTCCTTAAGTCTTAGCAGTGGTTGGTAGGGACAAGCCAGGTGACTCCCCATGCAATAAGGGAACCGTTAAAAACAACAGGAAAGTAAGAGTCTTTTGTCTTCAGCTGGAACACCCAGGGGAGTGAACCAGGGACCCCAAGGGGAGGGGAGGGGAGATTTCCTGGTTTGAAAGTGCAGCTGGAACAGAAAAAGTTTTAAGGTGACCTTGTAATAAGTTACTACTGAGGATTTAGTGTTAGAATTAGATTTTTCTGTTACTTTCAATTTGTGATCTTCTTTGCTCTGCTGGTTCTCACTTATAACCACTTAAATCCTACTGCTTGTGCTTAATAAAATCACTTTTATTTATTATCAAGTCCAATGTAAATAATTATTATCTGCAGGTCCAATCAGTATGCATATTGTCCCTTTCTTTGTTAAAGGGGGCTTCCCAAAATAATTAATTGCAGGTTCTGATCCCAGTTGGGAACTGGTATCCCAGGAAATTGGGCCCAAAACTGCCCTCTCCTTAGACCTGAAGAGTTTCAGTGTGTGTGCTGCTTCTCTTGGGGGCAGTGCTCTCGGCTTGGTATCTTGGTTGGGGTAGACCAGCAGTGCTGGCCCAGCAGAACTGATCTGTGAAAAACGTACATATGGACCTAAGTTCAGGACTGGGTCAAAGTTGACAGCATGATGGATAGTAATGGAAATCTTCTGTGTGTGAGGTAAGGGGCAATAACCAGGTAACAGAGGGGGGCAAACCAGTATGTCAGGAATGATGTGTAACATCACACACTGGACAAAAAAAAATCCACAACCATTAATTGCTAGACTGTAAAAAAAGTCTGAAAAATTGAGGTTCCCCTGAGAATCTGTACAAGTCATTTATTCATTCCCAATAGGACTTTCTCAAGTTGCAGTTCTCTGGGGTCTATTTTCTGCTTTTCTCCCTGCTTATGGTGCCAAGGGAATTGTCTTCGAATCTGGCCAACCTGAGACTCCACAGAGACTTTGCAGGGGGATGATAAATGGGACAGTCCAGTTTGGTAACTCTCAGACATGTGAGACTCAGACGCTGGCTCAGGGGGCTCGGCCTCTCTGTAGGAGTAAGGGAATGTTCTCCCTCTGCTGAGCAGGATTTTGGTGAGTTATTTTTGTTTTCTGCATTACAGTTCTGCTAAGGGTTCACCAAGATTTTCAGGGTCAAGGCAGAAACCTTCTGGGAAGGAATTCAGCCAGACTGTGGCTGAAACTGCTTAATGTTGTCAGAAACAGAAAGGGGTAAACCCAGTAAAAATGGAAATATAGACATATTTATTTACTTTTCAGATCAGTTCTTTTCTCTTACCTTGTCCTTCCAGAGGTCCCAGTTACTCTTTTGGGAGCTGTGTGGTTTTTCTTCTGGTTTTTTTTAGTGTCTTCAATTCAGCAACTCCCTTGCCCTGCTGGGGAGTGCATTCCTAGACTCAGCAATGGGCATCTGTGTTTCCAGAACATTCCCAACAAGAAGTGGTTGTAGAGTGCCCAGACTCTGTTCTCAAATTCTGTCTTTACTGAGTTGCTCCAGATTGACACTGGTTTTCTTGAGAGCCCTATCAAGATAATGGAGATTTTTTATCTCCTAGAACTGGAAGGGACCTTGAAAGGTCATGAAGTCCAATCCCCTGCCTTCACAGCAGGACTAAGTACCATTCCTGAGGAATTTTTGCCCGAAATTCCTAAATGGCTTCCACAAGGACTGAACTCACAACCCTGGGTTTAGCAGGTCAATGCTCAAACCACTGAGCTATCCCTTCCCTATTACAGCCCTGTATTACAGTTCTGCTCAGGGTTCACCAAGATTTTCAGAGTTCAAGGCAGAAACCATCTGGGAAGGAATTCAGCCAGACTGTGGCTGAAACTGCTTATATCAAGGCCCAGGTGTACTGAGAGCCCCATTTTTAAACTTTGTCTCATAATGCTTTGTAACTGGGGTGAGGGAGGTTCCCTCAGATCCTCTCAGCAGCCTCACAGAACGTTATCTGTAGCATGACACAAAGCCATACTTCTCACAGCTGGGATACAAAATATAAGCAGTAACGGTGAATCATGATCCCATTGATGTCATGGCAAAGCTGCCAATATGGCCAGGAGTTGACCCTAAATTCACATGTACGAACTGAACAGAATGGCCTATTTTACAATGACCAGGAGCCTCCGGTGACTTCGAATGTAGTCGCTCCATGTTCTCTGAGGATGGGCGAGCTCATGTGGAATGACTGAAGATTTGCTGAGATCTCAAAGTCATAACGTTAAAAGTTGAAATCAACCAGGATAAACATTTCTTCAGGAAGGCAGAAGAACCTCCTCTCTCCTTGCTCCTGCAGCTCGCGGTCTGCAGAGGATACAACGTTCCAAAAGGCCGTACAAATGAATGGATCTCTGGCTAAGAGGAAACTTAGCGTGGTCAACATCTCATGGCGCAGATCCAGTTAGTGCAGCGTCAGGGCAGAAAAGAGAGACACAGGACATGCGGTATCCAGATCAGAATGGGCCAGAGTTTGGAAACCTGCTGATTCCTGGTGAAGCCACAGACCAGAGATACCACAAGTCCTCCTGGGATAGGAGGGCGTGTCAGGCTGGAACATAACCCGGACCGCACTGCAGCAGGTGGTGTCTGATACCATACGGTCCATCGCTCCTCCCGTTAGCAATCCCACCGCATTCTGATAGCAACTTCAGCAATTGCCAGCACAGAAAAGCAGACCCAGGAAGGCAAGGTTGGGTTTCTATCTGGCTGTAGCATGTTAAATGTTTGTCATTGCAAGAAAAAGTTACTCACATGGGCTCCTTTCAGTTTCCAAGTCCTTGTCTCCTTCCCTGTACAAGCTGAGCTGACCTGCTGGGACTCCCTTCCCTCCCCAGGAAATCAGTTTATGCTCCTCTCCCCCTTATCCCTGGTGCAGGCAGACTCTGGGTTTAATTTGGCTGTGGAGGTTTTTCTCTGAGCTGTTGCTATGGGGTCTGGCACCTGTTTTACAACCTCAGAGAGGGATAACACTGTCTGGCAGGGCTGGAAATGGCAGGACCTAGATGGATGTGTGGGCAGGACTGGGGATTGTGGGCAGGGCCAGCCCAAGACATTCTTGTGCCCCGGTCCCCAGGAGCGCAGCACCCCCCACCAACTGGCACCCCGCTCATGCGTGGCCCTGCCTCTAGGTGCCTGGTGCATGTGTGGTGCCACCCTGGGCACGTGGAACATGCACGGTGCCACCCCAGCCCGGCCCGGCAGCCCCGTGCGGCACCCCCTACAATGGGGCGCCTCGGGCGGTAGCCCGGTCAGCCCGTAGCTTGGGCCGGCTCTGATTGTGGGGCAGGGAACAGGATGAACACACTGGCAATGGTAGAGGTAGGGAGGGTACACAGCGATGAAAGCAGTACTGGGGGCTTTGGGAGAGGCAGGAGGTATGTAGAGAAGCAGGCAGCACTGGGGAATGTGGGAACACAGAGGACCATGGACATGGACAGAAGGAACATGTGCACTATTGTAATCCATGCGCACAGTGTGGGTCACTGTCCCATGTAGTGGCACGTGGACCACTTACAGCCAGAAATAAGAACAAGGGGGCTCTACAGCCTAAGCTGAGAGACAGTTGGCTTTATAGCTCAACTTGTAGAGGCTCCTCCACTAAGCTCCAGAGCACCCGCGTTCAAATCTGCTTGGTGGCGGTTACTCGGTATCTGTAGAGTCTGGTACTTGGTTTTGGTCCTGGTTGAGATGTATCATTGTGTGGCTGGAGTGGGGTGTGTGATAAAGGGACATATATGGGCAGCTGAACAGCACTGGACTTTGAGGAAGGAGGCAGAGGATGTACCTGGACAAGCAAACAACAGTGAATGCAGTGGGACTAGGCATTGTAAAATAAGAACCGGCAAAAGTTACAACTCTGGTATTCGGCATAATGGATAGTCCAAATAGGAGAGGCAGACCCCACAGAGAATGGGGAGAGGATCTAGTAGATTGGTGAGGAGCTAGTCTACAGAAATGAAGCCACTCCGCACTGCACAGGGAAAGATGGAAGAAGATAGTGGGAGAGGCATAGGACACCAACGGGCTTTGAGCCAATGGTTGTTGATGATGATGAAGAACTCTGGGACAAAAGACATAAGGGAGCGGTTGACAAAGGCTTCCCTTGTTGACAATCCACGTCTTGACTCGCGCACTGTGCCGACGATCAGCTGAGCTAGCACATCACGGCGGCCATTTTTATTTTAATGAAGCCGGGGATATTTAAATCCTGGCTTCACTGACTATGTCGGGTAGCCTATTTTACATGTCTCTGTCAGCAGAGGCATGTAGTCTAGACCTACCCTGAGAGTCCTCAGAGATTGCGCAGGGCAATGATTAAAGTAACTGGTCCAGTTTGCCAACTGTCAGACATGTGAAACTCAGGTGCTGGCTCAAGGATCTTGGCCTCTCTGTAGAGTAATGAAATGTTCTCTGCTGAGCAGAAGTTCGGTGAGAGGCTTTTTACTGTATTGCAGTTAGTGCTAAGGGCTCAGGAAGAGTTTCATGGTTCAAGGCAAAAACCAGCTGGGAAGGAATTGAACAAGACAGTGTACATTTATTATGCATCTATATATGAGATTCTGGCATCAAGCGACTCCTGAACTATATTTGTTGAACTAAAGAGATTGAGATCTTTGAGTCTATCACCATAATGCAGGTTTTCTAATCATTTTCTAATTCTTGTGATCCTCTTTGCAATGCCTTTCAGTGTATCAATATCCATCTTGAATCATGGACACCAGAAATGGATCCTGGATTCCAGCTTCAGTCGCACCAGTGCCAAATACAGAGGAAAAACCATTTTCTCTGCTGCTGATTGAGAACCCCGGATGTTATCCCAGGATCACATTGGTTTTTTGGCCACACGGTGACAGGGAGAGCTCATGTTCGGCTTAATTATTCTTTCATGTCCCCCAGATTTTCTTCAGAGTATCCAGTGGTTATCCAGCACCATTTCAGCCTCACTTACATTCTTTATTCCTGGATGTAGATGTCTACATTGCTCTATGAGGACACATTTTATTGGCTTAGACCCAGTTTGCCAGCTGCTTCAGATTGTGCTACATCTGTTACTGCTCTTCTTCATTAGTTGTGATCCCCAATTTTTGTGTCATCGGCAAACATTGATTCTGAGGCATGGATAGAGCAAGCACCTGAGTTGCTCACACGTGTCTCTAGTTACACTTATCCAGAAAGGCCTTCGGCTTATGTCTCAGAAGAAGCAGGTGTCCGTAAGAATGGTCCTCACCCACAGAACACTGGGAAGTAACAGAGGTGCAGGCCTGTAGCACTAATAGCAAAGCCCTTGTGCTCTTCGTGAACATGGTGTTGAGCACAAAGTCAGAGCTCGGTATGAAAAACTCTGTTTCCCCCCTGTGATGGATAGGAGGAGTGCTGGTCAACATCTGGTGACCAAGAGGTTAAACTCAGGTAACTCACAAAGGCGTTGGCAGGTGGCCAGAAGAACCAGTTGGGATAGAGTGGCGAAACGTTAATTGTATAAGATAACTTGCCTGTTTTCTTTGTGTGGGAGAGGTATACCCGGAGTTGAGAGACACAGATAGATTTTAACCTAAGCAGGATTTCCATGCCTCCAGGGATGATGGTCCATCTAGCCCATTGTTTTCTCTTTGAGAGTGACAGCCCCAGGCAATCCAAAAGTGTGTGTAAAACCCCCAACATTGGGGGTGGGCAGGAACTTCACTGTCATGAGGATGTCACCATCATACCTAACAGAGAGAGATTGGCTTGTGCCATGAAACACACTGAGGTATGGGCTTCCCAGAATATTTATTGAGCTGCAACTATTGTACCAAGATAGTTTCACTAGCCATGTAAATGTCCAAACCTTTCCTGACTCTGGCTTAGGTTCCTCAGTCTGGCTAGGCACTGAGGGACAAAAAGTATTCTTAATGATTTATTTTGAATTTGAGACATTTCAGTTCAGTTGAATGTTCTCTTGCTCTTGTGTTATGAGACAGAGAGAACACAAATCTTTATCTACTCTCTACCAGTTAATATTATACAGACTCTTCTCATATCCCCTCCTACTCATCACATTTCTAAGGTAACATTCCCGCTTTTTTTCAACCTCTCTGCAGAAGCGTTTTCTTAGCCCTGGAATAGTTTTCTCGCTTTAGCTGATCTCCTCTAGTTCTGCAATACTACTAATGTTTCACAGTCATGCCGAAAAGGCATAACAAGTGGGATTTTGCTGGAGTCTAGAAATGGGTGAGAGGAGAGGGGTCAGATGAGGATTCCCTGTTCTGTTCCCTCCCTCTGGGGCATGTGGTATTGGCCACTGTCATCAGACAAGTACTAGGCTAGATGGACCTTTGATCTGATCCTGTATAGCCTTTCTAAAAAAAAAAGTGGGGAGTCAGTTTTGGGACCTTCTCTGTTCAATATCTTCATCAACAATAACCTAATAAACCATCTTGTTAGTCTTTAAAGTGCTACATACAGTAGACCTGGTTTTTGTTCAAGCTAGGAGGGGTCCTCGTTCAAAAAGGAGAAATGGCCCTAGGTAAATCGGATGAAGTTTAATAAAAATGATTTGGGGATGCATTAAAAACGTGTTGTGAGCAAGACACATGAAGGAATTTTTTATCTCTACTCTGCGCTGATTAGGCGCCGGAGTGCTGTATCCAGTTCTGGGCATCACATTTCAAGAAAAATGTGGAGAACTTGGAAAAGGTCCAGAGAAGAACAAAAAAAGTGACTAGAGGTTTTGAGAATATGACCTACGAAGGAAGGCTGAAGGAAATGGACTTGTTTAGTTAGAAAAAGGGAAAACGGAAAGGGGGAAATGAAAGTATTTTTCAAGTATCTAAGGGTATGTCTACTCTACCCCCCTAGTTCGAACTAGGTCTACACTACCTCCCCAGTGGAACGAGGTGTACAGCTAGTTCGGATTAGGAAGCCTAATCTGAACTAGCTAGTTCGTGCCTAGGGAGAGTGAATATTTAAGAGCAGGTATAAACTCCTATGAGAGATGATCTAAATGGTGTTTGGTTCTGCTGTGAGGAGAGGGGATGTGATATGATGACCTCTCAAGGTCCCTTGCAATTCTAGTGCTCCATCATTCTATGATTACTCTGTGTGGGATGGTTACCCAGTATTACAGGCAGTCCCCGACTTACGTCGGATCCGCACTTACGAATGGGGCTTTTCTCGCCCCGGAGCTCACGGGCGGCGGGTCGCCGCCCGTGTCCTCCAGGGCGAGAAAAGCTTCTCCTGGTCTCTCTGGTCTGCTGGGGGGGTCCAGCAAAGCCTCTGGACCCCCCCAGCTGACCAGGGACACCCGAGTAAAGCCGCCGCCTGGGCAGCTTTGCTCGTTTGCCCAGGAGCAAAGCCGCCCAGGCGGCGGCTTTGCTCGGGTGTCCCTGGTCTGCTGGGGGGTCTAGCAGCTTTGCTGGACCCCCCGAGCAGACCAGGGGGACAGGAGCAAAGCCACATGGGTGGCGAGGTCCCTCCGCCTGTGCGGCTTTGCTTGGGTCTCCCTGGTCTGCTGTGGGAGGAGGGGGCACAGCTAGTGCACCCCCCCCCCCAGCAGACCAGGCTTTTGTTGCGGGACGCCTTGGGTAGAGCAGCTGGGGTGCTGCCGGGTTGGTCCTGTGGGAACCTACCGGGCAGCACCCCAGCTGTTCTGTCCCAGGCTCCAGATTCAGCAGCTGTTGAAATTGATCAGGCTGATTCCAGGAAGCTGGGGGCAGAGCAACTCTGCCTCCGGCTTCCTGGAGTCAGCCCCTGGTCAGTTTCAGTGGCAGCAGCTGAATCTGGAGCCAGTTCCGACTTACATACAAATTCAACTTAAGAACAAACCTATAGTCCCTATCTTGTACGTAACCCGGGGACTGCCTGTATAGAGAAGAGTCCAGAGGAGAGGAAAACATCGAATGACTGCTCTCATGGCACTGCCTTTTCTTCTAAGATTCTGCCTCCCACTTCACCTGGATATATTTCCTTAGTTCCTGTCCATTCTTGCTCTGTGAGCAGGGTATCACAAAGCTCAGTACCATGACTCCCCGGTCTTTTTGCTGAGTCCATACAGTTCAGAATATGGTTAGATGTTTGAAGAGTTCAAGCTGTTCCATACAATAGGCATTTATGTGGAGAGGGACAGAGGGAGATGGAGATAGATATAGATAGTGCCATCTGAAATGTTGCCACCTCATTGCTCGTCCCTCTTTTTCGAGTGTTACTAACTATCATGTGTATACTGTACTAAGTGTTGTGGATAGTGCATAAGCCCTTTCATGTGTTTCTCTCTCTTCACAGGCAACATGAGTGTTTCTGAGACCAATCTACAAATTGATAACGTCATGGCAGGTTTCAACCTCACTACCTCTAATCAGTCGATATTTCTCCTTATGGGCATCGCTGGCCTGGAAAACGCCCATGTCTGGATTGCCATCCCTTTCGCTATGTCCTACATTATCACCCTCTTGGGAAATGTCACAATTCTATTTGTTGTAGGCCAAGAGAAGGCCTTGCACAAGCCGATGTACCTGCTGATCTCCATGCTGGTGCTCACAGACATCGCCAAAACCACCTCCACCCTGCCGAATACCCTGTGTATATTTTGGTTCAATTTGAAAGGCATTACGGCGGGTGGCTGCTTCACCCAGATGTTCTTTGTTAACACAGTTTCTTTTACGCAGTCAGCCATCCTGGTCACAATGGCCTTTGATCGCTATGTTGCCATATGTAAACCCCTCAGATACACCACCATCCTCAGCAATGCAAGAATAGCTACCTTAGGGCTTGTGGGTTTGCTAAGAGCTGTTCTCCTCATGCTGCCTCTGCCCCTCTTCTTAAGCAGGCTGCCATTTTGTGCCAGCCGCACTATCGCCCATACATACTGTGAGAACATGGCCGTGGCAAAGCTGTCATGTGGGGACATTAAAGTCAACAGCATGTACAGCTTGGTGGTAGCATTTACAGTTAGTGGATTAGACTTGATGCTCATTGCTCTTTCCTATGGTCTGATCCTCAGGGCCGTCCTCAGAATCTCCTCCCAGACAGCCCACCAGAAGGCTCTCAACACCTGCACCGCCCACATCTGTGTGATAGTTATCAGTTATACTCCAGGCTACTTCACGAGCTTGACACACCGATTCGGTCAGGGCATCGCTCCCCATATTCACATTATCTTGGCCAACCTCTATCTCCTCATCCCTCCCATGCTTAACCCCATCATTTATGGGGCCAGAACCAAAGAGCTTCATGACAAAGTGAGCAAATGCTTCCGCAGAATGTGATTGCCCACGTGTTGCAAGAGAGGGTACAGGTGTCTCCGCATTAATTGGGGTGCTCTATCCCAGTCTTGCTGGGTTCTGCATTGTTCTACTTCACAGTCGGAGCAGGTCCTGACACCTAGGCTGTGTCTACACTGGCCACATTACCCGTTATAGCTATGGAAATGAGAGAAGTCAGAATAGGGAAATACGCGGGGGATTTAAATATCCCCTGCGGGATTTAAATAAACATGGCTGCCGCTTTTTTCCGGCTTGGAGAAAAGCCAGGAAAAAGAGTCCAGACTGGCGCGATCCTCTGGAATAAAGCCCTATTCCGGAGGATCTCTTATTCCTACTTGCAACCCCACCTAAACCCCACCTAAACCATGCCAGACAGATCTTTGTGAAGCCGAGATTTCAAAACCTCTATGGATGGAGGTTCCACCACCTCCCTAGGGAACCCATTCCCATGCTTCAACCCCATCCTAGGGAAACCAGGTTTCCTAATATCCAATCTAGAGCTGCCCACTGTAACTTGAGACCATTGCTCTTTATTCTGCCATCTGACACCACGGAGAACAGCTTCCCTCCATCCTCTTTAGAAACCCCCCTTCAGGGAGTTGAAGGCTGCTATCAAATTCCTCATCACTCTTCTCTTCTGTGGACTAAGGAAGCCCAAATCTCTCAGCCTTTCCTTGTAGGTCATGAGCTCCAGCCCCCTAATCAGTATGGCTGCTCTCCTCTGGATCCTTTGAAATGCATCCACATCCTTTCTATACTGGAGAACCCAGAAGAGGATTCAATTCTCCAGATGTAGCCTCACCATTGTCAAATAAATAGGATGAATAGAAGTTAGATTTTCAGATAGGCAAAGTGAAAAGAAAGAAATGACCATGCTGAACTTATAAATGTATAATAAGTATGATGATCCAGTCAACAAAGTTTACCTGATTTTTTTACAGCCAATCCTTCAGGAAACCCTGCTGATAATACAAAGATTAACAATAACAAAGTAATTATTTGTGCATCACCCTTGGAGTGTTTTATAGCACATGCTGCATGTTTCATCATGAAACAGGAAAAGTCTTTTTATTTTATTGTTTTCTAACCATCTCTCGTGATAAATGAGACAATGTGGAGATCCACACCTATTCACAAATGCATAGAAGTCTGCCCACTGCTTATGAAAATGTTGATATCTATCATCACGTATGATTATGGAAAGATTACTCAAGCAATCAAATAAAAAGGGAATATACACAACCCCCAATGAGTGGAGAGGATCGATGCTTATTAAAATGAACAGTTAAAGGTAAAATAGTCAAAAAAATCTTGACATGAGTAATTACACCATTTAAAAATGTTGAATTAATTTGTCATTTTAATTTAAAAGAGTTACGTGTATTTTGGGGATGACAGAAGAGCCATATTTGGGTCTCTACTGAACCATATTTGACTCTATAAGCATAGGTTGTCGACCCCTGCATTAGGCAATGTACAGTTGAATGAGCCTCTGATCTTGTAGTTGATGTGGTTAGGTCCTGTGATGGTGTCACTTGTATAGATGTGTGGACAGAGTTGGCAAAGGGGTTTGTTGCAGGGCTAGGGGCCTGTGTGAGTGTGTCAGAGGTGTGACATGTTTGTTTTAAACCTGCGGTCTATTAATTTTATTTGGTTCCCCTGAGACTTTGGGCTATGTCTCAGCCAATCTTTTCTTCACTCCCAGGGCATATTCTTAAGCTGCAGTTCACTAGGGTCTATTTCTGCTGTTCTCCCTGTTCACGGTGGCTAGGGAATTGTGTGGAAGTCCTGCCAAACTGAGAGTCCACAGAGACCGGGCAAGGGAATGATAAATGGGACAGCCCAGTTTGGTGACTGTCAGACATGTGAGACTCAGATGCTGCCTCGGAGGGCTCAGCCTTTCTGTAGCAGTAACGGAATTACCAGCCTCTTCTGGCTAGAGTTTCGGTGAGTTGCCTCTTTCTGCAGTACAGTTAGTGCGAAGGCTTTCAGGGTTCAAGACAAGAACCACCTGGGAAGGCATTCAAGAAGAAAGTGGCTGGAAGTGTTCGGTGTTGTCAGAAACACCAAGGGTTTTACCTAGTAAAATTGGAAATAGACAAATATTTATTTATATTTAAGATCAGTTCCTTTTCTCGCACCCTGTCCTTTCATCTCTCCCTGTAACTTTCTTGGGAGCCGTGCGGTTTCTCATGTGGTTTGTTCAATATCTCCAATTCAGCAACTTCCGTGCTCTGCTGGGAAGCGCATTCCTACCCTCTGCAAAGGGCATCTATGTTCCCAAAAGATTCCCAACACGAGGGGGTCTGTGAAGGGTGCTCGGATTCTGCTCTCAAATTTTGCTTTCACTGGCTCACTCTAGATTGACACTGGCCTCTTAGAGGAGTATCAAGGCCCAGGTGTATTGAGACAGAGGACATGCAGTGTTCAGATCACAAAGGCCCACAGTTTGGAAACAAGGTGAATCCTGCTGAAGCCACAGACCAGAGATACAACAAGATCTCCTGAGATAAAGGGGTGTCTCAGACTGGCACATCACCTGGACCACACTACGGCAGATGGCGTCTGGCACCGTATGGACCATCCCTCCTCTGTAAGGAATCCCACTGTGTTCTCATGGCAACTTCAGGAATTGCCAGCACAGAAAAGCAGCCTCAGGAAGATGGGTTTGGGTTTCTAACAGGCTACAGTACGCTAAAGCTTTGCCGTTGCAAGGAAAAGTTACTCACGCTGGCTCCTTCCAGTTTCTGAATCCTTGTGTCCTTCCCTGAACAGGCTGAGCTGACCTGCTGGGGCTCCCTTCACCCCCAGAAAAGCAGTTCATGTTGGTCTCCCCATTTTCCCCACGGCTGGCAGACTCTGAGTCTGTGGAGGTGTTTTTCTGAGCTGTTGCTCTTGTAACCACCACTGGGTTGATTTGAACCTGGGACCGCTGAAGCTGAGTATAGGAGCCTCTACCCTCTGAGCTAAAAGCCAGGCTGCTTCCAACCTCTACTGTCAAGAGCTCTTGGTCTTAACCGTTGCTGTGGTCTAGGTACCACTTGCATTGCTCAGTAACCACACTAGGTGTGCGGGTTACACTATGGTGTCTGGCACCTGTGTTACATCCTGGATGAGGGATTTCACTGTCTGTCCGGGCTGGAAATGGCAGGACCTCTCTGGGTGAGTGGACAGGACCCGGGATTTTGGGGCAGAGAACAGGATGGACACACTGGCAATGGTAGAGGTAGGGAGGGGGGGTTGCACAGTCAGGAGGGCAGCGCTGGGGGTTTTGGGAGAGGCAGGAGGCTCGTAGAGACGCAGGCAGCACTGGGGAATGTGGGAACACAGAGAACCATGTCCATGGAGAGAAGGTCCGTGCGCGCTATGGTAACCCATGTGCACAGTGTGGGTCCCTGTCCAATGTAGTAGCACTTCCAGAGAGAAATAAGGTCAATGGAGCCCTTCAGCCTTGTTTGTGCAGCCACTAGCTTAATAGCTCTAGCTGTAGCAGCTCTTATGCTAAGCACCTGCACCCCCTGGTTCAAATCCACTGGGGGGTGGTAGCACTGTTTCTGTCATGTCTGGTACTTGATTTAGTGCTGGCTGAGGGGAATAAGTGGGGGGAGGGTTGAACAAAGAAACATATGTGGACAACTGAGCAGCACTGGAGTTTGAAGGAGGAGGCAGCAGGTGGATGACCAAGCAACAGTGGAGGTTAAGGGGGTAGGCATTCCACAATGAGAATGGGACATCTGTGGCCTGGTACTAATACACGTGCCATGTCTAGGGGCCACTGAGAGCTGCTCTGGAATCATTTGCTGACCAGCTCTGTTTCTCTTTCATGGCAAAGGTTGGAAACTCATTGCTGGGTGCAGAGATTTCCGGAGGTCAAATCCTGTTTTTCTCACCATTAACATTCATCCACAAAGACGGTATCAGGATCTCTCAGTGTTGTGAAATACACAAGTAAAGTCACATTTCCAAGCTGCGACAATCACAGGAGAATTTTGCCTGATAACGATCATTCAGCTCAATAGATGAGAAAGTGCCCCCAGCTGGGTCCTGGGGAAAAGTGCACAGATTCCACGGCTAGGAGGAAACGTTATGACCACATACTCTTAATTCTTGTAGAGAATTATCCAACTTTAATTTAAAACTTCTCAGTTATGAAGAATCTGCCGTGTCCTTTCAGAAAATGTTCTACAGTAAATTATTCTCAAGGTTAAAAGATGTTTGTCATTGTTTCCAGTTAGAATTTCTTTTAATTTCAACTTTCAGACAATACATCTACCTAAATCTGTGTATGCTCAGCTGAAAAGCATATTATCAGGTATGTGGTCCACATCTAGGTGATAGGGTCCGTCATAAAGTCACTCTTTAACTGTATTTGTTCAACTAAAGAGATTGAGATCTTTGAGTCTATCACTATGAGGCAGGGTTTCAAATCTTTTACTAATTCTAGTAATTTCTCTTGGAATGCCTTTCAGTATCCACCTTGAACCATGGAGACCAAAACTAGGCAATGGATTCCAGCTGCCGTCACACCAGTGCCCAATTCAAAGGTAAAACAATTTCTCTACCTCAGGATATTCTTCTGAAAAAATGTCAGTTATGTCCACTTTGCAATCGTGTTCTTCTGAAAGAAAATCAAAAGACCAAAGGGGTTTTTCTGACATTAGTAATCCTTATTCTATGAGGAAGAAGTCTTCTTCCAAAAGCTCATTCACAAAAAGTTGTGTGTGGACAGGGAAAAGGAAGTTCTTTCAACAGATGAAAGAGGAAAAAGCACAGATGCCCTGGTGGTCACTCCATCCCTAGTAATTACAGCTTACATGAGAGATAGTGTCCGTGCACTGTGGGCGCTATCTTTCAAAATAGCAGATCGTGTTTGCAATACTTTTTTGCTGTGTGGATGCTCATTTCGGAAGAAGCTTTTGCAGAGCTCTTCCGGAAAAGCTTCTTCTGAAAGAAGCCTGCAGTCTAGACATAGCCTCAGATTGAGAACTCGTGGTTGTCACCCCAGATCACATTGGTTCTTTGGGCCACCCGATCACACTGGGAGCTCATGTTTGGTTTAATTATTCTTTCATCTCCCCCAAAACATTTTTTCGAGAACTTGTGCTTCCAGAGATTATCCCCCATCATTTGAGCATCACCTACGTTCTTTTTTCCTAGAGGTAGATATCTCCATTGCTCTAGAAGCACACATTTTATTTGCTCCAACCCACTTTGCCAACTTCTCCAGATTGCACTCAATTGGTATCAGCTCCACTTCACTATTTATGATTCCCTAATTTTTCTGCCATGTGCAAACATAGATACTGAGGCATGGGGAGGGTAAGCAGAAGAATTGCTCACATGAGTCTCTGCTTACACTTGTCTGTTAACACCTTCCAGTTATGTCCCAGATAAAACTGGTGCTTGCAAGAAACTGATGCACCAAAAGCAACATGGGAAGTGACAGAGTTGGAAGACTGCAGCCCTAAGTACCAAGGCCTTTAGAATCATCTTTCTCCTGTTCATGAACATCCCAATGAGCACAAACTTTAGCTCAGTCTAACAATCTCCACTTTGTGTCCATTTGGCATCACAGATCAGGACTATGGTCTATCTTCTCTTTGAGAGTGAAAGCCCCAGGTGCTGCAGAAGAATGTGTAAAACCCCCAGCATTGGGGAGATGGGTGGGGGTGACTTCCCCATCATGGGGATGTCACCCTATGCCCATCAGACAGATTGGCTTGTGCCATTGAGGTACGGTCTTTCCAAAATATTTATTTATCTGTAACTATTGTACCTGGATAGTTGTACTATCCATGTAATTGTCCAAACCCTTCCTGATAGTTGCTTAGAACATGGTCTCAATTTCCTCTTGTGACATGTGTTCCTCAGACTGTTTAGGCTCTGAGGGTGTGTCTACACTACCACCCTAGTTGGAACTAGGGTGGTAATGTAGGCAACCGGCATTGCAAATGAAGCCCAGGATTTGAATTTCCCGGGCTTCATTTGCATAAAGCCGGGCGCCGCCATTTTTAAATCTCCTCTAGTGTAGCCACGCGGCACGGACTAGGTAGTTTGGACTAGGCTTTCTAGTGAAACGAGGAGTAATGGTAGTTCGGAATAGGAAGCCTAGTCCGAACTACCTAGTCCGTGCTGCGCGGCTACATGCACTAGCGGACATTTAAAAATGGCGGCGCCTAGCTTTATGCAAATGAAGCCCGGGAAATTCAAATCCCGGGCTTCATTTGCAACTCCGGTTGCCTACATTACCACCCTAGTTCCAACGAGGATGGTAGTGTAGACATACCCGGAGTGATAAAAAGCATTCTGAATTACAGATTTTGATTTTGTTGTATAAGACAGAGAGAACACATTCTTTATCTGTTCCCTACCAGTTAGTATTATACAGACTTTTGTCATGTCACTCTTATTCATCACCTTTGTGAGGTAACATTCCAACTTTTTTCAACTTCTTCCTATATAAGAATTTCCCATCTTCTTCTCTGGGTCTGAACTCCTCTAGTTCATCAATATTTGGTGTGAGATGGGTTCACGATACTACACACAGAAGTACGCACAGAAGAGTCCAGAGAGAATGAAGCATGGAATGACTGATCTCATGCAGTTGTCTTTTCTCTAAGATTCTGCCTCCCACTTTTCCTAGATCAAAATAGTTTCTTTAGTTTCCTACCACTCTTGCACTGAGAGCCGTGTTTCAAAGAATGGTGTTCCATGATCCCCACGTCCCTCCGCTGAGTTCATATAATTGAATAAGAACCTGGTTAGGTGTTTGAGAAGTTCATGCTTTTCCCTACAATGGGAATTTATCTTGCAATTATTGACACTGATGTTTCTCTGCCATTATACTGCTCATAGGCTTGACTTGCTTAGGTCCTTCTCAGAACTTCTATCGATTTAGCTCTAATTTTTATATACAGATCTATGTTTAGATATCATTTTAACATATGTATCTAGAATTAGATCTATATAAATGGAGATAGTGATATGGATCTATATCTATATCTATATCTATATCTATATATACAAATCTGTATCACTATCTCTATTTATAGCTAAACTTAGGTATAGATATCTATCTAGATATAGATACAGACATAAAGACAGATAGATGACAGAGATATGGATAGCGAAAGTGATACAGATTATTAGATTTCTAGATAGGGATAGTGATTACTAGATTGTTAACTATTAAGTATTTATTATACTAATTGATGTATAAAGTGTGTAATCCCCTTTCTGTGCTTCTCTCCCTTCACAGGCAACATGAGAACTTCTAAGGCTAATCTATAAATTGATAATTCATGGCAGGTTTCAACCTCACACCCTCTCATCAGTCAACATTCATACTAACAGGCATTCCTGGCTTGGAAAATGCCCACATCTGGATTTCCATCCCTTTCGCTATGTCCTACTTTATCACCCTGTTGGGAAATTTCACAGTTCTGTTTGTTGTGGGCAAAGATCAGACCCTGCACAAGCCAATGTACCTACTGATGTACCGACATTGCCAAATCCACCTCCACCTTGCCAAAGGCCCTGTGTATATTTTGGTTCAATTGGAATGGCATTACGGCGGGTGGCTGCTTCACCCAGACTTTCTTTCTTAACACAATTGCTTTTACGCAGTCAGCCATTCTGGTCACAATGGCCTTTGATCGCTATGTTGCCATATGCAACCCCCTCAGATATGCCACCATCCTCAGCAATACAACAATTACTATGTTAGGGTTTATAGGTTTGATAAGAAGTGTTCTCTGTATGCTGCCTCTGCCTCTGTTCTTAAGCTGGCTGCCATTTTGTGCCAACCACACAATTGCCCATACGCACTGTGAGAACATGGCTGTGGCAAAGCTGTCATGTGGGGATATCACAGTCAACAGCATATACAGTTTGGTGGTATCGTTTGTGGTCAGTGGGTTAGACCTGATGCTCATTGCTCTGTCCTATGGTCTGATCATCAGGGCCGTCCTCAGAATCTCCTCCAGGAAAGCCCACCAGAAAGCCCTCAACACATGCACAGCCCACATATGTGTAATGCTGACCACTTATACTCCAGGCTATTTCACCAGCTTGACGCAAAGATTCGTTCAGAGCATCGCTCCCCATACTCAAGTGATCTTGGCCAACGTCTATCTCCTCATCTCTCCCATGCTCAACCCCATAATTTATGGGGACAAAACCAAAGAGCTTCGTGACAAAGTGAGGAAATGCACCTGCAGAATGTGATTTCCTGTGTGTGATAAGAGAGGGTAAAGGTGTCTCTGGATTAATCGGGGGGCTGTATCCCAGACTATTCAGCATTGTTCCAGTTCACACTCTGAGCAGTTCCTGACACATAGAGTATGTCTAGGCTGCATGGCTCTGTCGATGGAGCCATGTAAGCTAGTTTACCCAGCATAAGCAAAGAAGCAGGGATTTAAATAATCCCCGCTACATTAAAATAAACATGGCTGCTGTGCTGTGCCAATGATCAGCTGATCCAGCACAGTGCAGCAGTCTCGACATGAATCTGTCGGCTGGGGAAGCCTTTGCTGACCGATCCTGTAAATCTCGTTCCTAACTTAAATAACTGGATTGGTTATATCTCAAAATCAGTCCCCGCCCCGCCACCCCCGGAGTCCCAAGTGGGCCCACTGATGATTAGCTTTTAGTAGAGCCTGACCATAGAAACATAAAATTTTGCACAGATACTCCTGCTTTCCTAACTTCAATCACTGGATTGGACATATATTGAAATCGGTTCCCCCAGTTCTTCCAGAACCTCAATTGGGCCCACTGATAATTCCAAAAGATCTCACAGTACAAAGAGGAGGTGGGTAGGAGGACAAGGTTTTGAGAACCATGGAGCCTGAAGAGGACACGGTACACTCAGAACAGCCTATTCACATTAGAATAGGTAAATTCAGGAGCTGCATGTTCTGATCATCTAGATATCAGTCATTGCACCAAGTCTGAAGGTCTTTCGCTCTATCTGATCAATGCAACCGCTCCAGCTACCACTAGGAAGTCCATTCAGGTTGCCCCATGAAGCGTGCACTGAAGGCACTCGGGGAGTGGCTACTTGGGGATCAGTGATTTGCTGCTGCTGAAGAGTCCAGGAGACATCTCCTCCATTTCTCAGGACTTCTGGCAAGGAGGCTGCAGGCATTGGTTTGCATGGAGTCTTTTAGGGAATATGGGCCTTCCTGATTAGTGAAGATTGAGAAAAGGGACCGTATGGTTTTATAAGCACATCACTAGCTATGTTAATTTCTTAAAGTAATACATAAGAGAAAATTATGTCCAATAAAATATGCTATGTTAATGTCATTGACGTAGTTCATTCATCATGCCTTTTACTATATTTTCCCTGGGCGATGCCGGGTATTTCTGCGAGTGAAAAGTAAGTAGCCATACTCAAATGTTGCATTTGTTCCTTGTCAGTTTGTTGGGCCATTTTCACAGCTCTGTCATGAACTGTTGTTGCCGATAATGGCAGGTCTTGAATTTTCTGAGAAACTCGTCAATTTGTTATGAAACACGCCAAATAGTCCATGACCAATTTTTAGCAGGCATCTCTTCATATAATCCCCATCAGTATAAGGCTTCTTCTCTGGAATAGTGCTGTATGAGCTTGCAAATCTTGTGGCGTTTAAGTTCCCACCTTTTTTTAACCACGCCAGAAAGCTATTTTGTCCAATGTTCATTTTTCGCTGCAACTCCTTGCTTTTTTTTGTATGTGTGTATATGTGTGTGTGCAATACCCTCGAAGTATTTTGAAGCAAATGCTGCATGTTAAATCATGAAATTCTCTCTCTCTCTCTTTTTTAAAACAGTCTCTCACTGCAAATGAGACCTATCCACAAATGCACACAAGTCTATCTGCTGCTTTTGAAAATTTCAGTACTCATCATCTCCCTTTCTCTTCACCATTTTTACTGTTAGGGGTTCACTATCATGTATGAAGATGGTGTAGTAAGTCGAGGGTCAGTATCACAGAATCAGCAGGCCTGAATAGAGGCCTGTAACATGAAAACAGCAACAAGCCTGGAATCTAGTGAGCAAAACTTTAGTTCAGCAACACAGGATAATTGTGTGATTGGGTAAGTTAGGACACAGGGAAGCACTAGGTACAGACTGTAAGCCGAAAGGAGGCAGCAGAACATCTTAGTAAGGAATGTCTTGGTACAAAGACTCCCTAGAAGCTATGCACATACCGATCTGGGTTCAGGACCGGGTCAAAATTGACAGGATGAAGGATAGAAGGTAAGCCTCCCTTCCATAAGGTGAGGGGTGGTAATTAGGCAACAGAGGGTGGCAACCTGGTACGTAAAGAAGTGATGTAAGTTGTTTGTACCTATCTATAGAAGGACACCACAAAGGGAACTCTCCAGCCAACCTGGGGGGGGGGGGTGTTTAGGAGTCTTAAACGGCAGGTGTCATTGCCTAGACTTACAGAATGAACATTGGCTTAACTCTGGCTAATCCCCGTCTAGACTGGCACTTTTTTCCAGCAAAGCCCCGAGCTGGAAAAAAGCAGCATCCATGTTTATACAAATGAAGCGGGGGATATTTAAATCCCCCACTTCATTTGCAATTCCAACTTGTCTCATCTGCATCCCTTTTCCGGAAAAGGGGTGCAGTGTAGACACAGCCTTAGAGTTCTTTGAAGGGATTAACAAACATGTAGACAAAGGGGATCCAGTAGATATAGTTTACTTGGATTTTCAGAAAGCCTTTGACAAGGTTATATAGAGGTATATAAAATCATGGGTGGTGTGGAGCGGGCGGATAAAGAAAAATAATTATTAGTTCCCATAATAGAAGAACTAGAGGACACCAAATGAAATTAATGCGTAGCAGGTTTAAAACGAATAAAAGAAAGTTCTTCTTCACACAGCGTGTAGTCAACCTGTGGAACTCCTTGCCAGAGGAGGCTGTGAAGGCTAGGACTATAACAGAGTTTAAAGAGAAGCTAGATAATTTCATGGAGGTTAGGTCCATAAAAGGCTATTAGCCAGGGGTTAGAAATGGTGTCCCTGTCCTCTGTTTGTCAGAAGCTGGAGAAGGATGGCAGGAGACAAATTGCTTGATCATTGTCTTCGGTCCACCCTTTCTGGGGCACCTGGTGCTGGCCACTGTCAGCAGACAGGCTACTGGGCTAGATGGACCTTTGGTCTGACCCAGTATGGCCGTTCTCATGTTCTTGTGTTCTTATGGTGATGAACTCAAAGATCTCAATTTCTTTAGCTTAACAAATATAGTTAAGGAGTCACTTGATACCAGAATTTAGTATTTAGATGCAGAACAAAGATTTAATAATTGACTTCTCAGCTGAGCATGCAGAGATTTAGGTGGACATAATGGCTGAAGGTTGACCTTAAAAGAAATTCTGACTGGAAACAGCGCGTACATCTTTTAACTGGGAGAGTAATTTACTGTTGAAAGACTTTTGGAAATTATGGGAAATTCTTCATGACTGAGAAGTTTTAAATTAAGGTTGGATATCTCTCTATGGGATTTAAGAGTTCATGGCCATAAAGATCCCTCCTAGCCGTGGAACTATGCACCTTTCCCCGGGACCCAGCTGGGAGCATTTTGCCATTTACCAAACTGAATTATTTTCATCTGGAAAAATCCTCATGTGATTGCGGTGCCTAGGAATTGTTACATTACATGTGTGTTTCACAGGGCTCCAAGGTCCCATCACTGTTGTCGTGGATGGACATTATTGGTGAGAAACAAATGATTTGACCCCATGAAATCTCTGCACTGAGGAATGAGTTTCCAACTCTTGCCATGAAAGGCTAACAGAGCTGGCTAGCACATGGCCCTAGAGTATCCTGCGTTTAACAGGTGTGTCCCAGGGGCCCACTGTTACAGGAAGCTGTGGATGGCTCCTGGACATGGCAGGTGTATTTATCTAGGACCTCAGACGTCCCAGGGTTGCCCTTTCTCATTATGCAATACCTAGTCCCACAGAATTCACTGCTACCTGCTGGTTCATGTACATCCTCTGCCCCCTCCCTCAAACTCCAGTGCAGCTCTACTGTCCATGTATGGGCCTTTATCACCCCCCCAACACTCACACACACACACTCTTGCCACACAGTGATACCTCTCACCCTGGACTAAAGGCAGGTGACAGACTCTACAGCAACAGCTCACAAACACCTTCTATCCATGGACATGGTGCTCAGTGTCCCCTCAGATCCCCAGTGCTGCCTGCCTCCCTATGGGTATGCCTACACTAGCCCCCTAGATCAAACTAGCCAGAGGAGGCTGTGAAGGCTAGGACTATAACAGAGTTTAAAGAGAAGCTAGATAATTTCATGGATGTTAGGTCCATAAAAGGCTATTAGCCAGGGGATAAAATGGTGTCCCTGGCCTGTGTTTGTCAGAGGCTGGAGAGAAATGGCAGGAGACAAATCGCTTGATCATTGTCTTCGGTCCACCCTCTCTGGGGCACCTGGTGCTGGCCACTGTCAGCAGACAGGATACTGGGCTAGATGGACCTTTGGTCTGACCCAGTACGGCCGTTCTTATGTTCTTATGTTCTTATGTTCTCCTGGCTGTGTACTCCTCCCTCCCTGCCTCTACCACTGCTAGGGTGTGTCTAGACTACATGCCTCCTTCGACGGAGGCATGTAGATTAGCCAGATCGGAAGAGGGAAATGAAGCCACGATTAAAATAATCGCGGCTTCATTTAAATTTAAATGGCTGCCCCGATCTGCCGATCAGCTGTTTGTCGGCAGATCGGGGGAGTCTGGACGCGATGCCCCGACAAAGAAGCCTTTCTTCATCGACACAGGTAAGCCTCGTGAAACCAGGCTTACCTGTGTCGATGAAGAAAGGCTTCTTTGTCGGCGCAGCGCGTCCAGACTCCCCCGATCTGCCGACAAACAGCTGATCGGCAGATCGGGGCAGCCATTTAAATTTAAATGAAGCCGCGATTATTTTAATCGCGGCTTCATTTCCCTCTTCCGATCTGGCTAATCTACATGCCTCCGTCGAAGGAGGCATGTAGTCTAGACACACCCCTAGTGTGTCTATCCTGTCTTGCCCCACAATCCCCAGTCCTTCCCTCTCATCTCTGTAAGTCCTACACAGTCTGTACCTAGTGCTTCCCTGTGTCCTAACTTACCCAATCACACAATTATCCTGTGTTGCTGAACTAAAGTTTTGCTCAGTAGATTCCAGGCTTGTTGCTGTTTTCATTTTACAGGCCTCTATTCAGGCCTGCTGACTCCGTGATACTGACCCTTGACTTACTACACCATCTTCATACATGATAGTGAACCCCTAACAGTAAAAACGGTGAAGAGAAAGGGAGATGATGACTACTTAATTTTTCAAAAGCAGCAGATAGACTTGTGTGCATTTGTGGATAGGTCTCATTTGCAGTGAGAGACTGTTTTAAAAAAGAGAGAGAGAGAGAATTTCATGATTTAACATGCAGCATTTGCTTCAAAATACTTCGAGGGTATTGCACACACACACACACACACACACACACAAAGCAAGGAGTTGCAGCGAAAAATGAACATTGGACAAAATAGCTTTCTGCCATGGTCAAAAAAAGGTGGGAACTTCAACGCCACAAGATTTGCAAGCTCATACAGCACTATTCCAGAGAAGAAGCCTTTTACTGATGGGGATTACATGAAGAGATTCCTGCTAAAAATTGGTCATGGACTATTTGGCGTGTTTCATAACAAATTGACGAGTTTCACAGAAAATTCAAGGCGTGCCATTATCGGCAACAACAGTCCATGACAGAGCTGTGAAAATGGCCCAACAAACTGACAAGGAACAAATGCAACATTTGAGTATGGCTACTTATTTTTTACTAGCAGAAATACCCGGCATCTCCCAGGGAAAATATAGTAAAAGGCATGATGAATGAACTACATCAATGACATTAACATAGCATGTTTTATTGAACATACTTTTCTCTTATGTATTACTTTAAGAAATTAACATAGCTAGTGATATGCTTATAAAACAACAAATCCCATACGGTCCCTTTTCTCAATCTTCACAAATCAGGAAGGCCCATCTTCCCCTAACGACTCTATGCAAACCAATGCCTGCAGCCTCCTTGCCAGAAGTCCTGAGAAATGGAGGAGATGTCTCCTGGGCTCTTCAGCAGCAGCAAATCACTGATCCCCAAGTAGCCACTCCCCGAGTGCCTTCAGTGCACGCTTCATGGGGCAACCTGAATGGACTTCCTAGTGGTAGCTGGAGCAGTTGCATTGATCAGATAGAGCGAAAGACCTTCAGACTAGGTGCAATTAGTGATATCTAGATGATCAGAACATGCAGCTCCTGAACTTACCTATTCTAATGAGAATAGGCTGTTCTGAGTGTACCGTGTCCTCTTCAGGCTCCATGGTTCTCAAAACCTTGTCCTCCTACCCGCCTCCTCTTTGTACTGTGAGCTGAATCCTGCAAAGGGCATAATGTCTGTGGCACTTGCTGATAACACACACTTCCCTGCCAGGAAAACACAGGCAGCCCAAAGGAGGGCGAGTGGTGGGATGGCTCAGTTTGGTGCATGGGGAGGGTAGCAACTTTAATTTCCAGAAGGGGTTCAGTCGGAGCCTAGCTGTGTGAAAATGTTGAGAGGCTGTGATAGCTGGAGGTTTCTCCCAGACACAATTAGGAAGTCTGGACCCCAGCCAGCATCAGTCACATTTGGGTCTGTCCTGGAGACCTGCTGGTGCCCTAGTATGGGGGAGGTTGCTGATTCTCTGCCCCACTGCAGCCTCTCGCCTATGGTCTTTTCCTTGATGGTGCTGCAGGTGCCCAATGTTTTATCCTCTAGGATCTCGTAGTTGCAGTTTATGTGACATGCTTAACAGAAAAATCCAGCAAATGCCTATGATCAGGCGCTACTAAAAGCTAATTATCAGTGGGCCCAATTGAGGCTCTGGGGGAACCAATTTCGAGATATAACAAATCCAGTTATTTAAATTAGGAAATCAATAGTATCAGTGCAAAATTTGGTGCTTCTAGCTCTTCCCGTTTCAGACATCTTTCGGAATTATCAGTGGGCCCAATTGGGGTTCTGGAGGAACTGGGGGAACCGATTTCAATATATGTCCAATCCAGTGATTGAAGTTAGGAAATCTGTGCAAAATTTTATGTTTCTATGGTCAGGAGCTACTAAAAGCTAATCATCAGTGGGCCCAATTGGGGCTCCGGGAGGGGACTGATTTTGAGATATAACCAATCCAGTTATTTAAGTTAGGAACGAAGTTTACAGGATCGGTCAGCAAAGGCTTCCCCAGCCAACAGATCCATGTCTAGACTGCTGCACTGTGCTGGATCTGCTGATGGTTTGCACAGCACAGCGGCCATGTTTATTTTAATGAAGCGGGGATTATTTGCTTATGCCGGGTAAACTAGTTTACATGTATCCATCAACAGAGCCATGCAGTCTTGACATACATTAGGTGTCAAAAACCGCTCAGAGTGTGAACTGGAACAATGCTGAATAGTCTGGGATACAGCGCCCCGATTAATCCATAGACACCTTTACCGTCTCTTATCACACACAGGAAATCACATTCTGCAGGTGCATCTCCTCACTTTGTCACGAAGCTCTTTGGTTTTGGCCCCATAAATTATGGGGTTGAGCATGGGAGAGATGAGGAGATAGACGTTGGCCAAGATCACTTGAGTATGGGGAGCGATGCTCTGAACGAATCTTTGCGTCAAGCTGTTCAGGTATCCTGGAGTATAAGTGGTCAGCATTACACATATGTGGGCTGTGCATGTGTTGAAGGCTTTCTGGTGGGCTTTCCTGGAGGAGATTCTGAGGACGGCCCTGATGATCAGACCGTAGGACAGAGCAATGAGCATCAGGTCTAACCCACTGACCACAAACGATACCACCAAGCTGTATATGCTGTTGCAGGTTTAAAACGAATAAAAGAAAGTTCTTCTTCACACAGCGTGTAGTCAACCTGTGGAACTCCTTGCCAGAGGAGGCTGTGAAGGCTAGGACTATAACAGAGTTTAAAGAGAAGCTAGATAATTTCATGGAGGTTAGGTCCATAAAAGGCTATTAGCCAGGGGTTAGAAATGGTGTCCCTGTCCTCTGTTTGTCAGAAGCTGGAGAAGGATGGCAGGAGACAAATTGCTTGATCATTGTCTTCGGTCCACCCTTTCTGGGGCACCTGGTGCTGGCCACTGTCAGCAGACAGGCTACTGGGCTAGATGGACCTTTGGTCTGACCCAGTATGGCCGTTCTCATGTTCTTGTGTTCTTATGGTGATGAACTCAAAGATCTCAATTTCTTTAGCTTAACAAATATAGTTAAGGAGTCACTTGATACCAGAATTTAGTATTTAGATGCAGAACAAAGATTTAATAATTGACTTCTCAGCTGAGCATGCAGAGATTTAGGTGGACATAATGGCTGAAGGTTGACGTTAAAAGAAATTCTGACTGGAAACAGCGCGTACATCTTTTAACTGGGAGAGTAATTTACTGTTGAAAGACTTTTGGAAATTATGGGAAATTCTTCATGACTGAGAAGTTTTAAATTAAGGTTGGATATCTCTCTATGGGATTTAAGAGTTCATGGCCATAAAGATCCCTCCTAGCCGTGGAACTATGCACCTTTCCCCGGGACCCAGCTGGGAGCATTTTGCCATTTACCAAACTGAATTATTTTCATCTGGAAAAATCCTCATGTGATTGCGGTGCCTAGGAATTGTTACATTACATGTGTGTTTCACAGGGCTCCAAGGTCCCATCACTGTTGTCGTGGATGGACATTATTGGTGAGAAACAAATGATTTGACCCCATGAAATCTCTGCACTGAGGAATGAGTTTCCAACTCTTGCCATGAAAGGCTAACAGAGCTGGCTAGCACATGGCCCTAGAGTATCCTGCGTTTAACAGGTGTGTCCCAGGGGCCCACTGTTACAGGAAGCTGTGGATGGCTCCTGGACATGGCAGGTGTATTTATCTAGGACCTCAGACGTCCCAGGGTTGCCCTTTCTCATTATGCAATACCTAGTCCCACAGAATTCACTGCTACCTGCTGGTTCATGTACATCCTCTGCCCCCTCCCTCAAACTCCAGTGCAGCTCTACTGTCCATGTATGGGCCTTTATCACCCCCCCAACACTCACACACACACACTCTTGCCACACAGTGATACCTCTCACCCTGGACTAAAGGCAGGTGACAGACTCTACAGCAACAGCTCACAAACACCTTCTATCCATGGACATGGTGCTCAGTGTCCCCTCAGATCCCCAGTGCTGCCTGCCTCCCTATGGGTATGCCTACACTAGCCCCCTAGATCAAACTAGCCAGAGGAGGCTGTGAAGGCTAGGACTATAACAGAGTTTAAAGAGAAGCTAGATAATTTCATGGATGTTAGGTCCATAAAAGGCTATTAGCCAGGGGATAAAATGGTGTCCCTGGCCTGTGTTTGTCAGAGGCTGGAGAGAAATGGCAGGAGACAAATCGCTTGATCATTGTCTTCGGTCCACCCTCTCTGGGGCACCTGGTGCTGGCCACTGTCAGCAGACAGGATACTGGGCTAGATGGACCTTTGGTCTGACCCAGTACGGCCGTTCTTATGTTCTTATGTTCTTATGTTCTCCTGGCTGTGTACTCCTCCCTCCCTGCCTCTACCACTGCTAGGGTGTGTCTAGACTACATGCCTCCTTCGACGGAGGCATGTAGATTAGCCAGATCGGAAGAGGGAAATGAAGCCACGATTAAAATAATCGCGGCTTCATTTAAATTTAAATGGCTGCCCCGATCTGCCGATCAGCTGTTTGTCGGCAGATCGGGGGAGTCTGGACGCGATGCCCCGACAAAGAAGCCTTTCTTCATCGACACAGGTAAGCCTCGTGAAACCAGGCTTACCTGTGTCGATGAAGAAAGGCTTCTTTGTCGGCGCAGCGCGTCCAGACTCCCCCGATCTGCCGACAAACAGCTGATCGGCAGATCGGGGCAGCCATTTAAATTTAAATGAAGCCGCGATTATTTTAATCGCGGCTTCATTTCCCTCTTCCGATCTGGCTAATCTACATGCCTCCGTCGAAGGAGGCATGTAGTCTAGACACACCCCTAGTGTGTCTATCCTGTCTTGCCCCACAATCCCCAGTCCTTCCCTCTCATCTCTGTAAGTCCTACACAGTCTGTACCTAGTGCTTCCCTGTGTCCTAACTTACCCAATCACACAATTATCCTGTGTTGCTGAACTAAAGTTTTGCTCAGTAGATTCCAGGCTTGTTGCTGTTTTCATTTTACAGGCCTCTATTCAGGCCTGCTGACTCCGTGATACTGACCCTTGACTTACTACACCATCTTCATACATGATAGTGAACCCCTAACAGTAAAAACGGTGAAGAGAAAGGGAGATGATGACTACTTAATTTTTCAAAAGCAGCAGATAGACTTGTGTGCATTTGTGGATAGGTCTCATTTGCAGTGAGAGACTGTTTTAAAAAAGAGAGAGAGAGAGAATTTCATGATTTAACATGCAGCATTTGCTTCAAAATACTTCGAGGGTATTGCACACACACACACACACACACACACACAAAGCAAGGAGTTGCAGCGAAAAATGAACATTGGACAAAATAGCTTTCTGCCATGGTCAAAAAAAGGTGGGAACTTCAACGCCACAAGATTTGCAAGCTCATACAGCACTATTCCAGAGAAGAAGCCTTTTACTGATGGGGATTACATGAAGAGATTCCTGCTAAAAATTGGTCATGGACTATTTGGCGTGTTTCATAACAAATTGACGAGTTTCACAGAAAATTCAAGGCGTGCCATTATCGGCAACAACAGTCCATGACAGAGCTGTGAAAATGGCCCAACAAACTGACAAGGAACAAATGCAACATTTGAGTATGGCTACTTATTTTTTACTAGCAGAAATACCCGGCATCTCCCAGGGAAAATATAGTAAAAGGCATGATGAATGAACTACATCAATGACATTAACATAGCATGTTTTATTGAACATACTTTTCTCTTATGTATTACTTTAAGAAATTAACATAGCTAGTGATATGCTTATAAAACAACAAATCCCATACGGTCCCTTTTCTCAATCTTCACAAATCAGGAAGGCCCATCTTCCCCTAACGACTCTATGCAAACCAATGCCTGCAGCCTCCTTGCCAGAAGTCCTGAGAAATGGAGGAGATGTCTCCTGGGCTCTTCAGCAGCAGCAAATCACTGATCCCCAAGTAGCCACTCCCCGAGTGCCTTCAGTGCACGCTTCATGGGGCAACCTGAATGGACTTCCTAGTGGTAGCTGGAGCAGTTGCATTGATCAGATAGAGCGAAAGACCTTCAGACTAGGTGCAATTAGTGATATCTAGATGATCAGAACATGCAGCTCCTGAACTTACCTATTCTAATGAGAATAGGCTGTTCTGAGTGTACCGTGTCCTCTTCAGGCTCCATGGTTCTCAAAACCTTGTCCTCCTACCCGCCTCCTCTTTGTACTGTGAGCTGAATCCTGCAAAGGGCATAATGTCTGTGGCACTTGCTGATAACACACACTTCCCTGCCAGGAAAACACAGGCAGCCCAAAGGAGGGCGAGTGGTGGGATGGCTCAGTTTGGTGCATGGGGAGGGTAGCAACTTTAATTTCCAGAAGGGGTTCAGTCGGAGCCTAGCTGTGTGAAAATGTTGAGAGGCTGTGATAGCTGGAGGTTTCTCCCAGACACAATTAGGAAGTCTGGACCCCAGCCAGCATCAGTCACATTTGGGTCTGTCCTGGAGACCTGCTGGTGCCCTAGTATGGGGGAGGTTGCTGATTCTCTGCCCCACTGCAGCCTCTCGCCTATGGTCTTTTCCTTGATGGTGCTGCAGGTGCCCAATGTTTTATCCTCTAGGATCTCGTAGTTGCAGTTTATGTGACATGCTTAACAGAAAAATCCAGCAAATGCCTATGATCAGGCGCTACTAAAAGCTAATTATCAGTGGGCCCAATTGAGGCTCTGGGGGAACCAATTTCGAGATATAACAAATCCAGTTATTTAAATTAGGAAATCAATAGTATCAGTGCAAAATTTGGTGCTTCTAGCTCTTCCCGTTTCAGACATCTTTCGGAATTATCAGTGGGCCCAATTGGGGTTCTGGAGGAACTGGGGGAACCGATTTCAATATATGTCCAATCCAGTGATTGAAGTTAGGAAATCTGTGCAAAATTTTATGTTTCTATGGTCAGGAGCTACTAAAAGCTAATCATCAGTGGGCCCAATTGGGGCTCCGGGAGGGGACTGATTTTGAGATATAACCAATCCAGTTATTTAAGTTAGGAACGAAGTTTACAGGATCGGTCAGCAAAGGCTTCCCCAGCCAACAGATCCATGTCTAGACTGCTGCACTGTGCTGGATCTGCTGATGGTTTGCACAGCACAGCGGCCATGTTTATTTTAATGAAGCGGGTATTATTTGCTTATGCCGGGTAAACTAGTTTACATGTATCCATCAACAGAGCCATGCAGTCTTGACATACATTAGGTGTCAAAAACCGCTCAGAGTGTGAACTGGAACAATGCTGAATAGTCTGGGATACAGCGCCCCGATTAATCCATAGACACCTTTACCGTCTCTTATCACACACAGGAAATCACATTCTGCAGGTGCATCTCCTCACTTTGTCACGAAGCTCTTTGGTTTTGGCCCCATAAATTATGGGGTTGAGCATGGGAGAGATGAGGAGATAGACGTTGGCCAAGATCACTTGAGTATGGGGAGCGATGCTCTGAACGAATCTTTGCGTCAAGCTGTTCAGGTATCCTGGAGTATAAGTGGTCAGCATTACACATATGTGGGCTGTGCATGTGTTGAAGGCTTTCTGGTGGGCTTTCCTGGAGGAGATTCTGAGGACGGCCCTGATGATCAGACCGTAGGACAGAGCAATGAGCATCAGGTCTAACCCACTGACCACAAACGATACCACCAAGCTGTATATGCTGTTGACTGTGATGTCCCCACATGACAGCTTTGCCACAGCCATGTTCTCACAGTGCGTATGGGCAATTGTGTGGTTGGCACAAAATGGCAGCCAGCTTAAGAACAGAGGCAGAGGCAGCATACAGAGAACACCTCTTATCAAACCTACAAACCCTAACACAGTAATTCTTGTATTGCTGAGGATGGTGGCATATCTAAGGGGGTTGCATATGGCAACATAGCGATCAAAGGCCATTGTGACCAGAATGGCGGACTGCGTAAAAGCAATTGTGTTAAGAAAGAAAGTCTGGGTAAAGCAGCCACCCGCCGTAATGCCATTCCAATTGAACCAAAATATACACAGGGCCTTCGGCAAGGTGGAGGTGGATTTAGCAATGTCGGTGAGCGCCAGCATGCACATCAGTAGGTACATCGGCTTTTGCAGGGTCTGATCTTTGCCCACAACAAACAGAACTGTGAAATTTCCCAACAGGGTGGTAAAGTAGGACATAGCGAAAGGGATGGAAATCCAGATGTGGGCATTTTCCAAGCCAGGAATGCCTGTTAGTATGAAAGTTGACTGATGAGAGGGTGTGAGGTTGAAACCTGCCATGAATGATCAGTTCATAGATTGGCCTTAGAAGTTCTCATGCTTCCTGTGAAGGGAGAGAAGCACGGAAATGGGATTACACACTTTACACATCAATTAGTATAATAAATAGTTTATAGTTAACAATCTAGTAATCACTATCCCTATCTAGAAATCTAATAATCTGTATCGCTATCGCTATCCATATCTCTGTCATCTATCTGTCTTTATGTCTGTATCTATATCTAGATAGATATCTATACCTAAGTTTAGATATGAATAGAGATAGTGATACAGATTTCTATATATATATATATATATCTAGATCCATATCACTATCTCTATTTATATAGATCTAATTCTAGATACATATGTTAAAATGATATCTAAACATAGATCTGTATGTAAAAATTAGAGCTAAATCGATAGAAGTTCTGAGAGGGACCTAAGCAAGTCGAGCCTATGAGCAGTATAATGGAAGAGAAACATCAGTGTCAATAATTGCAAGATAAATTCCCATTGTAGGGAAAAGCATGAACTTTTCAAACACCTAACCAGGTTCTTATTCAATTATATGAACTCAGCGGAGGGACATGGGGATCATGGAACACAATTCTTTGAAACACGGCTCTCAGTGCAAGAGTGGTAGGAAACTAAAGAAACTATTTTGATCTAGGAAAAGTGGGAGGCAGAATCTTAGAGAAAAGACAACTGCATGAGATCAGTCATTCCATGCTTCATTCTCTCTGGACTCTTCTGTGCGTACTTCTGTGTGTAGTATCGTGAACCCATCTCACACCAAATATTGATGAACTAGAGGAGTTCAGACCCAGAGAAGAAGATGGGAAATTCTTATATAGGAAGAAGTTGAAAAAAGTTGGAATGTTACCTCACAAAGGTGATGAATAAGAGTGACATGACAAAAGTCTGTATAATACTAATGGTAGGGAACAGATAAAGAATGTGTTCTCTCTGTCTTATACAACAAAATCAAAATTTGTGATTCAGAATGCTTTTTATCACTCAGGGCCTAACCAGTCTGAGGAACACATGTCACAAGAGGAAGCTGAGACCATGTTCTAAGCAACAATCAGGAAGGGTTTGGACAATTACATGGATAGTACAACTATCCAGGTACAATAGTTACAGATAAATATTTTGGAAAGTCCGTACCTCAATGGCACAGGCCAATCTGTCTGATGGGCATAGGGTGACATCCCCATGATGGGGAAGTCACTCCCACCCATCTCCCTAATGCTGGGGATTTTACACATTCTTCTGCAGCACCTGGGGCTTTCACTCTCAAAGAGAAGGTAGACCATAGTCCTGATCTGTGATGCCAAATGGACACAAAGTGGAGATTGTTAGACTGAGCTAAAGTTTGTGCTCATTGGGAAGTTCATGAACAGGAGAAAGATGATTCTAAAGGCCTTGGTACTTAGGGCTGCAGTCTTCCAACTCTGTCACTTCCCGTGTTGCTTTTGGTGCATCAGTTTCTTGCAAGCACCAGTTTTATCTGGGACATAACTGGAAGGTGTTAACAGACAAGTGTAAGCAGAGACTCATGTGAGCAGTTCTTCTGCTTGCCCTCCTCATGCCTCAGTATCTACATTTGCACATGGCACAAAAATTAGGGGATCATAAATAGTGAAGTGGAGCAGATACCGATTGAGTGCAATCTGGAGAAGTTGGCAAAGTGGGTTGGAGCAAATAAAATGTGTGCTCCTAGAGCAATGGAGATATCTACCTCTAGGAAAAAAGAACGTAGGTGATGCTCAAATGATGGGGGATAATCTCTGGAAGCACAAGTTCTCGAAAAAATGTTTTGGGGGAGATGAAAGAATAATTAAACCAAACATGAGCTCCCAGTTTGATTGGGTGGCCCAAAGAATCTCTTTCATCTTTTTCCTCCTTCATCTTCTGAAAAAACTCCCTCTTCCCCATCCACACACGCCTTTTTGGGAAAGAGCTTTTGGAAGAAGACTTCTTCCTCATAGAATAAGCATTACCAATGTCAGAAAAACCCCTCTGGTCTTTTGATTTTCATTCAGAAGAACACAATTGCAAAGTGGACATAACTGACATTTTTTCAGAAGAATATCCTGAGGTAAAGAAATTATTTTACCTCTGTATTGGGCACTGGTGTGACGGCAGCTGGAATCCATTGCCTAGTTCTGGTCTCCATGGTTCAAGGTGGATACTGAAAGGCATTCCAAGAGAAATTACAAGAATTAGTAAAAGATTTCAAACCCTGTCTCATAGCGATAGACTCAAAGATCTCAATCTCTTTAGTTGAAGAAATACAGTTAAAGAGTGGCTTTATGACAAACCCTATTATCTAGATGTGGACCACATACTTAATAATATACTTTTCAGCCGAGCATACACAGATTTAGGTGGATGTATTGTCTGGAAGTTGAAATTAAAAGAAATTCTAACTGGAAACAGTGACAAACATCTTTTAACCTTGAGAATAATTTACTGTAGAACATTTTCTGAAAGGACACGGCAGATTCTTCATAACTGAGAAGTTTTAAATTAAAGTTGGATAATTCTCTACAAGAATTAAGAGTATGTGGTCATAACGTTTCCTCCTAGCCGTGGAATCTGTGCACTTTTCCCCAGGACCCAGCTGGGGGCACTTTCCCATCTATTGAGCTGAATGATCGTTATCAGGCAAAATTCTCCTGTGATTGTCGCAGCTTGGAAATGTGACTTTACTTGTATATTTCACAACACTGAGAGATCCTGTTACCGTCTTTGTGGATGAATGTTAATGGTGAGAAAAGCACGATTTGACCTTCGGAAATCTCTGCACCCAGCAATGAGTTTCCAACCTTTGCCATGAAAGAGAAACAGAGCTGGTCAGCAAATGATTCCAGAGCAGCTCTCAGTGGCCCCTAGACATGGCACCTGTATTAATATCAGGCCTCAGATGGCCCATTCTCATTATGGAACGCCTACCTTCTTAATCTGCACTGTTGCTTGGTCATCCACCTGCTGCCTCCTCCTTCAAACTCCAGTGCTGCTCAGTTGTCCACATATGTTTCTTTGTCCACACTGATGCACCTCAGCCAGCACTAAACCAAGTACCAGACTCGACAGAAACAGTGCTACCACCCCCCAGTGGATTTGAACCAGCGGGTGCTGGTGCTTAGCATAAGAGCTGCTACAGCTAGAGCTATTAAGCCAGTGGGTGCGCAATGAAGGCTGAAGAGCTCCCTTGACCTTATTTCTCTCTGGAAGTGCCACTACATGGGACAGGGACCCACACTGTGCACATGGGTTACTATAGTGCGCATGGACCTTCTCTCCATGGACATGGTTCTCTGTGTTCCCACAGTCCCCAGTGCTGCCTGCGTCTCTACGAGCCTCCTGCCTCTCCCAAAACCCCCAGCGCTGCCCTCCTGGCTGTGCAACCCCCCCTCCCTACCTCTACCATTGCCAGTGTGTCCATCCTGTTCTCTGCCCCAAAATCCCGGGTCCTGTCCACTCACCCAGAGAGGTCCTGCCATTTCCAGCCCGGACAGTGAAATCCCTCACCCAGGTTGTAACACAGGTGCCAGACGCCATAGTGTAACCCGCACACCTAGTGTGGTTACTGAGCAATGCAAGTGGTACCTAGACCACAGCAACAGTTAAGACCAAGAGCCCTAGGCAGTAGGGTTTGGAAGCAACCTGGCTTTTAGCTCAGCGGGTAGAGGCTCCTATACTCAGCTTCAGAGGTCCCAGGTTCAAATCCACCCAGTGGTGGTTACAAGAGCAACAGCTCAGAAAAATATCTCCACAGACTCAGAGTCTGCTTGCAGTGGGGGAAAATGGGGAGACCAACATGAACTGCTTTTCTGGGGGTGAAGGGAGCCCCAGCAGGTCAGCTCAGCCTCTGCAGGGAAGGACACAAGGATTCAGAAACTGGAAGGAGCCAGTGAGAGCAACTTTTCCTTGCAATGGCAAAGCGTTAGCGTACTGCATCCTGTTAGAAACCCAAACCCATCTTCCTGAGGCTGCTTTTCTGTGCTGTCAATTCCTGAAATTGCGACGAGAACACAGTGGGATTCCTTACAGAGGAGGGATGGTCTGTACTGTGCCAGACACCATCTGCCATAGTGTGGTCCAGGTGATGTGCCAGTCTGAGACACCCCATTTATCTCAAGAGATCTTGTTGTATCTCTGGTCTGTGGCTTCAGCAGGATTCACTTTGTTTCCAAACTGCAGGCCATTGTGATCTGAACACTGCATGTCCTCTGTCTCAATACACCTGGGCCTTGATACTCCTCTAAGAGGCCAGTGTCAATCTAGAGTGACCTGGTGAAAGCAGAGTTTGAGAGCAGAATCCGGGCACGCTTCTCAGACCCCCTCGTGTAGGGAATCTTCTGGGAACACAGATGCCCTTTGCAGAGGGTAGGAACGTGCTTCCCAGCAGGGCACGGAAGTTGCTGAATTGGAGATATTGAACAAACCACAGGAGAAACCGTACAGCTCCCAAAAGAGTTACTGGGACAGATGAAAGGACAAGGTGAGAGAAAAGGAACTGACCATAAATATAAATAAATATTTGTCTATTTCCAATTTTACTAGGTAAAACCCTTAGTGTTTCTGACAACACTGAACAATTCTAGCCACTTTCTTGTTGAATGCCTTCCCAGGCGGTTCTTGTCTTGAACCCTGAAAGCCTTAGCACTAACTATAATGCAGAAAGAGGCAACTCACCGAAACCCTAGCCAGAAGAGGCTGGTAATTCCATTAATGCTGCAGAGAGGCTGAGCCTTCCGAGCCAGCATCTGAGTCTCACATGTCTGACAGTCACCAAACTGGGCAGTCCCATTTATCATTCCCTTGCCCGGTCTCTGTGGACTCTCAGTTTGGCAGGACTTCCACACAATTCCCTAGCCACCGTGAACAGGGAGAACAGCAGAAAATAGACCCTAGTGAACTGCAGCTTAAGAATATCCCCTGGGAGTGAAGAAAAAATTGGCTGAGACATAGCCCAAAGTCTCAGGGGAACCAAATAAAATTAATAGGCAGCAGGTTTAAAACAAATAAAGGAACATAAGAACGGCTGGACTGGGTCAGACCAAAGGTCCATCCAGCCCAGTAGCCTGTCTGCCAACAGTGGCCAGCACCAGATGCCCCAAAGAGAGTGGACCGAAGACAATGATCTAGAGCTTTGTCTCCTGCCATCCCTCTCCAGCCTCTGACAAACAGAGGCCAAGGACACCATTTCTATCCCCTGGCTAATAGTCTTTTATGGACCTAACCTCCATGAAATTATCTAGCTTCTCTTTAAACTCTGTTATAGTCCTAGCCTTCTCACCCTCCTCAGGCAAGGAGTTGCACAGATTTACTTGAGCAGTTTAGTATCGTCTGCAAACTTTGCCACCTCGCTGTTTGCCCCTTTCTCCAGATCATTTATGAATAAGTTGAAAAGGATTGGTCCCAGGACTGACCCTTGGGAGACACCACTAGTTACCCCTCTCCAATCTGAAAATTTACCATTTATTCCTACCCTTTGTTTCCTGTCTTTTAACCAGTTCTCAGTCCATGAAAGGATCTTCCTTCTTATTCCATGACAACTTAATTTATGTAAGAGCCTTTGGTGAGGGACCTTGTCAAAGGCTTTCTGGAAATCTAAGTACACCATATCTACTGGATTCCCCTTGTCCACATGTTCCCCTTCACAGAACTCTAAGGGTATGTCTACACTAGCCCCCTAGTTCAAACTAGGGTGGCTAATGTAGGCATTTGAATTTGCAAATGAAGCCCGTGATTTAAATATCCCGGGCTTCATTTGCATGTTCTCGGGCGGGTGCCATTTTTAAATCCCCTTAGTTTGAACTGACTGCCCGCGGCTACACGCGGCAGTCAGAAGTTAATCCGAACTAAGTTCTTAGTTCAGATTAACTGATACACCTCATTGCAGGTCGGAAGTGTGTGGGGCCTTCCCTGAAGCTGAGAGCAGCAGCCTGTATGTGCTCCAGGGCTGCCTCCTGAGACCATATGGTGCACACTGCCACTGCACGTGGTTGCATGTGCACAACCATTTGCGTGCTGTCCAGGCCGAGCATGTCGAGTGACAATCGCGCCCACCTCCCCCGACCTATGTGTGTCACAACTTGACAGCAGTCACCTGATGATCCCTCCCTGGCATCAGATGATGCCTGGGAGATGTTCAGGGCTTGGGGTACCAGCTCCAGGGTGAGGGTGACAATGCTGCTGGTGTGCTCCTCCTCTTGCAGCTGATGTCGGTCATCGTCATCATCGTCCTCTTCCTCCAGGAGCTCCAGCCGGGTGACCACCAGTGTCTCCAAGCCTGAGTCCACCAGTATGTATGGGGAAAGGGCTTGCCTACCACCCAGTATCTGGTGAAGCTCTCTATAGTATGGGCAGGAGTGTGGTCTTGCTCTGGAGCGAGAGCTGCCCTCCCTAGCTCGGGCGTACCCTTGCCAGAGCTCCTTGGCCTTGCTCCGGACTTGATCGAGGGTGCAGGGGTGGCCATGCAACCATAAATGTCCGCATTGAGGCACTTGGAGGTCAGATCCTTCAGGGCCTCTTCCTTCCTCAACAGCTCCAGGAGAGAAAGGATCTCTGGCCCGGTCCAGGAAGGCACCCGGTGTTTAATGCCTCTGGGTGGGTCCTGGCCCTGGGGCTGCTCCCTGGAAGGACCAGGGGAATCCCAGGGGGCTTGTGGCTCTGCTATCTGTCAGTAGGCCTGTGGCAGTCAGAGCCTCGAAGTCAAGGTCCTGCTGCAAGTACGGCTTCCTGCCACAAGGCTTGCCCCCTGTGCTTGCAGCTTTAATAGCTGCTGGGAGACAGGAACTATAGAGCTGTGATTAGTGTGGATGGAGTGTCCATCAGGGCACCTGTACTTTTTCCTGGAGGCCTCTTTTTCCCTGCGCTCTTTCGGAAAAGGCGTTCTTCCTCGTAGAATGGGGTTTACAATGTCAGATCACCCCCCCCCCCCCCGCGTTCTTTTGATTTTCTTTCAAAAGAACACGAGTGGCGTGGACACAGGTGAAGTTTTTTCGAAAAAAGGATGTTTTTCTGAAAAATCCCTGTAGTCTAGACACACCCTAAATCTCTTTCCTGAAGACTTGCTGCTCAGATTGCTCATGATATGAACTGTGGAACCATGCCTAGGCCTGTGTTCCCTAACACAAGCTAATCTCTGCCTGTTTGGCATTACGGTGATATCCTCATAACGGTGACGTCACCCTCACCCATCTCCCTAATGGTGGGAGAGTTTACTCATTCTTTTGCATCACCTAGGTCTGTCACTCTCAGGGTATGTCTACACTGCATGCCTAGTTCGAACTAGGGATGCAAATGGAGACAATCGAAGTAGTTAATGAAGCGGGGATTTAAATATCCCGCGCTCCATTAACATGATCTCGCCGGCACGCTAGTTCGAATCACAGCTGATTCGAACCAGGAAGTGCGCGCCGGGACGCGTTAGTTCGGACTAAAGCCCTTAGTCCGAACTAATGTTACTCCTCATTTTTTGAGGATTAACATTAGTTTGGACTAAGGGCTTTAGTCCGAACTAACGCGTCCCGGAGCGCACTTCCTGGTTCGAATCAGCTGTGATTCGAACTAGTGCGCTGGCGAGATCATGTTAATGGAGCGCAGGATATTTAAATCCCCGCTTCATTAACTACTTCGATTGTCTCCATTTGCATCCCTAGTTCGAACTAGGGATGCAGTGTAGACATACCCTCATAGAGAAGGCACTAGACTAGGTGGACCAAACAAGGAAAATAACAGAACATCCCTAGTCATCAGCTACAGCCCATCATTAACAATCTGCAGCATATCCTGGAAAACGATCCCTCACTCTCACAGACCTTGGGAGACTGGCCAGTCCTTGTCTATAGACAATCCCCTAACCTGAAGCAAATCCTTTCTAGCAGCCACACGTCACACCTCTGACACACTCACACAGGCCCTTAGCCCTGCAACAAACCCCTTTGCCAACTCTGTCCACACATCTATACAAGTGACACCATCACAGGACCTAACCACATCAGCTACAAAATCAGAGGCTCATACAACTACACATTGTCTAATGCAGGGGTCGACAACCTATGGTGGTAGAGTCAAATATGGTTCAGTAGAGACCCAAATATGGCTCATCTGTCATCGCCAAAATACATGTAACTCTTTTAAATTTAAATGAAAAATTAATTCACACCTCCAGATCAGCTACTAGAAGTGGGCCTCATCCTCCTTGATTGGATCCACGTTGTCATTTCCAGCCTGATTCTGGCCTGCATATTTATACCTGCCTCTGGAAATTTCCACTACATGCATCTGATGAAGTGGGTCTTTGCCCATGAAAGCTTATGTTCCTACACTTCAGTTAGTCTGTAAGATGCCACAGGACTCCTCGCCGCTTTTACAGATTCAGACTAATACGGCTACCCCTCCGATACTTAAAATTCAGTAATTACTCATGTCAAGATTTTTTTGACTATTTTACCTTTAACTGTTCATTTTAATAAGCATCGATCCTCTCCACTCATTGGCGGTTGTGTATATTCCCTTTTTATTTGATTGCTTGAGAAATCTTTCCATAATCATACGTGATGATAGATATCAACAGTTTCATAAGCAGTGGGCAGACTTCTATGCATTTGTGAATAGGTCTGGATCTCCACGTTGTCTCATTTATCGCGAGAGATGGTTACAAAACAATAAAATAAAAAGACTTTTCCTGTTTCATGATGAAACATGCAGCATGTGCTATAAAACACTCCAAGGGTGATGCACAAATAATTACTTTGTTATTGTTAATCTTTGTATTATCAGCAGGGTTTCCTGAAGGATTGGCTGTAAAAAATCAGGTAAACTTTGTTGACTGGATCATCATACTTATTATATATTTCTAAGTTCAGCATGGTCATTTCTTTCTTTTCACTTTGCCTATCTGAAAACCTAACTTCTATTCATCCTATTTATTTGACAATGGTGAGGCTACATCTGGAGAACTGAATCCTCTTCTGGGTCCCCCAGTATAGAAAAGATGTAGATGCATTTCAGAGGATCCAGAGGAGAGCAACCATACTGATTAGGGCGCTGGAGCTAATGACGTACAAGGAAAGGCTGAGAGATTTGGGCTTCCTTAGTCCGCAGAAGAGAAGAGTGAGGTGGAATTTGATAGCAGTCTTCAGCGCCCTGGAGGGGGGTTCAAAAGAGGATGGAGTGAAGCTGTTCTCAGTGGTGGCAGATGGCAGAATAAAGAGCAATGGTCTCAAGTTACAGAGGGCAGCTCTAGGTTGGATATTAGGAAACATGGTTTCCCTAGGATGGGGGTGAAGCATGGGAATGGGTTCCCTAGGGAGGTGGTGGAACCTTCATCCATAGAGATTTTGAAATCTCGGCTTCACAAAGATCTGTCTGGGATGGTTTAGGGGGGGCTGGTCTTTCCAGGCTGGATTCAATGACTCCTGAGGTCCATGCCAGCGCTAGGATTCTAGGATTCTATAATTCTATGAAACTGATCAAAACCCCTGGTCATGGAGGGACTAATGAAAAGCCACCTTGGCTAAGAAAGCTGCAGAGTCTTCTGCCCGTCTAGGAGTTACAGAGAAGCCAAGTGGCAGTGGGTGAGAGTTTGGAGGATGACAGGGGACAAAGAAAGAGGCAAGGGATGGTCAGCCAGAAGCAGTGGAGAGAGCCATGCTGGGTGACACGGAGTGATATGACATTAGGGCTACGTCTAGACTGGCATGATTTTCCAGAAATGTTTTTGACGGGAAAGTTTTCCATTAAAAGCATTTTCGGAAAAGAGCGTCTAGATTGGCAGGACTTCTTGCGGAAAAGTGTCCGTGGCCAATCTAGACACGCTTTTCCGCAAAAAAGTCCCTATGGCCATTTTCGCGATCGGGGCTTTGTTGTGGAAAAAAAATCTCAGCAGTCTACACTGGCCCTTTTGCGCAAAAGTTTTTCGGAAAAAGACTTTTGCCTGAATGGGAGCAGCATAGCATTTCCGCAAAAACACTGACAATCTTACAGGAGATCATCAGTGCTTTTGCGGAAATTCAAGCGGCCAGTGTAGATACCAGGCAAGTTTTTCCGGAAAAGCAAGCGCTTTTCCGGAAAAAGTGGCCAGTCTAGACACAGCCTAAGTGTCAGGACCTGCTCCAACTGTGAAGTAGAACAATGCAGAACCCAGCCAGACTGGGATAGATCGCTCCAATTAATGCAGAGACACCTGTACCCTCTCTTGCAACATATGGGCAATCACATTCTGCGGAAGCATTTGCTCACTTTGTCACGAAGCTCTTTGGTTCTGGCCCCATAAATGATGGGGTTGAGCATGGGAGGGCCGAGGAGATAGAAGTTGGCCAAGATAATGTGAATATGGGGAGCGATGCCCTGACCGAATCGGTGTGTCAAGCTGGTGAAGTAGCCTGGAGTATAATTAATAACTATCACGCAGATGTGGGCGGTGCAGGTGTTGCGAGCCTTCTGGTGGGCTGTCTGGGAGGAGATTCTGAGGACAGCCCTGAGGATCAGACCATAGGAAAGAGCAATGAGCATCAAGTCTAATCCACTAACTGTAAATGCTACCACCAAGCTGTACATGCTGTTGACTTTAATGTCCCCACATGACAGCTTTGCCACGGCCATGTTCTCACAGTATGTATGGGCGATAGTGCGGCTGGCACAAAATGGCAGCCTGCTTAAGAAGAGGGGCAGAGGCAGCATGAGGAGAACAGCTCTTAGCAAACCCACAAGCCCTAAGGTAGCTATTCTTGCATTGCTGAGGATGGTGGTGTATCTGAGAGGATTACATATGGCAACATAGCGATCAAAGGCCATTGTGACCAGGATGGCTGACTGCGTAAAAGAAACTGTGTTAACAAAGAACATCTGGGTGAAGCAGCCACCCGCCGTAATGCCTTTCAAATTGAACCAAAATATACACAGGGTATTCGGCATGATGGAGGTGGTTTTGACGATGTCTGTGAGCGCCAGCATGGAGATCAGCAGGTACATCGGCTTGTGCAGGGTCTGCTCTTTGCCAACAACAAACAGAATTGTGACATTTCCCAAGAGGGTGATAATATAGGACAGGGGTCTCCAAACTACGGCCCGCGAGGCCCTCTGATCCGGCCCGTGGAGACCGTCCCTGGGGCGCCGCCGAACGGGCCCTTCTTGCCGCGGGGGGGGGCCCTGTCAGGGGTGTGCGGCGTGTACTCACGCCGCGCAGGGGCAGGAGAAGCGGGCCGCTCTGCTGACAAGCGGCCGCGCGGCGGCAAACGGCGCAGGGGGCGGGGGTTAGCACGGGCGGCATTCCCCCGCCCAGACTGACAGGGCAGCCGGCCAATCAGGGGGCAGGATGGGCGGTGGTGGTAACGCCCGCCCGGCGACATGCGGGGGAACGTGAACCCCGGCGGGAACTTTAAAAAGGTGACCCCTTCCGCCCAGGGGGGGGAAGGAGTGAGCGGTGGCAAGCAGGAGGGGAGGACAGCGTGCAGAGGAAGGGGAGAGCAGGGGGAAAAGCCCCCCCCCCCTTCCGGGAGAAACGGATTTGCAAAGCCAGAAATGTCTGCTATTTTGGCATCCAGGAAACAATTTCACCATTCACACTAATACAGGTGTTCATGTGTAGTGTATTAATGTGTTATTAAATAATAACTGAATAAAATAATATTAAATAAATAATTAAAAACAACATCCATGTTTTGATTGTTTTTTATTTGGACCTCAAGTGTGTAGTCGGCCCCCGAACAGCTGTTTGATAGTTAATGCGGCCCTCGGGCTGAAAAGTTTGGAGACCCCTGATATAGGACATAGCGAAAGGGATGGCAATCCAGACATGGGCGTTTTCCAGGCCAGCGATGCCCATAAGGAGAAATATCATAGAATCATAGAATCATACAATAATAGGACTGGAAGGGACCTCGAGAGGTCATCGAGTCCAGCCCCCCGCCCTCAAGGCAGGATCAAGCTCTGTCTACACCATCCCTGACAGATGTCTATCTAACCTGTTCTTAAATATCTCCAGAGAGGGAGATTCTACCACCTCCCTTGGCAATTTATTCCAATATTTGACCACCCTGACAGTTAGGAATTTTTTCCTAATGTCCAATCTAAACCTCCCCTGCTGCACTTTAAGCCCATTACTCCTTGTCCTGTCCTCAGAAACCAAGAGGAACAATCGACTGATTAGAGGTATTGAGGTTGAAACCTGCCATGACGTTATCAATTTGTAGATTGGTCTCAGAAACACTCATGTTGCCTGTGAAGAGAAAGAAACACAGGAAAGGACTTATGCACTATCCACAACACTTAGTACAGTATACACATGATAGTTAGTAACACTCGAAAAAGAGGGACGAGCAATGAGTTGGCAACATTTCAGATGGCACTATCTATCTATATCTATCTCCATCTCCCTCTGTCCCTCTCCACATAAATGCCTATTGTATGGAACAGCTTGAACTCTTCAAACATCTAACCATATTCTGAACTGTATGGACTCAGCAAAAAGACCGGGGAGTCATGGTACTGAGCTTTGTGATACCCTGCTCACAGAGCAAGAATGGACAGGAACTAAGGAAATATATCCAGGTGAAGTGGGAGGCAGAATCTTACAGAAAAGGCAATGCCATGAGAGCAGTCATTCGATGTTTCTCTCTCCTCTGGACTCTTCTCTATAATACTGGGTACCCATCTCACACAGAGTAATCATAGAATGATGGAGCACTAGAACTGCAAGGGACCTTGAGAGGTCATCCTGTCACGTCCCCTATGCTCACAGCAGGACCAACACCAATTACATCTCTAGGAAATTTATTCCAGTGTTTAACCACCCTGACAGTTAGGAAGTTTTTCCACATGTCCAACCTAAACCTCTCTGGCTGCATTTAAACCCAATGCTTCTTGTACTATCATCAGAGGTCAAGGAGATTTTATTTTCTCCCTTCCCTTGTAAAACCTTTTTAGATACTTGAAAAATACTTTCATGTCCCCCTCTCAGTTTTCTCTTTTTCAAACTAAACAAGCCCAATTCCTTTAGCCTTCCTTCATAGGTCATATTCTTAAAACCTTTCACTACTTTTGTTGTTCTTCTCTGGACCTTCTCCAAGTTCTCCACATTTTTCTTGAAATGTGGTGCCCAGAAATGGACACAGCACTCCGGCACCTAATCAGCACAGAGTAGAGAAAAAGAATTCCTTCTTGTGTCTTGCTCACAACACGTTTTAATGCATCCCAAAATCATTTTTATTAAACTTCATCCGATTTACCTTGGGCCAATTCTCCAGTTCGTCCCGATCATTTTGAACGAGGACCTCTCCTAGCTTGGTATCATCTACAAAATTAATAAGCGTACTCTCTATGCCATCATCTGAATTGTCGATTAAGATATTGAACAGAGAAGGTCCCAAAACTGACTCAGTTTTTTTTTCAGAAAGGCCATAGAGGATCAGATCAAAGGTCCATCTAGCCTAGTACTTGTCTGATGACAGTGGCCAGTACCACATGCCCTAGAGGGAGGGAACAGAACAGGGTATCCTCACCTGACCCCTCTTCTCTCACCTATTTCTAGACTTCAGCAAAATCCCACTTGTTATGCCTTTCCGGCATGACTGTGAACCATTAGTAGTATTGCAGAACTAGAGGAGATCAGCTAAAGCGAGAAAACTATTCCAGGGCTAAGAAAACGCTTGTGCAGAGAGGTTGAAAAAAAGCGGGAATTTTACCTTACAAATGTGATGAGTAGGAGGGGATATGAGAAGAGTCTGTATAATATTAACTGGTAGAGAGTAGATAAAGATTTGTGTTCTCTCTGTCTCATAACACAAGAGCAAGAGAACATTCAACTGAACTGAAATGTCGCAAATTCAAAATAAATAATTAAAAATACTTTTTTCCCTCAGTGCTTAGCCAGACTGAGGAACCTAAGCCAGAGTCAGGAAAGGTTTGGACATTTACAGGGCTAGTGAAACTATCTTGGTACAATAAGTGCAGCTCAATAAATATTCTGGGAAGCCCATACCTCAGTGTGTTTCATGGCACAAGCCAATCTCTCTCTGATAGGTATGATGGTGACATCCCCATGAAGGTGAAGTTCCCACCCACCCCCAATGTTGGGGGTTTTACACATGCTTTTGGATCACCTGGGGCTGTCACTCTCAAAGAGAAAACAATGGGCTAGATGGTCCATCGTCCCTGGAGGCATAGAAATCCTGCTTAGGTTAAAATCTATCTGTGTCTCTCAACTCCAGGTATACCTCCACCACACAAAGAAAACAGGCAAGTTATCTTATACAATTCACATTTCGCCACTCTATCCCAACTGGTTCTTCTCGCCATCTGCCAACACCTTTATGAGCTACCTGAGTTTAGCCTCTTGGTCACCAGGTGTTCGCCAGCACTCTTCCTATCCATCACAGGGGGGAAACAGAGTGTATCATACTGAGCTCTGACTTTGTGCTCAACACCATGTTCACGAAGAGCACAAGGGCTTTGCTATTAGTGCTACAGGCCTGCACCTCTGTTACTTCCCAGTGTTCTGTGGGTGAGGACCTTTCTTATAGACACCTGCTTCTTCTGAGACATAAGCCGAAGGCCTTTCTGGATGAGTGTAACTAGAGACACGTGTGAGCAACTCAGGTGTTTGCTCTATCCATGCCTCAGAATCAATGTTTGCTGATGACACAAAAATTGGGGGATGACAACTAATGAAGAAGAGCAGTAACCGATGTAGCACAATCTGGAGTAGCTGGCAAACTGGGTCTAAGCCAATAAAATGTTTCCTCATAAAGCAATGTAGATATCTACATCCAGGAATAAAGAATGTAAGTGAGGCTGAAATGGTGCTGGATAACCACCGGAAGCACAGATATTCTGAAGAAAATCTGGGGGACATGAAAGAATAATTAAGCCGAACATGAGCTCTCCCTGTGATCGTGTGGCCAAAAAAACAATGTGATCCTGGGATAACATCCGGGGTTCTCAATCAGCAGCAGAGAAAATGGTTTTTCCTCTGTATTTGGCACTGGTGCGACTGAAGCTGGAATCCAGGGTCCATTTCTGGTGTCCATGATTTAAGATGGATATTGATACACTGAAAGGCATTGCAAAGAGGATCACAAGAATTAGAAAATGATTACAAAACCTGCATTATGGTGACAGACTCAAAGATCTCAATCTCTTTAGTTCAACAAATATAATTCAGGAGTCACTTGATGCCATAATCTCATATATAGATACATAATACATGTACACTGTCTTGTTCAATTCCTTCCCAGCTGGTTTTTGCCTTGAACCATGAAACTCTTCCTGAGCCCTTAGCACTAACTGCAATACAGAAAAAAGCCTCTCACCGAACTTCTGCTCAGCAGAGAACATTTCATTACTCCTACAGAGAGGCCAACCCCCTTGAGCCAGCGCCTGAGTTTCACATGTCTGACAGTTGGCAAACTGGACCAGTTACTTTTATCATTGCCCTGCACAATCTCTGAGGACTCTCAGGGTAGGTCTAGACTACATGCCTCTGCTGACAGAGGCATGTAAAATAGGCTACCCAACATAATCAGTGAAGCCGAGATTTAAATATCCCCGGATTCATTAAAATAAAAATGGCCGCCGCGCTGTGCTAGCTCAGCTGATTGTCGGCACAGTGCGCGAGTCAAGACGTGAATCGGTCGACAAGGAAAGCCTTTGTTGACTGCTCCCTTATGCCTTAAGTCCCAGAGTTCATCATCATCATCAACAACCAGGGGCTCAAAGCACGTTGGTGTCTGATGCCTCTCCCACTATTTCCTTCCATCTTTCCCTGTCCAGTGCGGAGTGGCTTCATTTCTGTAGACTAGCTCCTCACCAATCTACTAGATCCTCTCCCCATTCTCTGTGGGGTCTGCCTCTCCTATTCGGACTATCCATTATGCCGAATACCAGAGTTGTAACTTTTGCCGGTTCTTATTTTACAATGCTTAGTCCCACTGCATTCACTGTTGTTTGCTTGTCCAGGTACATCCTCTGCCTCCTTCCTCAAAGTCCAGTGCTGTTCAGCTGCCCATATATGTCCCTTTATCACACAACCCACTCCAGCCACACAGTGATACATCTCAACCAGGACCAAAACCCAGTACCAGACTTTACAGATACCGAGTAACTGCCAGCAAGCAGATTTGAACACGCGTGCTATGGAGCTTAGTGGAGGAGCCGCTACAAGTTGAGCTATAAAGCCAACTAACTCTCAGCTTAAGCTGTAGAGCCCCCTTGTTCTTATTTCTGGCTGTAATTGGTCCACGTGCCACTACATGGGACAGTAACCCACACTGTGCGCATGGATTACCATAGTGCACACGTTCCTTCTATCCATGTCCATGGTCCTCTGTGTTCCCACATTCCCCAGTGCTGCCTGCTTCTCTATGTACCTCCTGCCTCTCCCAAAACCCCCAGCACTGCTTTCATTGCTTTGTACCCTCCCTACCTCTACCATTGCCAGTGTGTCCATCCTGATCCCTGTCCCACAATCAGAGCCGGCCCAAGCTATGGGCTGACCAGGGCGCCCCATTGTAGGGGACGCTACGCGGGGCTGCTGGTCCGGGTGGGAGTGGCACCGTGCATGCTCCACGCACCCGTGGCAGCACCATGCATGTGCCACGCATGCACTGGGTGCCTGTGGGTGGGGGGCGCTGCACTCCCAGGGCCCAGGGCACACGAATGTCTCGGGCTGGCCCTGCCCACAATCCCCAGTCCTGCCCACACATCCATCTAGGTCCTGCCATTTCCAGCCCTGCCAGACAGTGTTATCCCTCTCTGAGGTTGTAAAACAGGTGCCAGACCCCATAGCAACAGCTCAGAGAAAAACCTCCACAGCCAAATTAAACTCAGAGTCTGCCTGCACCAGGGATAAGGGGGAGAGGAGCATGAACTGATTTCCTGGGGAGGGAAGGGAGTCCCAGCAGGTCAGCTCAGCTTGTGCAGGAAAGGAGACAGGGACTTGGAAACTGAAAGGAGCCCATGTGAGTAAGTTTTCCTTGCAATGACAAACATTTAACATGCTACAGCCAGATAGAAACCCAACCTGCCTTCCTGGGTCTGCTTTTCTGAGCTAACAATTGCTGAAGTTGCCATCAGAATGCAGTGGGATTGCTAACGGGAGGAGCGATGGACCGTATGGTGTCAGACACCACCTGCTGCAGTGCGGTCCGGGTTATGTTCCAGCCTGACACGCCCTCCTATCCCAGGAGGTCTTGTGGTATCTCTGGTCTGTGGCTTCACCAGGAATCAGCAGGTATCCAAACTCTGGGCCATTTTGATCTGGATACTGCATGTCCTGTGTCCCCCTTCCCTCTTTTCTGCCCTGACACTGCTCTAACTGGATCTGTGCCAGGAGATTTTGACTGAACTAGGTTTCCTCTTAGCCAGAGAGATCCATTTATTTTTGCTGCCTTTTGGAACTTTGTATCCTCTGCATACCTCAAGCTGTAGGAGAAAGGAGAGAGCAGGTTCTCCTGCCTTCCTGAAGAAATGTTTATCCTGGTTGATTTCAACTTTTAACGTTATGACTTTGAGATCTCAGCAAATCTTCAGTCAGTTCTTCCTTGTTCCACACGAGCTCGCCCATCCTCAGAAAACATAGAGCGACTACATTCGAAGTCAGTGGAGGCTCCGGGTCATTGTAAAATAGGCCATTCTGTTCAGTTCGTACATGTGGATTTAGGGTCAACTCCTGGCCATATTGGCAGCTTTGCCATGACATCAATGGGATCATGATTCACCGTTATTGCTTTTATTTTGGATCCCAGCTGTGAGAAGCATGGCTTTGTGTCATGCTACAGAGAACACTGTTCTGTGAGGCTGCTGAGAGGGTCTGAGGGAACCTCCTCCTCCCCCGGTTACAGAACCTTATGAGACAACGTTTAAAAATGGGGCTGTCAATACACCTGGACCTTGATAGGGCTCTCAGGGAAGCCAGTGTCAATCTGGAGCAACTCAGTAAAGACAGAATTTGAGAACAGAGTCTGGGCACTCTACAACCACTTCTTGTTGGGAATGTTCTGGAAACACAGATGCCCATTGCTGAGTCTAGGAATGCACTCCCCAGCAGGGCAAGGGAGTTACTGAATTGGAGACATTGAAAAAAAACAGAGGAAAAACCCCACAGCTTGCAAAAGAGTTACTGGGACGACTGGAAGGACAATGTAAGAGAAAAGAACTGACCTTAAAAGTAAATAAATATGTGTCTATTTCCATTTTTACTGGGTTTACCCCTTTCTGTTTCTGACAACATTAAGCAGTTTCAGCCACTGTCTGGCTGAATTCCTTCCCAGATGGTTTCTGCCTTGAACCCTGAAAATCTTGGTGAACCCTTAGCAGAACTGTAATGCAGAAAACAAAAATAACTCACCAAAATCCTGCTCAGCAGAGGGAGAACATTCCCTTACTCCTACAGAGAGGCCGAGCCTTCCGAGCCAGCGTCTGAGTCTCACATGTCTGAGCGTTACCAAACTGGACTGTCCCATTTATCATTCCCCCGCAAAGTCTCTGTGGAGTCTGAGGTTGGCCAGATTCGAAGACAATTCCCTTGGCACCATAAGCGGGGAGAACAGCAGAAAATAGACCCCAGAGAACTGCAACTTGAGAATGTCCCATTGGGAATGAATAAATGACTTGTACAGATTCTCAGGGGAACCTCAATTTTTCAGACTTTTTTACAGTCTAGCAATTAATGGTTGTGGATTTTTTTTGTCCAGTGTGTGATGTTACACATCATTCCTGACATACTGGTTTGCCCCCCTCTGTTACCTGGTTATTGCCCCTTACCTCACACACGGAAGATTTCCATTACTATCCATCATGCTGTCAACTTTGACCCAGTCCTGAATTTAGGTCCATATGTACGTTTTTCACAGATCAGTTCTGCTGGGCCAGCACTGCTGGTCTACCCCAACCAAGGCACCAAGCTGAGAGCACTGCCCCCAAGAGAAGCAGCACAGACACTGAAACTCTTCAGGTCTAAGGAGAGGGCAGTTTTGGGCCCAATTTCCTGGGATACCAGTTCCCAACTGGGATCAGAACCTGCAATTAATTATTTTGGGAAGCCCCCTTTAACAAAGAAAGGGACAATATGCATACTGATTGGCCCTGCAGATAATAATTATTTACATTGGACTTGATAATAAATAAAAGTGATTTTATTAAGCACAAGCAGTAGGATTTAAGTGGTTATAAGTGAGAACCAGCAGAGCAAAGAAGATCACAAATTGAAAGTAACAGAAAAAGCTAATTCTAACACTAAATCCTGAGTAGTAACTTATTACAAGGTCACCTTAAAACTTTTTCTGTTCCAGCTGCACTTTCAAACCAGGAAATCTCCCCTCCCCTCCTCTTGGGGTCCCTGTTTCACTCCCCTGGGTGTTCCAGCTGAAGACAAAAGACTCTTACTTTCCTGTTGTTTTTAACGGTTCCCTTATTGCATGGGGAGTCACCTGGCTCGTCCCTACCAACCACTGCTAAGACTTAAGGACAAAAGGCTCTTTGCTTATGACTGCCCAGACACTGAAGCCTCCCTTGATGGCTTTCATTCACACATTTAAACCCCATAACATAGACCCTACTCCATATGTCCCATTTCACACACAAGAATGACACGTATACCAAAATCAGATAAAAAGATCCAGTGGTTTAAGGCATGAAGATTGATAGGTAGACTGGTGGAAGACACTGCAGCTTAGTTAGGTAAGGTGGCGTTCCATTGGTCCCTGCATGGCCAGGGGTTTTGATCAGTTTGATGGATAGATGCTAGACTTTCAGACAGTTGCAGAGAAAAGAATCCTAGAATCACAGAATCCTAGGGTTGGAAGAGACCCTGCCCAAAGCAGGACCAACCCCACCTAAATCATCCCAGCCAGGACTTTGTCATGCCAGGACTTAAAAAGCTCTAGGGATGGAGATTCCACCCCCTCCCCAAGGAACCCATCCCAGTGCTTCATCACCCTCTTAGTGACATATTTCATGCTAATATCCAACCTAGACCATCCCCTCTGCGACTATAGACCATTGTTCTTCATTGTGCCATCTGTCACTTCAAAGAATAGCCTCTCTCCAGACTCTTTGGAACTGCCCTTCAGGTAGTTAAAAGCTATTATCTAATCCTCTCTCACTCTTCCCTTCTGAAGACTAAACAAGCCCAAATCTATCAGCCTCTCCTCCTAAGTCATGTGCTACAGCTTTCTTGTCATTTTGTTGCCCTCCACTAGACTTTCTCCAATGTATCCACATTCTTTCTGGAATGGGGGCCCCAAAATTGGATGCAATATCCCAGATGTGGCCTCACCAGTGCTGAATAAAGGGGAATAATCACTTCTCTTGATATGATGGCAATGATCCTTTTAATGCATCCTTCTATGCCATTAGCCTTCACTACAAGGAAACACTGTTGACTCATATCCAGCTTCTCAGTCACTATGATCCCCAGGTTCTTTTCTGCTGAACTGCTGCCTAACCAGTCTGTCCCAGCCTGTACCAATGTTTGGGATTCTTACAGAACTCTGCTCTTCTCATTGCTGAAGCTCATCAGATTTCTTTTGGCCCAGACAGTTCACCCCCTGCACACAGAAGCCAAGTGGCAGAGGGTAGGGTGGGATTTGGGAGGCTGATGGGGGACAAAGAGGCAAGAGATGGTCAAGCAGAAGCAATGGAGAGAGCCGTGCTGGGTGGTGGAGTGATAAGTCATTAGATGTAAGGAACTGCTCTGACTGCGAACTGGAAAAATGCTGAGCTCAGCCAGATTGGGACAGAGCCCCCTGGTTTATGAGGAATCCTATTATCCCATCTTCTCACACACGGGCAATCACATTCTGCAGGTGCATTTCCTCATTTTGTCGCGAAGCTCTTTGGTTTTGACCCCATAAATAATGGGGTTGAGCATGGGAGGGATAAGGAGATAGATGTTGGCCACGATCACTTGAATATGGGGAGCAATGCTCTGAACGAATCTTAGTGTCAAGCTGTTCAGGTAGCCTGGAGTATAAATGGTCAGCATTACACTGATATGGGCTGTGCATGTGTTGAAGGCTTTCTGATGGGCTTTCCTGGAGGAGATTCTGAGGACGGCCTTGATGATCAGACCGTAGGACAGAGCAATGAGCATCAGGTCTAACCCACTGACCACAAATGATACCACCAAGCTGTACATGCTGTTGACTGTGATGTCCCCACATGACAGCTTTGCCACAGCCATGTTCTCACAGTGCGTATGGGCAATAGTGCGGTTGGCACAAAATGACAGCTTGCTTAAGAAGAGGGGCAGAGGCAGCATAAAGAGAGCAGATCTTATGAAACTTAAAAGACCTAACACAGCTATTCTTGCATTGGTGAGGATGGTGGTGTATCTGAGAGGGTTACATATGGCCACGTAGCGATCGAAGGCCATTGCAACCAGAATGGCTGACTGCGTAAAACCAATTGTGTTAAGAAAGAAGGTCTGGGTGAGGCAGCCACCCACTGTGATGCTTTTTAAATTGAACCAAAATATACACAGGGCCTTCGGCAAGGTGGAGGTGGATTTGGCGATGTCAGTGAGTGCCAGCATGCAGATCAGCAGGTACATCGGCTTGTGCAGGGTCTGATCTTTGCCGATCACAAGTAGAACTGTGACGTTTCCCAACATGGTGATAATGTAGGACATAGAGAAAATAATGGCAATCCAGACATAGGTATTTTCCAGGCCAGGGATGCCTGTTAGGATGAATGTTGACTCATCAGAGGGAGTGAGGTTGAGACCTGCCATGGCGTAGTCAATTTGTAGATTGGTGTCAGAAAGGCTTATGTTGCCTATGAAGAGAGAGAAGCACAGAAAAGGGTTACATACGTTACACCACAATAATAATTATAATTAATAAGTCTATAGAAAGGGGGGTTGCAGGGAGGTGGCATCATTTGTAGATGGTTCTATATCTATATGTATATCTATATCTATGCCTCTCTCTCTGGCTATATCTAGAATGCAAAGAAAAGTTGGAAAAAGATACACAAATTGTGAACCTTTTCTTTCGAAAGGGGCTTTTCTGATATTTGGCCCATCTACACGCGGCCAAATTTTGGAAAAACCTTCTCTTTTGGCGCAGCCATTTTTCCTCATACAATGGGGATTACAGGAATAGTGAAAGAACGCATCTGCATTTTTCAAAATTGCAGTCTAGACATCGTATCAGAGGGGTAGCCGTGTTAGTCTGAATCTGCAAAAGCGGCGAGGAGTCCTGTAGCACCTTATAAACTAACTGAAGTGTAGGAGCATAAGCTTTCGAGGGCAAAGACCCACTTCGTCAGATGCATATAGTGGACATTTCCAGAGGCAGGTATAAATATGCAGGCCAGGATCAGGCTGGAGATGACAAGGTGGATCAAATCAAGGAGGATGAGGCCCACTTCTAGCAGCTGATCTGGAGGTGTGAATTCCAAGAGAGCAGAAGCTGCTTTTGTAGTTAGCAAGCCATTCACAGTCTTTGTTTAATCCAGAGTTGATTGTGTCAAACTTGAAGATGAACTGTAGCTCAGCAGTTTCTCTTTGAAGTCTGGTCCTGAAGTTTCTTTGCTGCAGGATGGCTACCTTTAGATCTGCAATTGTGTGTCCAAGAAGATTGAAGTGTTCCCCTACAGGTTTTTGTATGTTGCCATTCCTAATATCTGATTTGTGTCCATTGATTCTTTTACGTAAGGACTGTCCAGTTTGGCCGATGTATATAGCAGTGGGGCATTGTTGGCACATGATGGCATATATTACGTTGGTAGATGTGCAGGAGAACGTACCAGTGACAGTATGGCTGATCTGGTTAGGTCCTGTGATGGTGTTGCTGGTGTATATATGTGGGCAGAGTTGGCACCGAGGTTTGTTGCAAGGATTGGTTCCTGAGTTAGAGTTATTATGGTGCGGTGAGTAGTTGCTGGTGAGAATATGCTTCAGGTTGGCTGGTTGTCTGTGGGCAAGAACCGGCCTACCTACCAAGGCCTGTGAAAGCGAGGGATCATTGTCCAGGATGGGTTGTAGATGACTAATGATGCATTGGAGAGGTTTTAGCTGGGGACTGTAGGTGATGGCCAGTGGTGTTCTGTTGGTTTCTTTCTTGGGCTTGTCCCATAGCAGGAGGCTTCTGGGTACACGTCTGGCTCTGTCAATCTGTCTCCTCATTTCCTCGTGTGGGTATCGCAGTTTACAGAATGCTTGTTGAAGATCTTGTAGGTGTAGGTCTCTGTCTGAGGGTTTGGAGCATATGTGGTTGTACCTCAGTGCTTGGCTGTAAACAATGGATCATGTGGTGTGTCCAGGATGGAAGCTGGAGGTATGCAGGTAAGTATAGCGGTCGGTAGGTTTTCGGTATAGGGTGGTATTGATGTGACCGTCACTTATTTTGTACCATGGTGTCCAGGAAATGGACCTCCCGTGTAGACTGGTCCATGCTGATGTTGATGGTGGGGTGGAAGCTGTTGAAATCATGGTGAAATTCTTCCAGAGTCTCCTTCCCATGGGTCCAGATGATGAAGATGTCATCGATGTAGCGTAGGTAGAGAAGGGGTGTAAGTGGACGGGAGCTGAGGAAGCGTTGTTCCAGGTCAGCCATAAAAATGTTGGCGTATTGTGGGGCCATGCGGGTGCCCATAGCAGTGCCACTGGTCTGAAGGTATATGTTGTCACCAAATCTGAAATAGTTGTGTGTGAGGATAAATTCACAGAGTTCAGCCACCAGTTGTGCTGTGGCATCATCAGGGATACTGTTCCTGACAGCTTGTACTCCATCTGCATGTGGGATGTTTGTGTAGAGAGCCTCTACATCCATGGTGGCTAGGATGGTGTTTTCTGGAAGATCACCTATGCATTGTAGTTTTCTCAGGAAATCCGTAGTGTCAAGGAGGTAACTGGGAGTGCTGGTGGCGTAGGGTCTGAGCAGAGAGTCCACACAGCCAGACAGTCCTTCAGTGAGAGTGCCAATGCCCGAGATGATGGGGCGTCCGGGATTTCCAGGTTTGTGGATCTTGGATAATAGATAGAACAACCCTGGTCAGGGCTCTAAGGGTGTGTCGATTTGTTCCTGTGTTTGTTTAGGGAGAGTCCTGAGCAGATGGTGCAGTTTCTTAGTGTATTCCTTAGTGGAATCTGAGGAAAGAGGCCTGTAGAATTTGGTATTGGAGAGTTGTCTGGCAGCCTCCTTTAGGAAGTCAGGCCTGTTCATGATGACAACATGACCTCCTTTGTCAGCCTCTTTGATTATAATGTCAGAGTTGTTCTGGAGGCTGTGGATGGCATTGCGTTCTGCACGACTGAGGTTACCAGGCAAGCGATGCTGTTTTTCCACAATTTCTGCCTGTGCACCTCAGCGGAAGCATTCTATGTAGAGGTCCAGACTGTCATTTCGGCCCTCAGGAGGAGTCCATGTAGAGTTCTTCTTCTTGTGACTTAGCCTCTCTCTCTCATCTATCTACATGTCTATATCTATATCTAGATAGATATCTAGATCTAGGTATAAATAGAGGTAATGATACAGATCTATATTTAGATCTAGATACAGATTGTGTTAAAGATCTATATCTGTATATAAAAATTAGAGCTAAATCGAGAGAACTTCTGAGAGGGACCTAAGCAAGCCAAGTGTATGGGCAGAGACACATCAGTGTTAATAATTGCAACATGCATGCCCATTGTAGGGAAAAGCATGCTCTTCTCAAACCTTAACCAGGCTCTTATTTAATTATGTGAACTCAACAGAAGGACGTGGGGCTCATGGAACACAATTCTTGGAAACACGGCTCTCGATGCAAGAATGGCCAGAAACTAAGGGAACTATTTTGATCTAGGAGAAGTGGGAGGCACAATTTTACAGAAAAGAGTGCCATGAGATCAGTCATTCAATGTTTCATTCTCTCTGGACTCCTCTGTGTGTAGTATTGTGAACCCATCTCGCACCAAATACTGCTGAACTAGAGGAGTTCTGGCCAAGAGAAGAAGAATATTCTAGAGCTGAGGGAAATTCTTATAGAGGAAGATGTTGAAAAAAAGTGGGAATGTTACGTCACAAAGATGCTGAATAAGAGCGACAGAGAAAACTCTGTGTAATACTAACTGTTAGGCAGCAGATAAAGAATGTCTTCTCTCTGGTGTACACTGCAATACTATTTTGAAATAATTAGCATTATTCTGAAATAACTTAATCTACGTCTACACAGCAGGGATTTATTTCTAAATAATATCAAAATACTGTCAAGGTGGAGGACTTATTACTCCAACTCCTGTAACCCTCATTGTACAAGGAGTAAGGGAAGTCAGAGGAAGAGTGCTCTAATTAAGTACTATGTAGACGCTCCCTATGTTGAAGCTGAGCTATGTCCATTGCATAGCATATTTCGAAAGAAGCTACTCAATGGACATGGCTCAACTTGCGTAGCTTGCTTTGAGTTAAGCTCTGCAGTGTAGACACACCTCCGTCTCATGACACAAAATCAAAATCAATAATTCAGAATGCTTTTCATCTCCCAGGTCTGAAGCAGCCTGAGGAACTCACAGCACATGAAAAGCTGAGCCCATGACCTAAGCAAGAATCAAGAACGGTTTGGACATTTATATGGACAGTGAAACTATCCAGGTAGAACGGTTACAGCTTAGTAAAAATTTTGGAAAGCCAATGCCTCCCTGAGTTTCATAGCACAAGCCAATCTCTGTTTGCTAGGCATAGAGTGACATCCTCAGACAGTGGAGTCACCTCTGGCCAACTCCCTAATGCTGGGAGTTTTACACATTCTGTGCCGCACCTGGGGCTGTCACTCTCTATGGCTACATCTACACTGCTCCTTCTTGTGCAAAATCCCCTTGAACAAAAATGACGGCTCATTAGGTATGCAAATGAGGTGCAGCGATATTCATTGCTGTGCTTCATTTGCATATCTTCCTTTGCAAGAATGCGCAATGTAGACGTAGCCAAAGAGAAAACACTGGCTAGATGGACCATCATCTTGATCTATGATGCCAAAGGAGACAAAACAGAGATTGTCAGACTGAGCTACGACTTTGTGCTCACCGGGATGTTCATGAACTGCAGAAAGTCCTTGGTATTTAGGCCTACAGGATTGTTCCTCTGTCATTTCCCATGTTTATTTTGGTGCAGCAATTTCTTGCAGGCCCCAGTTTATCCGAGACATAAGTTGAAGGCGTTAACAGACAAATGTAAGCAAAGACTCGTGTGAGCTACTGAAGTGCTTGCCCTTCCCATGCCTCAGTATCAACGTTTCCAAATGACACAAAAAATGGGGGATCATAATTAGAGAAGCAGAGCAGATAGCAATTGAGTGCCCTCTGGAGCAGTTTGTAAAGTGGGTCGAAGCAAATAAAACATGTGATTCTAGAGCAATGTAGATATCTACCTCTAGGAACAAAGAACGTAGGTGATGCTCAAATGATGGGGGACAATCCCTGGAAGCACGGGTTCTCAAAAGAAAGTTTGGGGGATATGAAAGAATAATTAAACCAAACATGAGCTCTCAGTGTGATCGGGTGGCCCAAAGAACCAATGTGATCCTTGGGTGACCACCAAGGGTTCTCAATCTGAGATTGAGAAATGGTTTTACCTCTGTATTGGGCACTAATGTGACTGCGGCTGGAATTCATTGTCTAGTTCTGGTGTCCATGGTTCAAGATGTATACTGATACACTGGAGGGCATTCCAGGAAGAATCACAAGAATTAGTAAAACATTTCAAAGCCGGCCTCAGAGTGATAGACTCGAAGATCTCAATCTCTTTAGTTTAACAAATAGAGTTATGGAGTGACTGGATAACAGACTCTACTACCTAGATGTGGAACACATCTTCTTTAAAATATTTCTGAAAGTTTCTTTGTTTGTTTGTTTGTCCCGAAAGATCGCCGAAATGGTAAGAGCTAGAAACACTAAATTTTGCACAGATACTATTGATTTCCTAACTTAAATAACTGAAGTGGTTATATCTCAAAATCGGTTCCCCCACCCCTGGATCCTCCAGTGCCCCAATTGGGCCTGCTGATAATTCCAAAAAATCTCTGAAACGGTAAAAAATGAAACACCAAATTTTGCACGAATACTACTGATTTCCTAACTTACATAACTGGATTGGTTATATCTCAAAATCAGTTTCCCCAAAGTCCCAATTCGGCCCCAGAGCCTCAATTGGGCCACTAATTAGCTTTTAGTAGCACCCGATCATAGGCATTTGCCGGACTTTTGTGTTAAGCATGTCACATAAACTGCAACTACGAGATCCTTTCCCTACGATAACAGAAAAAATACTAGCTATGTTAATTTCTTAAAGTAAAATATAAGAGAAAAGTATTTCCAATAAAATATGCTATTTTAATGTCATTGACATAGTTCATTCTTCACACCTTTTACTATATTTTCCCCGGGTGACACTGGGTAATTCTGCTAGTATATAATAATAGGCTTCTCAGTTGAGCATAAGGAGATTTAGGTGGATGTAATGGCTGGAAGTTGAAATAAAAAGAAATTCTAACTGGGTACAATGCATCCATCTTTTAACCTTGAGAATAATTTCTGAAAGGACATGGCAGATTCTTCATGATTGAGAAGTTTTAAATGAAGGTTGGATCGTTCTCTACAGGAATTAAGATCGCACAGTCATAACGTTCCCTCCTCGCCGTGAAATCTGTGCACTTTTCCCCAGGACGCACCAGGGGGCACGTTGCCCTCTACCGAGATGAATTATCTTTATCGGGCAAAATCCTCATGTGACTGTGGGATCTTGGAAATGTGACATTACATGTGCATTTCACAAGGCTGAGTGATCCTGTCACCATCGTCGTGGACATTATTGGTGGGGAAAAAAAATTATTTGACCCCATGAAATCTCTGCACTGAGGAATGAGTTTCCCACTCTTGCCATGAAAGACTAACAGAACTGGCTAGCAAATGGCCCCGGAGCATCCTGGGTTTAATGGGTGTGTTCGAGGGTCCCACTGTTACAGGCAGCTACAGGGTCGTGTTAGTCTGGATCTGCAAAAGCAACAAGGAGTCCTGTGGCACCTTATAGACTAACATATTTATGAGAGCATAAGTTTTCATGGGCAAAGGCCCACTTCCTCAGATGGAATTTCCACTACATGCATCTGACGAAGTGGGTCTTTGCCCACGAAAGCTTATGCTCCAATAAATCTGTTAGTCTACAAGGTGCCAAAGAACTCGTCCACTCTTATCCAAGGAGGTCTTGTGATATCTCTTTGATCTGTCCCTTTAGCAGCATTCAGCGCATTTCCAAACTTTGGGCCATCCTGATGTGAATACCACATGTCCTGTGTCCCCGCCTCCCCAGCCCGCCCTCTTTTCTGCCCCTGAAGCTGTGCCTCTTTGGACCTGACCCATGCGATTTCAACCCTGCTAGGTTTCCTTTCAGCCAGAACGATTCATTTTGGAACTTTGTATTCTCTTCTAACACAGAGCTGCAGCAGCAAGGAGAGAGCAGAGCTCTCTGCCTTCCTGAAGAAATTATTACCCTGATTGTTTTCAACGTTTACCTTTATGACTTCCGGATCTCAGCAAGCCTCCAGTGAGTTCTTCTGTCCAAACGAGCTCACCCGTCCTTATAGGACACGGGACAACTCCAGTTGAAGACACTGGAGGCTCATGGTCATTGTAAATCAGGCCGTTCCATTCATGTCCTTATGTGTAGATTCACGGTTATCTCCTGACTATATTGGCAGCTTTGCCATTGACTTCAATGAGACCCTTATTGTGTATATTGTGGCTCCCAGGTTTAAAAATCACGGCTTTGGGTCCTACAGAGAGCACTGGTCTGTGAGGCTGCTGAGAGGGTCTGAGGGAAACCCCTCAGGTTATGTAGCGTTCTGAGACAATGTCTAAAAGCTGGGGATCTCAATACACCTGAGTCTTGATACCGTTCTCAGGGAAGCCAGTGTCAATCTGGAGTGACCCAGGAAAGGCACAATTTGAGAGCAGAATCTGGGTACTCTACAACCCGTTCTTCATAGGAATGTTCTGGAAACACAGATGCCCATTGCAGAGGGAAGGAAGGGAAAGGAAGTTGCTGATTTGGAGACATTGAACAAACCATAGGAAAAGTGGCACAGCTAAAAAAAAAGCTACTGGGACAGATGGAAGAACAAAGTAAGAGAAAAGTAAAAATAAATAAATATTTGTCTATTTCTAATTTTACCAGATAAACCCTTTGGTGTTTCTGACAACACTAAGCACCTCCCACCACTGTTTTGTTGAATTCCTTCCCTGATGATTCTTGCCTTGAGCCTCTTCCTGTGCCCATAGTATAACTGCTGGACTTGAACCTGGGACCTTGTATAGGAGAATCGACCCTCTGAGCTAGAAGTCAGCTGGCTCTCAGCCCAAACTGTAGAGGTCTCTTGCTCTTGGCTGTTGCATGGGACAGTGAACCACACATTAGGGCTACGTCTACACTGGCATGATTTTCCGTTAAAAGCATTTTTGGAAAAGTGCATCTAGATTGGCAGGATGTTTTTCCGCAAAAGCACTTTTTGCGGAAAAGCGTCCATGGCCAATCTAGACGTGCTTTTCCTCAAAAGAGCCCCGATAGCCATTTTCGCAATCGGGTCTTTTTTGAGGAAAACAAATCTCTGCTGACTACACTGGCCCTTTTGCGCAAAAGTTTTTCGGAAAAAGACTTTTGCCCGAACGGGAGCAGCATAGTATTTCCGCAAAAATACTGACAATCTTACATGAGATCGTCAGTATTTTTGCGGAAATTCAAGTGGCCAGTCTAGACACAGCCTAGGTGTCTGGGTTACCATAGCATTAACAGTAATGCAGAAAAAAGCAACTCACCAAAATCCTGCTCAGCAAAGGGAGGAAATTTCCTACTGCTACAGAGAGGCTGAGCCCCCTAAGCCAGCGTCTGAGTCTCACATGTCTGACAGGCGCCAATCTGGGCAGTCCCATTTATCATTCCCGTTCACAGCCTCTGTGGACTCTCAGGTTGGCAGGACACTCAGACAATTCCCTTGGCTCCGTGAGCAGCAGAGGCCCTAGAGAGGAGCAGCTTGAGAGCTTCTCCTGGGAGTGAAGGAATAATTTGCTGAGACGAGGCAGAAAGTCTCAGGGGAACCTGAATTTTGCAGGTTCTAGCAACTAATGGTTTTACTTTTCAATCCTGGTTGCAATGTACCTCCAGGTGCACTGAGTGTGGGATGCTGCCCCAAGAAAGAACAAAGTCATTTTTTAGCTGATTGTAGCTGCATACGGCTGCATACCGCCCTTGTGGCTGAAATATCCAGTTATTTGGCCACAGGCTATGTCTAGACAGCAGAGGTTTTTTAGGGATATGGGACGTATCCCATAAAAAATTTGCCGCATTCAGGAAATGCATCTGCTCTTCTGACATTTTTTGCAGAAGAGCAGATGTGCTCTTTCAGAAGCCCTGTCTTCCTCGTGCCCTAAGGAAGGAGGGCTCTTCTGAAAGAGGAGGTATTTTCTGAACTTTGGCCCAGTGTAGATGGGCCAAATTTTGGAAAAGCCTCCTCTGAGAAAAGTATTGGAAAAAGGTATGCAAAATGCGGAGCGCAATTTTCATACCTTTTTCTGATAAAAAGCAGTAGTCTAGAAGTAGCCTCGGAAATGTCACTGCCTTGCTGTGGAGATGAAACAATGTGCTTCTGAACTATTACAAGCCAAAGAGCATGGAGAAGTCTCTCTTGTCTCAGGATTGTGGTCTCAGCAGTCCTTTCCAGTATGACTTGCTGAGGTCTAAAGTAGTTGAATCTGTGTTATCTGGCAGTTGAAACTCTTGTTCATCTAGTCTCTGCCTCAGGGAAGCATCGAGTTTCAATTCTGTGTTAACCTTTCAGAAATCGATGCAGAAATCTGTTGCCTTGTCCTGTCTCAGGGCTGTGGGTCTTCTCCACTCAGGCTATGTCTACACTACAAGGTTTTTGCCCCAAAATGGCTGGTTTTGAGAAAAAACCAGCAGAGTGTCCACACCTCAAGCATGTTTTTGCACAAAAAAAATTACAGTAAAATGGCAGAAGAGAGGGCTTTTTGCGGTAGAGTTATTCCTCTCCCCAAAAGGAATAACTCCTTTTTGTGCTATAGCTCTTGTGCAAAAAGACATGTATGGCTGCTCCGCTGGGATTTTTGTGCAAGAACTGGCCTCCCGGAAAAAACACAGGTGGCCTCTTGGACCAGTTTGGTGCTTGGTTGGTTTTTCTGGTTTTGAATCTTCTTTTTGCCATGGAGCTGGAGCAACCCCTGGGCAGCCAATGGCCCCATGCTGCCATGCTGGAAATTCTGCTGCACCTCCATGACACCCTCATGATGCTCCTGCCCCATCTGGACTCAGAACTCAGCCTTCAGGACCTCGCCCAGGCTGTAGCACCAATGGCCTTGCCACTGAACGTCTTTCTGGAGAGGCTATTTTGGAGGCTGGATACCCATTCTGAGTGGTGGGACCATCTCGTCATGGAGCAGTGGGATGACCAGAATTGGATTTGAAGCTTCCGAATGCAGAAGGCCACATCCCAGGAGCTGTGTACCTGGTTCGCCCCTGCCCTATAATGACAGGACACCCACCTGAAGCCCGCCACCCTCCTGGAGAAGCAAGTCGCTATTGACCTGTGGAAGCTGGCCACCCCCGACACCTACCATTTGGTGGGAAACCAGTTTGGCGTGGGAAGGTTTACTGTTGGGGCCATCTTGATGGAGGCAAGTCACTCTCAGGGGACAATCCCTGCGGGGTTGGGGGGCCAGAAAATTGGGACTGTCAGGAAAGGACAGAGGAAGTGGGTGATGAAGTGGGAGTTGGGGGGGGGGGCTCCTGGCCTCACCCTGCCCTGCTGCTGGGTGGGGCATGTGAAGGAGGGAACCTGGGGTCATGGCTGGGAGCAGTGGAGGGGCACCTCCCAAGGGCTCAGGCACCCCCTCTAATTTCCTATTTTGTGTGTTTCTATGTGTCTATTTTTAGTTAGAGCTGCTGAACAGGATTGTCTGTCCTGGAGACCTGGGCACCATCATGGTCAGCTTTCCTCAGCTGGGAATCCCGAATTGTGGAGGAGCGCTTGATGGGACTCGTTTCCTGATCCGCGCACCACCCCATCGAGCAGCCTACTACATACTCAGGAAGGGCTACTTCTCCATGGTGCTGCAGACCCTGGTCGACCCTGTCAGCCAGGGGTCAGGGCAGTGTGTGTGTGTGTGTGTGTATTAACGAGAAAAGGTTTAACGTCTATGCCTTTACCACTAGGACCGGGGTCCCGTCACGGAGGGCAGCCAACAGGCTGACAGACGCCCCGAGTTAATAGGAAGAGCATATTACATCTCAGATTTCAGCTACTAGGATACAAGATCCCTCCGTAGGGGGCAGTCTAGGGAAGACTGAGAGATGCCCCAACGGATCTGTCACCTGGGCGTGGCACGATCCAAACGCCCAAGTTCTTCCTATACCTATCCCTTATGACCGGCTAAAGTTCTATTAAATTGTGCTTGGTTCTGTTACAGCAATTGAAGTAGTCAGGTTAAAACTTAAACAGTTACAGGTTTATTAAAAAGGCTTATAAATCATATGGTTACAATGACTATTGCTCTATTTCTTAACTGCTAGCAAATACAGATCTTAAAAATGGTTACAAAGAAAATAAAGATAGAAAACAGAAAGAATGGTACCAAGTGACAGCTTAATCTTTAAAGACCTCTAAGTCTATGTGCACACTTAAGACAAAGGACCACATCCAGGTACAATTTTTACCCCCTTCTGTGCCTTTCGACTCCAGAGGGTCAAGCCAGGGCCGGTCCCTCAATTCCTAGGAAATACGAATACGAGGTGGGCGTCCCCGTGGAACCTCGGGAGGTCAAACCCCTAACCCGACCAGCAGATAGATGGTAGATTGACACTCAGAGTAAATGTGCTGCTGGACCCATCTTTATACCCATAGGGGCCCGTATCCTCTTTCTTATCTAAGATGCCGAATTGTACTGGTTTGTCTTTGTGATGCCAGTTCTTAAAAGCAAGTTTCAACTTAATTTACACTTGCAAGAGAGATAACTAAATTGTGAGTACTAGACATATTTTTACTGGGCAAGAGATTCCTTCCCCTCGGACGGCTGTGTGTTCGTATCAATATGGGTTTTAGTCAAGGGCACTCCTCGGCAGCCTCTTGGTCAGCAAACGGCATATCTCTGTTTACAGCCATTCACGGTCACAGCAGCCTGTCATATCCTGAGCCTCCTGTTCAAGGCTTTTACTGCTCTGGGTGTCCTGTATGCTCCAGGCAAGCAAAAATGGATGTTACAGGGGGGTTCCTGTCTGGCTACAGAGCCCCGGGGACAGACCGGGCACGTGATGCCCGCATCTTCCGTAATTCCTACCTGTACTGCAGGCTGCAGTCTTGAACATTTTTCCCACAGCGAAACTTTGCAGTCAGGGTTGTGCAGATGCCAATGTGCATCGTTGCCAATGTGGCGCATCCCCTTTTGTCTGGCTCATGAAGCCCTACACCGGCCACCTGGATGAGAGCAGGGAAAAATTTAACCCGCACCTGAACCGGGTTCACTTGCAAGTAGAATGTGCCTTTGGGGGTATGAAGTGGAGGTTTAGGTGCCTACTCACTCGCCCTGGGGGAACACAGCATCCCCAACGTGGTGGCCACGTGTTGCGTGCTCCACAACATGGTGGAGAAGAAAGGGGAGGCCTTCCTCTCAGGGTGGGAGACACTGGCTGATGTTGAGGGGAAGCAGGCCAGAATGTGCATCTGGGAGGCCCTGCATGAGAGATTCTCAGAAGGAGCCCAGTGACTCTCCCCAGGGCCTCCCCAATGGGGGCTTGGACCTGCCCCCCCCCAAGACCTTTCCCCCCACAACCCATCCCTGCCCCACTCTCCGGACAGTAAACACAGACACCAGGTTTTCTTTGGAAAATAGACTGTGTATTAAATAACCAACAAATTGAGCATGGAATAACAATCAATAACAAAATAACAGTGTTGTTTTCAAAAATAAACTTTGTTTTAAATATAAAAACATTTCTTTAACTGTGGAGAAGGGGGGCTGTAAACCTGGAAGGGGGAGGAGGGCTCAGGGCAGACGGTGTCGCCTGGACTGCAAAGTCCTGACACCTTGGGTCTGTGGACCTAGATGTGATCGGGGTTGTGTGGTGCCTGGGATAGTAGGGGGCTGGGCAAGAGGGGGGCTGCAGCTGGGTCTGCAATGGCTGGGGGTGGGGAGGAAGGGAGTACAGCGGGGACTGGAGCAGGTTGAGCAGGAGGAGTGGCAAAAGGGACAGGACCTGTCTGCTGCTGGACGAGCTTGTCCAGGAATTGGTCATGACATTGAGCCTTTGCCCATGTCCTCTTGGCCATGGTCTCCTCCAGCCTTTCTAGGATCCGAATGTGCAGGCGCATGAGGTTCTTGTACATGTGCCAGTACATGTTCGAGGCGGCTCACGAAATTATTAAAATACAATATAATGGTGTTACCAGAAATCTGTAAGGGAACATTTTAACCTGTCTGGCCCTCATGAATGGATTTAAAAGGAGCTGTCCTTCTACAAAGGAATTTCACCAGCCAACGACAGAGTGTGGACCTGATGTTCAGCTGCAAATTTCACACTGTTTCCTTGGGGTTGAAAAAACCCATGATCTGATTACTGCATTATAAGGCCAGCTTTCCCTGCATTTAATACCTCACTTTTGCACTGGCCCTACAATTGACAGCTACCTTTTTTATTCTACTCTTTTTACTGTTATAAACTCTCGGTCCTATTATCCCTCCCTAGCTCAAATGATGAAGTGTGTTTGGCCCATGAAAGCTCTTGATATTAGATGCATATTTGACAGTGTCATTGTGATCACTTAGGACGAGGGCTACTGTTCTCAGGAGAGACAGGGGATCTGTCATTTGCCTGAGCAACTCAACCCTCCACGACACTCACACCACATGCAATGTGTTCCACATCAATGGTGAGAAAAACAACCAAGGAAAGAGGCCCAGAGAAGCAAGGAACCCTGCTCTTGGGGCATAGGGATAGCGCCAGCAGCCATCTCTGGGCTGTGAGAAATGTTCACAGTCGCCCCCCCCCCCCCAAAGATCCCAAGCTGCCTGCGCACACCCTGGCTGCTCTACGGTGACACCTGGGGTCAGACACTTGCTCCGGTGATAGACACCCTCCTACCCCCCGCAAGCATTAGGTGGCAGGTCCCTTTTCCTCGGCATGTGCCCTTCTATCAAGATCATGTCCCCTCTCCTGAGTTCAGCCTTTGATGCCTGATGTCTCCCTGCATGGGCCCTCTGCTCATGGCCCCACCCTGCTCTCCATGGCTGCTAATAATGTTCCAGGCTACTTCACCAGCTTGATACAACATTTTCGTTGGGGCATCGCTCCCCATATTCACTTGTAGCAGGGCTGGCATGTACTTTCCTGGCTCCGGCCCCTCAGTTCCCGGCTGTGCATTGTCCCTGGCTCCCCATTGACACAGCTGGTTTTTGCTTCCCCATTTCCCAATTCTAATCTGCACCATCTCCCCTCCTCTGCCTCAGGGCTACTGCTCAGCCTCGGGCCCAGCTCTGGTTATTCTGACTCAGTGCTGCTCCTTCACTCGAGCCCAAGTCTACCTTCCGGGCTGCATCTCTGGCCCCTCTGGTTCTGGGAGGGTTTGCCAGATTTCTACTGCACCTATAGCCCAGCGTTACTTACAAATCACTTAAACGTAGCCCAACATATTTCTTGAAATATTGTTTTATTCATCCTGTGGTCTATACATCAAGTAACCAAGGAAAGCTCTTGTTAAATGCCTAGTATAGATTTGATTTCTAATTTTTTAAAGTTGTATGCCACAGAAGAAGTTCATTCACAATAGCCACAAACATATGAAATGGCAGATTAAAAATCAAAACCCCAGCACCGATAATTGCATCCTAACTAAAGTCTGACAGGTATTTCAGATGAGAAATGGCAGCTGACATCATTAAACATAGCCCAAAAGTAACCCTTAACACAGATAGTGTAAAAACAACCACGACATTATATTATTTATTTCTAATTGGATTCAAACTTTATTAGGTTTATCCGCAGGATTTCCTGAAAAATTGGTATAAAAAAAATCAGGTAAATTTTGCTCAGTGGATCATTGTACATACTGTTAAGAATTTCTGCATGGTCATTTCTTTCATTTTCTTTGGCTATCTGAAAATCTAGTTTCTATCCATCAAACTGATCAAAACCCATGTTCATGCAGGGACTAATGGAAAACTTCCTTGTCTAAGAAAGCTTCAGTATCTTGTGCCAGTCTAGGAGTTAGAAGTCAAGTGGCAGAGGGTGGGAATTTTGGGACTGATGGGGGATACAGAAAGAGGCAAGGTCAGGCAGAAGCAATGGAGAGAGTAGTGAGTGGTAACAGAGTGATAAGACATTAAGGCTGTGTCTAGACTGGCCACTTTTTCCGGAAAAGCACTTGCTTTTCCGGAAAAACTTGCCAGCTGTCTCCACAGGCCGCTTGAATTTCCGCAAAAGCACTGACGATCTCATGTAAGATTGTCAGTGCTTTGGCGGAAATACTATGCTGCTCCCGTTCGGGCAAAAGTCTTTTTCCGAAAAACTTTTGCGCAAAAGGGCCAGTGTAGTCAGCAGAGATTTATTTTCCACAAAAAAGCCCCGATCGCAAAAATGGCGATCGGGGCTTTTTTGCAGAAAAGTGCATCTAGATTGGCCATGGATGCTTTTCCGCAAAAAGTGCTTTTGCGGAAAAGCGTCCTGCCAATCTAGACGCTCTTTTCCGAAAATGTTTTTAACGGAAAACTTTTCCCTTAAAAGTATTTCCGGAAAATCATGCCAGTGTAGACGTAGCCTAAGTGTCTGGAACTGCTCCGACTGTGAACTGGAACAACGCTGAGCCTAGCTGGCCTGGGATACAGCTCCATGATTAATGAGGAGATGTAGATGTCTTTACCCCCTCACTTTCTGTGGAAGCAGTTGCTCACTTTGTCACGAAGCTCTTTGGTTTTGACCCCGTAAATAATGGGGTTGAGCATGGGAGGGATGAGGAGACTGAAGTTGCCCAAGATAACGTGAATATGGGGAGCGATGCCCCGACCGAAATGTTGTGTCAAGCTGGTGAAGTAGCCTGGAGTATAAATGGTCAGCATCACACAGAGATGGGCTGTGCAGGTGTTGAGGGCTTTCTGGTGGGCTTTCCTGGAGGAGATTCTGAGGACGGCCCTGAGGATCAGACCATAGGACAGAGCAATGAGCATCAGGTCTAATCCACTGACTGTAAATGCTACCACCAAGTTGTACATGCTGATGATGGTGATGTCCCCACACGATAACTTTGCCACAACCATGTTTGCACAGTGTGTATGGGCGATAGTGCGGTTGGCACAATATGGCAGCCAGCTTAATAACAGCGTCAGAGGCAGAATACAGAGGACGCCTCTTATCAAACCTACAAGCCCTAACTTAGCTATTCGTGCATTGCTGAGGATGGTGGCATATCTGAGGGGGTTACATATGGCAATGTAGCGATCAAAGGCCATTGTGACCAGGATGGCTGACTGTGTAAAAGAAACAGTGTGAAGGAAGAACATCTGGGTGAGGCAGCCACTCACCGTAATGCCTTTCAAATTGAACCAAAATATACACAGGGCCTTTGGCAAGATGGAGGTGGATTTGATGATGTCTGTGAGTGCCAGCATGCAGATCAGCAGGTACATCGGCTTGTGCAGGGTCTGATCTCTGCCCACAACAATGAGAACTGTGACATTTCCCAACATGGTGATAATGTAGGACATCGCGAAAGGGATGGCAATCCAGACGTGGGCAGCTTCCAGGCCAGGAATGCCCATTAGGACAAATGTTGACTGATCAGAAGGAGTGAGGTTGAAACCAGCCATGACGTCTTCAATGTATAATTTGGTCTCAGAAAGGTTTATGTTGCCTCTGAAAGGAGAGATGCACAGGAAGGGGATTATGCACTGTCCACAACAATTTGGAGACCATAAATGCTATAGTTATTATCACTCTAGAAAGAGGGGTAAGCAATTGAGGCGGCAACATTTGCCGTGGGCGCTATCTCTATCTCTATCTCTATCTCTATCTCTATCTCTATCTCTATCTCTGTAGCATCATAAATGCCCATTGTAGGAAACAGCTTGAATGCCTCAACTCCTAACCATGTTTTTATTCACTACATGGACTCAGCAGAGGGACCTGGGTGAATGGCACCGAGTTCTGTGAAACCCTGCTCACAGTATAAGCACAGACAGAAGCTAAGGAAAATATTTTGATCCAGGAGAAGTGGGAGGCAGAATCTGACAGAAAAGGCCATACCATGAGATCAGTCAATTAATGTTTCCCTCTCTTCTGGAGTCTTCTCTGTGGTACTGGGGACCCATCTCACACAGAGTATTGCAGAACTAGAGTTCAGGCAAGAAGAATATTCAAGGGCTGAGGGAAACACATATATAGAAAATGGTTGAAAAAAAATTGGGAATGTTTCCTT